>NC_060253.1:19063283-19373395 GCF_921293095.1 Ischnura elegans
GGTGCTCCTATGCTCATTTTATTGGTCACCGTAATCAAGGATTTCACTAAGGAAGTAGATCAGCAGCCTACAGTTGATGACTGGTGTACAATAGGGAGTGAGTGATCAATTTCTTTCTAGTTGCATGCACTTTATCAATAGTGATATTTGAATATTTCTTATATGCATATACATAGATGTACCTCATTGTACCCTTCAGCATTGAGGCATTTTAATTCAATTTTATACATTACAGTCAATTGTGAACAAGTCTGTAATATATAAAATACAACTTACGTAATACATTACTTTCAGTAGCATGAGATTGATTAATACGTTTTGGGTTCTAAAATGTGTACGTATTACACAAATTGCACAAAATCAATGTTTGTGAACTACGTATACATAAATTCAATATATGTACTAATTTTAAACAAATTAAAACAGGATTTCCTGTATGCATTTGTTCATAAATTAACAAAATATTTTATTTAATTAATTTTAGTTAATTCCACGTCGACTCATTTTTGGCAGACGACAGTTTCGGGCACGTTCTAGCTCCCGTCTTCGGGTCCAACTGATCTGCAGAGCAAGCTGCAATTCTTTATGCAAATATAAGGCTAGTCAGGCACACGCTGATTTGATCGGTTTGAATTCCATTGTTGAAAGAGCCTTTTGAATGACGAAACTAAAGGATATCCGTCCTCCCTCTTGAAGTTCTTTTCATGATTCCCAAATTCGGAACTAATCCGGAAACCAATCATCAATTTAATCACCATGGAAGCCCCCGTAATAATAATTTACTTACTTTTACTTAGTTACATCATGGGTTAGTTGGTAGCCGACGGGCAGAACACCTCAAGGTGATGATGATCACATCACTGCTAATATGTTAAGTAAAAAAATGATAAACAAGAATATATTTATGATGTCCAACCCCATTTTTCCATGAAAAGCATCAATTTAAAAATGACGAGGCATACTTTACATATATGATCTTCTTTTACTAAAACCTACACTAAGCCTCTTTTTTTTAATTCACAGCTTTCCGGAACTGGAACTACAGGAAGTACCCCATGTACACTCTGCTGTCCATCAATGGACTTATTTTTGGACTGACAGCCTTCAAGATATATTCTCTGAAGCGGGACACTTCAAAAAGCATGAGTCATGACAGCCGACGCCACAGCAGAGATGGGGACAATGGCAATGCAAGGTAGGGGAGAAAACACTATTACTTTGGTTGGAAAGCATGGATAGCTGTAATAATTACACGAACTCCCTAAATTACCAACAGGTGTTCCAAAGACTTACCAAGGAGAGAGGTTTTTCCGAATACATACTATACTTTGTGTACAGTGGGGACTTTGCCATTATTTCTGTATGAGGAGGCTAATGAAATAAAGAGGTTTGATTGGCTGACATTAAAATGTGTGAGGACAGAACAAAGACAGTAAAGATTTTGAAAATGCAGGGTAATGCAAGGTGGGGGGAGGGGGGAGATTTTGATAAACAGCACCTTATTACGGCTGGCATGCACTCATGGCTGAAATAATTTTGCTAAAACCAGAACAACACAACGCTTGAACTTGCCCAACTCCAAGAATTGACTAAAAGATGCAGTTTCCAGTGTAATATGGTGGAAATATTTGATAATTAACAAAATGAAAAGTACATATAAGAGTATTTCCACACTAATTTATTGCAATAGGCCCAGGTTTTTGGCACATACATAATGTCATTTTGAAGTTACGTTTTGGAATATGATGCCATTCCTTGAAAGTGGTATTATTTGCTGAAACTTTATTTGGTTGAAATAAATTAGTATGGAAATAATGATGAAGTACTTATCATTATGAAAGAATTGATTTATGATAAGAATTATTTAAAGAATCTACCAATCAACTTTGACTGGAACTAGTTTTCAAATTCCCAGAATTCGATCATTAAATTCCTTCCTTTAAATTCTTTCCACGGCTATTGCATTCCTCAGATAAGTGAAAGTTTCACTATCTCTTATCTATTGCAGCATAGGATTCCAAAAAATGTTTTGAAAACAATTTTTTAGGCTAAACCATCCTCAGGTAGCAAAGTTAATGCTGGTAACCATGTTGAAAACACTTTGAATGATAGAAGGAAACATTTTTTTCTTGCGCTTATTAATAATTATTTACGAATGCACTTTTATTTATCTTGAATGAAGAGAGAACACAAATGCTTATTCAGAACTTAAACAAATTAAATAAAAAGCAATGAATATTTGATGGTTTGTAAATTGTATTTGTTTGATCTTGAATTATTTCACTTTAGAGTAATCAAGTCTTGTTCACTCCCATACCATAAATAAATCATCAGTGAAGAACATGTGCAATTTTGAGACGGTTAATTTTACTTAAACTACTTATCATCGTCTATCTTTTACTTTCAAAATGAAGTACTCTGATTTAAGAACAAAAATAGCTTGAGAAATTTTGAGAATCTTACCCCTGGTACCTCACGATTGGTGGACAATTTAAAAGTGTGGTTTGCAAAGCTATAATGTTAGTAAAGTTTGTGAAAGTGATTGTATTCTATAGCATAGATAACATGACTTCCTACTTTCCACCACAACAAAGATTCAAAATTTAATTTTTATAGCTCCCTATTTTTCATACAAATGACTCCAGATCTCAAATAAATACAAAGTAAAGCCAGTGATAATTTTTCTCTTTTCAGGACAAAAATGTATTTCAGGCTCCTGCTACTGATGGGTTTCCATTGGGTTCTGGAACCAGTGACTAAAGCACTCCATACACCGTTTCGACTCAACAAGAAGTGGTACCTTCGTGTCATTTGGTACTTGTTTGCCCTCGTCAACAGACTGCAAGGAGTATTCATCCTCATCATGTTCATGGGAAATGCAAGGCTCACCGGCTCTGTTTGGCGCAAGCTGTTTAAATCTCGTCTGTGGGCCAATATAACGAGCAAAATCATCGAAGTATCGTCATCCTCCAATAAAACTTCATCAGGAATTGAACTGGAGGAAGCATCATCAAGTTCCAAGGCGGGAAATCCTTCAAAGAGAACCAGCAATGCTACACTTGTTGATATGGGAGACTTTTCCCCAGGCCCAACAAAAGGAACTAGGTCTCAATCCATTGATGCAGGCCAAATACCTACTGTGTCTGGCCTCGTAGAGAGCAAAGTAAGGAGATGGAGTACTGATACGTGCTGTACGGATATTGAATCCGATACATTCACCACTTGCCCAGATGCTTCCACAAGGAAAAGAAAGGAGTCTATCAGTGTTTCCTTCAAGCTTCAAGATGAAGGCCTGCCTGGATTGTCGGTGCAAGAAGGAATAGAAGAGGAGCATGGGGGTGAATCAATTAGTCTTACAGATGAGAGCAAAGAAGATCAAGAGCAGAAAGATGCATCAAGCAATCCGCAGCATAAAAATGAATCCGAAAATTGTGATATACCAAGGGATTCAATGACTCCAATGCCATCCAATCATACAAAAGATGATACAGGCGACATTTCCTCAGTGACTCAGGATAACAGAATTGGAACAAAAAAAGACACGGAAAATCTCGTTACTTAATGCACAAGATTTTAAAGAACTACTTGCGAGCAAGAATTTCTGAAAATAGCACGGCAACTAATATGAGAGATCAGAAAAAAATTAACAGCATCGTGTGGGGAAGACAACAAGAAGATCTGTGAGTCCACAAGTGCTATGACGATCTTGAAAATTTTTTGTGCCCCATTTTTTCCATGCAATCGTATTTATTACACATCAAATGCCAATGGTAGCTTCATTATTTCATAAGCAAAGTCATCACCAAATTCGGACCCAAGAGATGACTGCAGCATAAAAGTTATAGTCTTACAGCAGCATTATGTTATAGTCTTTGGACTGGCAATTTAACAGATAATTTGTGGAAGCAACAATTGAACCACAAACTCTCTGCCATAGCAAGAAGGCAGGATAGTTTCAATGGTAGGTCAAAATTTTAACTTGGCACCCATATGGATTTGGATATTGCTCCAATTCATCAGTAATATTCCTCACTACAAAGGAAAACCAGCAAGATATTCATGATGATTTTCTGCCGTTTGCAGCACTGTATGATATAAATGATACATAAAAAATGTGCATTGTTTTTACTAAGCAGTATAAAGGAAGGGACTTGAGTTTGTAAGGAATGAATGATTTTGTATGATGTAGCACTTGCACAGTGAATAACATGTAAGAAGCACAAAGGTTATTCTTAACCTTTGTGCATCATGAAGGAGTTTCACCATGTTACGCCACCACCATTGCATTTAACATGTAAGAACTTTTCTCAGGTTTGCCAATGGGTAAAAATATCAAAGGCTGCCTTTAATTCTCTTGTGAGTGAAATGCTGTGAGTTCGTTATTCCATGCATTTTATTTAAATGATCATACATTCGTCAGGGACTACTCAGGAACAACATCATAGTCAGGTGTACGTACCTGTGTTGTCCATTATGATGACGTTCCACATCAAAACCATATTGACCGTTCTTAGTTGGTTAAATAAATTATGGGGCATAAGAAAGTCTTAGCTTTTCATTGACAACCATTAGCAGATTCCTCTAGGTCATGCTGGAGACAACTATGTATGTACTTCAAATTTTCTTACCTGGTGGTGAAACTGAGCAAGTTCACATTATGAATGATTTTAAATCATTCTCCTGGGATCATATTGGTGTTAATGCATACAGAAATAGAAAGGCTCCTCATATTATTTTTAACTGTAAAAGATACATGTTGACTTATGTAGATGTGTTTTCAACCATGACAACTAACCCCTTCAGTTTGTTACCCAAGGCCATAGCTAGAACAATTTCTTGGGGGAGGGTCAGCCAAGCTAATGGGAAGTAGACATATTTTGCGACGGTTGGTAATTTGGATAGGGGTACACGTAAAGACATATGTACCTCCTGAACATTTTGGGGGGGATCTGAACCCCCAGAACCCTGCTTTCTATGGCATCATTTTTAATGCCACTATATGGGAATATAGATGTGTATTTCAAACAAATATTACAGGCAGCTAAGGCTCTGGTTTCTAAGACCCACGCATCCATGGCTGGTTGATGGGTAATGGCATGATCACATACTAGTTGCCTTTACATCAGCTCTGTGCAGCTCTGGTTTCCACATATAGAAGATGGCGCAAGTGCATGATTGTGCTCCATGATCACGGACCTGTCACTCAGTAGTTGCCTCCCAAGCAACTTGTGCACAACAAAACTAGCGTGGCACAGTGTCCATAATGCTGCTTCCATTGTTGCGCTGTGGTTTGACACATCCTTGTGAAGCACTTTCCTGGATGCAGCTGTGCGGGCAGAGATTTTTTTAAAGGCCAAGTGAGATTTTCTTCTATGCAAGAGATTTTTTCCACTGGAATTCTGGTCATTTCTATTTTTCTATTAAAAATATGCTTTCCATGCCAAAATGTAGCCATTTATTAGTGGTAAATATCTTCAAAATTGAGCTATTTATTAATGGTACATATCTCCAGGGCATAGACAGTTTCAATGTTTAGCATTTAACTTAAAAACATTTAAGTATCATTTGCCATCAAGAATACAAACTATGCAATGCGTCAAGGATTAATAAATAAGAAATAAATATATAATTTCTATGTAGAGAATTCGAATAATACAACAGCAAAGGATTATAAATATGTATAAGGTGCGATTCTACTGAGCTTATTTTCAGGTGAATAATGGCAATTGAATGTGGAAGTGTAAAAATGGTTTGAATGGAAATAACTATTCGATTCTTCCTAAGACTTTGCGGCACAAAAACATCCAATTTAGCTGGACCTTATTTTAGATCTAGAGCTAGAAAAATAACCTTTACAGCTCATAAAGTACGAAATAATCCTTTCTTGATGCTATTTTAGATTTTTTAAATAATTTGTCTGGGTATAAAAACAAGGCTTATGTTGGGTTTAAGAGTGTGATCATGCAAAGTGTTCCTGGATAATGAGCAAAGAAACATCATTAAGTGAATAATTTTCCATTAATCTGGCACAATATTCTGCATGTTATACTGTTTTAGGATCTATAAATAATGGCTACCATAGGAATAGCTCAAAATATAGAAAATAAGAGAAAATTTTCAATTATTCGACTTATGTGAATTACCTACTCCCAGTGGGTGCTACCGAGCTCCAGATATGGATTCAATAAATCAGCTTAACTTTCAGCGTTGCATGCAGTTTTTTGATTTTTCATCAGATATCTCTTGAAAACACGATAATAAATCCCTGGTATGATTTGATTTACAGATATATACATAGTTAAACATTAGATTTACTGTATTTCAAGTCAAAAGTCACTTTAATCGAGGCCCAGCCTTTTGTACAAGGACATCCAAAACCAGTTTAGTTGTAGAAATTTAGTAAAAATAAAATTATCTTATTAACACAATCATTTTTCAACCCACAAAAATTTTTCAGTAGCATCAACAGATACTTAACCTGCAACATTTTTCAAGAAAACTGCTGTTCCTTAGAAAGTTCTATCATGCCTACATGTAGACTACAAAAAATACATAAGGTCTATGCCATCTCATCAGCATCAGTAGTTTCTCAGTCAATTGCTTCACAGCATTGAAGACAATGAGATATCATTGATAAACATCAGAATTATTGCATTACGCAATTGATACAGTTAAGACCCTAAATGAACACCTAAAGGCCTTGATTGACTTACTGTGCCTGTGCTAGAAGTGACCTATGTTCATAGAAGCAAATCTTGTGCATCCATAGTTAGTAGGCTCTATGTCAAGGCCAAATCTCCGCTATATTCTCGATTCTTGGCCTAGAACTACTAAAATTCTTAATTATTTTGTGGGACGACATCATTTAATCATGTCAAAAATATACAGGAATGTTAACTTAATATGTCACATGATACCGCAAGGCCCAGAATAATTACATCCATGGAGATGGAGACCTCGAGCCATAACAAGACTAGCCTGAGAGTCTGTTTTCCGAGCATGATTACCTTGAAATCTAGTGGGAGTTGAACATTAATTTCATCTGACTGGAATCTCAAAAAGGCACTCACTTGCACAGCCTCAATGATCATGCCACCACAAAGTATAAACCAAGCAGCCACACCTCTTGGAGACCAGTGCTGAAAGTAGGTATTTCATTTTACTAATACCAATTTGCTTCTAAGTGAATGTATACAATGTTTCTAATCAAGTATTGTATTTAAACTACAAAGCTTCAATAAATTTTTTATAAAAAAATTCTAACTACATAATTATATTCCATTAAATACTAAAAAAACTGATACTGTATATTAGCAAGGATTAATTATGGAAATTCGCCAATCTTATACAAACTATTGCCAATTTTTCTAATTATATTAATGAGAAAAATTTGTTCTATAAAAAATTAACTACTGTTGGCATCAAAATGATTTGCCACTGTACTTTACTACAGTGGAACCTCGTTAAAGCGAGTACGGGCTATAGCGACACCCCCGCTATTACGAGGGATAGCCGATGCACCGTCAATTGACCCTATAATAAGCGTGTTAAAAAATTCGTTTTTACGAGACCCTATGGTGTTGGCTCTCGCCATAGCGAGGGTTTCACCGCCGAAAGACTTTCATCAAGACTCCTTAAACTCTGTAATTGCCAGCGATCTGTAAGAAATGAAGTTAATGGAGTGCTCAGTCTCAAATTTATGTGGTAAACTGTCGTTAGATAAATATAATGATTGACGAAACAATGCTTTGCATGATTTTTATTCAGTGTGGCGCTTATAAATTGTTTGAATAGTTAGTCGTTATTTGAGTAAGGAAATTTAGTGATGCAAAAAAACATCGCCTTTCTCCTGGATTTATGCTTACGTTTATCGGATAGATGTTTATCTGTCGCCGCACCACTCCTGTTCCTGTATATCTGTTCGCAACAGGTATATTGGCTATTATTTGCTCCACCTCCGGTAAAGCGACAATTCGCTATAGCGAGTGTTTATTAGTACACCGTGGGGTGTCGTTATATCGAGGTTGCACTGTAATTTATATCTGGACTTCAGTGCATGCCATAATAATGAGTAATGCATCATTTTAAAGGTACTTTTAATTTCAATTCTAATTTATTTTTTGTTTTATGAAAATTTCAAAAATCAAGACACGCGAGTGCAATGCAATAAATGACTCCATGCATCATAAAATTAGCCATTTGTCAACTTCATGAACTTTGTAACTCAACCTATGGAAAACTACTACGTCTACAACCTTCATCTTCCACAATAAGTTGTAAGCATTAATGTAGATTAACAAAATGGCTTTTGTGTATTTTAATATTGCATATTTCGATGTAAAATAACGAAAGTGTTTAAACAACCTCTAGTCCTACAGTTTATCCAGAAAGAAAAAATAAATTTGATAGAAACATTGCTTAATTTATTTTCATTATTCTATGACCCATAATCTATAAAAATATTGATATTTGTGAATGTTAGTAACTACTATTAATATCATGTTCCCAAACGGGGCCGCGCTGGGCCAGTGCCGGTTACCAGGAAGCTGTTTCGCACGCAAGACAATGCAGCATTCGTTTACTCCGCCATATTTTTTAATGCCCATATATAACCTATACTACATAAAAATCATGTATTTTCGGATCATGGAAAAATTGAAAATAAATTAAGAAGTGTTTCAATCAAATTTATTTTTTCTTTCGAGATAAACTGTAGGACTACATAGTGTTTAAACATTTTCATAATTTACAACAAAATATGCGTTCTAAAAATATTCAAAAGCCATTTATTATTCTACATTAATGTTTGCAACTTATTGTGGAAGATGAATGTTGAAGACGTAGTAGTTTTCCCAGGGTTGAGTAACAAAGTTCACGAAGTTGACAAAGCGGCTAATTTTATGGTGCGCGGAGTCATTTATTGCACTCGCATGACTTGATTTTTGAAATTTTCATAAAACAAAAAATAAATTAGAATTGAGAATAAAATTAACTTTAAAATGATCCATTATTCATCATTATGGCATGAACTGAAGTCCAGATATAAATTTGCAAAGTACAGCGGCACATCATTTTGATGCCAACGGTAGTTGAAGATGAATCACCTCAATGAAACTAAATGATGAGTGATTCCTCTTTTGCAGCAGCTACAATACCTAATATGAGGTACATACATGCTTAATATTTGCTACTTGCCCAGCCAAAAAAGTATTTACAGAGACCTAAGCGATATGAAAAGCATGAACCATACGTGGGTGCATAAAAATATGCAGGGCAGAAATCATGAGCTGTGAGATGGTCTCTCCCAGAAATAAGAAGAAATTCTGAACGATGTTGAAACCTAGACATGCAGCAGTGTCAAAAGTAGCAGCTTTATAGATTAATATGGTCTGAGAAAGTTTCTCAGAATGCATGGAGAACATTTCCACCAAAAATAAGCTATGCATGTTTACTGCAGAGCTGAATATCCCTTCCCTGTTCCAGATTGTTGTGGGACCAACAGGTGAGTGCCGAGTGAACGTTATTCTGCAAGGTGAGACCCACCGATGGGTCATGCCTTTTTTTCACCTTCTTGCTACTGCTTGGAGGTGGCAGCGTAATCGGTGGCCTACTGCCAGTGAGAGCAGGAATGGGGCAAGTTGAGAAAGACAGGAAAGTAACAATAGGTAGGGTCCATTGTGGAAGGGGAGAATTCTGGAGACCTTCCATGAGGATCACAAGCCAGAGGGGGGATACATCAGCTGAGGAGATTAATACACCTCTCCAGGTGCTTCATCTCCAATCTCAGTCGCTTCATCTCGGGTTCCTCACGTGATGATGAAGCCGAACTTAAGTAAGACGGGCAGCCAAGGAAAACAGAAGGTACTGCACCAGCTTTCAGTCTAGGTGTTGGCAATTTCACTGTAATTACCTTGCCAGTCTTCTCATAAAAGGTGGATGTTTCCGAGGAAACATCATGAGTCAGGAAATGCTTAATGCATACCTAAAGTACAAGGGAAAATAGTATTGCATGATTACAGTATACAAATACAGAACCTCTTTAAACTAAAAACAAGGGGCCATTGTGAGAGCCTTCTACAAACATTAGTATTAAGATATTTCAGCAAAAAACTAAATACCAAAATATATTATAATATATCTCGTCATTGCCTGGTTACACAAGATGAATGAAAACATAAGAGATAACGTACGAGTGCACGTTCCAACAAATAACAACAACCTACACGAATGCATTGATTATGGATGGCCATAAAATAGTATCGGTTCAACTTTTGTCCAAACCCTCGTATATTAACTCGTAAATATTAATTAATTCTACAACCAGGCATTAAGATTGTTCACACCCTTGCCAACTTACCTTAGAATATGCCGTAGGTATGAAATTCTCCCTCGGAATACTCCTAATCCATTTCTTCTTCAGCTCGTCATCTTCCAGGAAACAAAAAACGGAAACCTTCTCACCACCCGCATAATTGCCTCGGCAGTGAGGTACACAGCACTTATTCACCATTATCCACTCGTTAACTTTAAGAACTTTTTGATTGAAATCACCGAAATCCGCGCAAAACTTCACTGATACACACAGGCACGCACGCAGGATACACGTTTTCACTGTACTTTTCACGTTATTTATTATTAGGTCTCGCTAGCAACGAGAGGGTTGCCAGACTTTGCTAGGCCTCTGCCTCACGACGTCAGAGGATTTCAAACCTTCAGCACTCAGGCCTTAGTCTAGGTGGTGTTGCCCCAGGTCACCTTTCCTTATACATGCCTTTTTTTTCGATTTACAGCAGACTCCCGACTATCCGGCTGCGGTTTATCCAGGTTGCGGATTATCCGTGCATGATTTTCACTCTCGCTCAACTTTTCCGCAGTCTTCACATAAAAATAAAATCAGACGCAAAATCATCGCAGCTTATTATTTCCGTAAGAATCCTCTACGCAAAATGGAGGCGATCGCGGGCTAGCTGCATTCACAGGAGCACCGTTTTCTTGTTTTTGAAGTCTCGCAGTGCGCGTCCTCGCTCCTTGATCACAGATGCAAGTCCCGCAGCAGTTGCAACCCGGGCAACTCATGCAAGATGCGACTACGTGGCATGGTGCCTGACAGTGTAGTTTCCGACGTCGAGCAGTGGTTTTGAAGCATTCGTGCAGACTACTTTTCTCTATCGGTGATCACACAGCCAACGATGTGTGGTTTTTGAAACCAGGCCTTACATGGAGCATTAGCAATACGAGTACAACCATGTTATCACCGCTAAAAAGATCACAAACAGGCGAAGAAAGCTCTTAATTAGTCCAGGAAGCACTCTAAAATAACAGAACAACAGCATAAATAATAAAATATTGTTTGTTTTAGGTAAATTATGAACATTGAAAGACAATTAAGTGAAAGTTTGGGTTATCTGTGTTTTCCAATTATTCGTGCCATCTCTCCCCATCACTAGCCCGCATAATCAGGAGTGTACTGTAGCTGAGCTAAGCCATTCACAGCCAACATCACCCATGATACAAGTTACCGAGGGGAAGACTTTGTGCATTTAGCACTCCAGGTTGGGAATATTTATTTGTTTCATAGTTAGCTATGTTCTTTGGAAGAGGGTGCACTTAAAGAGGGGGGTGGTGTATGGGCTTTGAAAATGTCTTTTGATGCTGGTTTTGTCGCTACGCTTATCTGCAGTTTTTTGTTTCTTATATTATTCTGCCAATAAAGGCAGTGACACTCCTGTGTCACAATGGAACCAGTAGGTTAGGGATCTAGCCATTTGAACAATATTCCTCACTGGAGAGATTCGTGAATAGCAGGCAAGGGTCTCACTAAAGGGCTCACTAAATGTACTCTTGATACGTAGCAGTAAATATGTACAGTGGAACCTCGTTAAAGCGAGTACGGGTTATAGTGAGACCCCGGCTATTACGAGAGATAGCCGATGCACCGTCAATTGACCCTATAATAAGCGTATTAAAAAATTCGTTTTTACGAGGCCCTTTTGGTGTTGGCTCTCGCCGTAGCGAGGGTTTCACTGCCGGAAAAACTTATACCAAGACTCCTTAATCTCTGTAATTGCTAGCGATCTGTTAGAAATGAAGTTAATGGAGTGCTCAGTCTCAAATTTTTGTGGTAAACTGTCGTTCGATAAATAAGTAGTTAATTTTGGTGAAAATATTGTGGCATTAGCATTCGCGAATACTTGATCTTCTTTTGTTCCTCGGGCGGCAGAAAGCAGTCGTCAGCATACCCGCACGTCCATGAATTGCATGAATAGAAAGCATTTGACGGAACACACCATGGCCAAAAAAACACCAAACACTTCTAAGCGAGAAAATAAAAATTAAGGAGTAATATGAGGTATATTGGCTATTATTTGCACCACCTCCGGTAAAGCAACAATTCGCTATAGCGAGTGTTTATTGGTGCACCGTGGGGTGTCGTTTTATCGAGGTTCCACTGTAGTAAATTTCCCCACATTTACCGAGTGAAGTATGAAGTACATGTTTATCAGCAAAGAATAATTGTGTAATTTCTACACTTTTATTTGCCAACAACGGTGTCATTATACTTAATGTTTATATAAGCATAATGAGCACTGGTCAGAATAAATTAAAGTACGGACATTGTAACAGTCTTTCTTAGAAAACAAGAAAATTTTAATTTCCACTAAATTAGAACCAATACCCAATGAGAAAAAATGTAATTACAATGATGACATTCAAAATAAGAAATGTGAAACTAAAACTTCACAACATTCCCGATTGGGGAGATTCATCAATATCAGGCGAGGAAAATGATTTTACCTCGACTGCAGCCTGATGCGCAACTGTAAATATGTAGTAAATTTGTCCACATTTACCTAGTGACACATCCATTCGTCTTCCTCATTCATCTGAGCATAGACAGCAACAAAATTCCTCTTTATATTCAAGCTGATGCACTCTTGAAGCCATCACTGTTAGGGATAACTCATCTGAGTGCTAAAAGTGGACAAAAACCAAAGTCTCCACTAGATGATGACTCAACATAGAAATAAGTCTCTGGTATCACAAGATGACGATTAATGCGATGCCACATGTACGGATCATTGAGAGTCACTCGACGAACTGCTGCTCGAATCCGTGGACATGACCTCCACATCTTCCACATTCTCCTTGTGGCCACGACCAGTTTCCATGGCAACAGTAGCTCCCCCTCCACCGGGGCCACCCCCGACAGTCATGTGCAGATCGCCGGACGGATGCCATGAGAAGGTGCCCTGCTGCGAATTTGGGGGCTCTGCAAACAATAGATACAACACATTTAGCTAGGCATGGAATGGTTCAGTTCTTCCGCTCTTGATACCAATGGTTTTCGAGCTTAGAACCAGATTCGGATTCAAAGCACCAAAAAGAATTGGTAACAACATTTATTTGTTGAAAATGCACATTTTTCTGGTTGCTACAATGAAGCACTGCATTCACGACTTCATAGCAACATAAAGATTGAAAGATTAATATTTCTTTTCTATGAGTTGTATCTGAGGACTCTCACAAGTAGCGCCATCAAGTTTAATGGCATTACTCATATCAGAATGTCCTTAATTGATGCAAATATAAAAACTCACAATTTTCCAATCTGCGCACTCAACAAAATCACAATTTGAACCATCTTCTCTCTCTAGAGTTTATCATTATAATGATGATAATCATTATGAATCTGCTAATGACATCTTTCAGAGATTCGTTCTGTACATGAATTCCTGAGGGAACCAGAAAAATGTGCTGAAATACAGTTTCTTATAGTGCTCACAAAATTTCTGTGCACTAGAGAGTTTCCCTGAGCGCAATTGCCCATGGTAGAGGCATTCCTATTGGCTGCCACCATCCAATTCCATATACCGGTTCTTGACTTAGTGTGCGCCAGGTGCAAACTTTCGAAAGTGGCAGTATGAAAGAATCGCCAAAAGCAAATGCAATGCCGCTTGAAAAGAATACATCCACAAATTCCAGCTAATTATCATAAATGCTAATATATTTATCACTGCACAAGAATTAAGAATTCATCCATCTACATTTAATTCCATAAAAACAGCTTTTCACTCGTATTGACATCATTTAAAGTGAGCTCTAGTTCTAAACTGAATGACATAGCCATTTGAAAAATTGGTTGCAGTATTTAATATCCCTTTTTCATTGGTTATGGTGTTTTCAGTTAATTACAGATATTGCAGTTACCGCTATGAAATGAAAACTTACTCATTTCCAAATCCTACGAAGTTCTAAAACAGATGCTATTTGTCATACTGAAATGGACTCCCAATGAATTCTTTAACACTTAAAATACATGCAATATTTTAATTTCTTTCACATTTTCCTAAAATGTATTATTTGTTTTCACCCATGGTTCATTGATTATAAAAATTCAACACTGATTCGAACGCATGCATTCCACCAATTGATAGTCTGAAGTTAGGTTTGGGGGGGGGAAAACCCATGGAATAGAAATTCTACCTCGGCAAATTTTCACCCCCTTAGTTTCACCACCAAAATGACTTCTTCTAAGAAGCGGCCTTGTCCCGTAGTCGCATGAAGCTCCAGCACTTCAAATTCTGGGAAAAACTCTTTAGCAGGTAATGTATTTATGAGTGCCATGGGCATGAACCCTTGAGATACTTGCGTACGCCCGTGAAAGGAAGGCTGCGGGGTGCTCCGCAGGGGCACCCAGAAAGGGCTTCAAAACGAAGTTAATCTGCCCTGACCCAGTTTAAGGAAACCAGTCCATTCTGGGGGTCATTTTTTAGTCCATAGATTTTCAGGTTTCTACGAATTTTTTTAATAAACTTTCTGCGCCTTCGAAAGACGAGCCGAGTCAAGAACTGGTAAACAGGATTGGTTGCCTGTAGCCAATCAGAAGGTCTCTACCATGGGCAATTGGGCTCAGAGAAACTCTAGTGCACAGAAACTCTGTGAGCACTATAGCTCACAGTGAAAAAGTTATTGGCATTAAAATAGCTATTGAGTCATCACTGAACCTAGAAATACACCAGTTATAATTTGATGTACGTACGTTCTTTCTTTTAAAAATCAAATAAGTAGTCTATTAGACACTGGTCATATAACTTAAGGGACAGATCTTAGCTAAAGATAGTAGCAGAAACCTCCTTTAAAAATGCAGCAATTGCTCATTAAAATTATCCATTGTACCTATACTACCGCTGAATGGAATGCAAGCAAATTACTAACATGCTATGTATTAATGAATACATGCTATACTAAAGAATAATATTCAATTTTTAGAATGCTAGTCATTTTTTGCTCTCAACATAACTTAATATCCATTAATGACTGCATAGTATGTTCTGGGTAGACAAACAAGCTCAGGCAATCAACGGTTAAGAATTTACCGGAATGAAATGCTAAATTCACAGCACAATAATCTCCATTGTAATTTCTACTATTCTCGGAATAACAATGGCATAGCCAAACGCACACCTATGTCATCACGAAAAATTGCACATTTAAGTCCAATGATTTCATATACATATATTTTACAGAGGAAAAATTATTTGCCTTGAATGGGATTCCAAAGCTTCACTTAAGATTTAAAACTTTACACTTTTGAATACCAAAGATTTTGATGTACTGTCAACTCCTGATTGTCCGTGATCACGGATGAAACGAGATGTCCGTGATCACGGATAAAACGAGAGAGACAGATAATAAAAATCACCGATTATCAAGGATGTAATAATTTCAGTAGCGATATCAGCATTATGCTTTGCAATGAGAAAAATATTTCCCATTACCACAGATAACAAATTTTCCTTGGAGAAAAATCAATACTATAATATAAATCCTTTAATTGATCACGCATTATCAAAACAAACAACAGATTATTAACTATTTTGAAAATTGGAGTACGTTCTCCCCTTCCCTGATAATGTTTGCAAATTGCTGCATTTAAAGGACACACACCTCCCACTGGACTAGTCATATTGGGTCTTTTTTGGTGACGGATTACTTGCATAAAATGGATATTTGAAATTTGGCAGCAACAGTATTTTATTATTCCTTTGAGCTTTCGCTGAAGGATATCAGCAACACACTCACCAGTCGGCCGATGCAAGCCATCAAGCCCACCTTGCTGATGTTGCTGCTGCTGCTGGACAAGAAGTTGCCCATTTATGGGCAGGTCACTGAGACGACCCAGAAGTCCAAGACGCATCTCTATATCTGAAAGTGACAAGGCACACATGAAATCCAACGACAACATTATTCACCAAAACTAAATTCCAAAAGTAGGAATATAAAGCCTACACTATCACAATGATTATAGTGCACATTCCTTCCACGGAAAGTGCAATGCTTGGAAAGTCATGCCACCAATTGGTACTCTATCTTTAAATGAAAACTCTAAATGGTACTGAATTCATGATATAAACAACATATGGTGAAGAATATTTGAGAACATACTCAGAGCTATTTTTTTCACAAAAGTGTAAAAATAAGAGCTAAAAACATGAGTTCTTATATTCCATCACATCACATCATAAACACTATGTTGCACACTGCTTCTACACATATGACCAATGCTGCAGCTAAGAGGGTTGTCTGGTAAATAAGGTTTGCATACAGCTACAGTCCGGAGGAATAATGCGGAATCTGGTGACGCAGGCATTTAGCTTGGTTCCTCCTCCCTCTGTCTCCGGCCAGGCAAACCGTCTACAATGATAACTGTAATCTTGGCAACAATTGATGATGGACTGTGCAAAAATCCACAGGGAAAAAATCATTCGCCTTGGCCAGGATTCAAACCCGGATCCCCGAATTTCCGGTCGAGTGCTTTAGCCAATTAAGCTAATGAGGCATCACTCTTCCCTGTGGAAATTTGAGGACTATTCCGGGAATTCCACAGGGATGACTGATGCCTTGTTAGCTTAACTGACTAAAGCACTCGACCGGAAATCGGGGGATCCAGGTTAGAATCCTGGTCAAGGCGAATGATTTTTTTCCCTGCGGATTTTTCGCACAATTTGTGAATTGCGGGTGACTCCATAAAGATATCACAGAGGCTGGTCCCACTATTCAAAAAATGAAAAATGGAGCTTTCACTCACTTCTCCTGCTAGGTATGAATCATCATTTCAAAGCAAAAAAAATAATGTGCTGGTTGACACTCATTCCGAAATGTGTGAAGTCTATGGAGTATTGTTCAAGAGTGAACAAGACTTCCGTAATTTCTGGAGAGAATTCAAAGACAGACGAACAGATGACCATTACAAACAGCACACTGGACGGTTTTGGACAAAACAATTATGAAAGTGAAAGACACAATGCTGGAAACTTAAAAGAGTGACTTTTCAAGAGTTCTGCAGATTGATCCCTTATGTCAACAAGATATGCAAAGTCAAGAATTTCACAGACCTTTTATGGCATACAAAGGTTTGTGTACGGTGGGTCCCAACAATGCCTACAGAAGACTACAAGACAACAGAGGCCCCACTTTGTAATTGCAACAACCGATATCATCAACAAATTTGGATGAGATACTGTCACATAGCTGCCAAAAAGCCCAGAAATAGCCCCAACTGACTATCATCTCTTCCATAAATTGACGAAGCACCTCAGCGGGTAGCAATTCAGAATCGGAGAGGAGCTGAGAGAAGAGGTTCTAAGCTACCTTTGCGGTGCAGCAGGAGAGTTCAATGAGTCAGGAGCAAATGAGATGGTACACCATATTTTAAGGCAATAGTGCTGAAAATAGGGAAAATACTAAGTTTTCCAAAACTGCATTATTCAATTAAAAAAACTTGCACTTCACTGTGAAAAATCTTTGAGAAACTCATTATATGGGCAGCCCTTATTTCAAATGGAATGACTCATCATTCCATTTGAACTCAACACACCTGCCAACCTGACCCTACTTAATTTTCATGAAATTTGGTGAGTTCATTACACATTATAAGTACCACATTACAGAATTTTATCACAATTTATCAATTTACAGACGGTGTAAAACTCCTGACTACTCGTATAGCATCTATGTCTCTGTGACGTCACATGGAGTGGCATCGCATGGGTGCCAATCTGGCCTTTTCCAAATTGACCATTAACATTCGTCTAAACTGGGATTTTTAAAATCAAATAATTTGTATATCATGAATACATTAATGGTGGGCAACGAATCGAAATCAATGCGCTTCATTTTCTTTGATGAAGAAACTACCCTATTGCCTGCTATAAAAGAAAGTAATAATTCAACTTTCTTCTGGGTACATATAACTAAAGGAATGCTTTTTAGATTTTCATATACATTTTAATATTTTTACAAGCTTTAAACTTATTATTTAAAAACAATAATATCTTTACATTTAAGGATCTAAACTGTTACACTTGTGTTTGGAAATTAAAATAGGTTTCAATCTTCGGATAAAATATCGACTAAATTCAAATTTTCCTCACTAAGGTTTCCCCCAAAATTCTGTCACTTTCTCATCGCATACTGACTTTTGTTTCACCCACAAATGCTTCAGATTGCACATGGCATGCATTGGTTCTCCTTATCTCAATAAAAATATTTCTACGCAATGAGAGACATTTTTATCAGTACACGTATCATTAAATTAAACAGCAACTGCGCAATCTGCAACCCAATTAACAATGAGGAACTTGCATGGGTCGTAGATTGCTCTGAAAACTATTTTGAATAAGTCAAATGGATACATTAGCTCGCAAAAATACCTTCAGTTTCTCCATTCAACATCAAAAGAAATAAAAAAATTGCATTTAAAATCGAGAAAAATTTCTCTGAGCCGACCACTGCGCGAAGACACCCGAGCGTTGCCGAGGCCAGGCGTGACGTCATAGGTGCCTAAACAACCGTAGGGAGTAGGGAAATACGCTGAGCGCATGGTGTAAAATTTGTTTTGAGGGAGTATTTAGCCGCTCATCGTCACTTTATTTTGTTCTGTTATTCTTGGGCAAGTTTTCCTATTACTATTGTGCCTAGATTATTACTTGGGATATTAATAATGCGGCATCGGGATGATGAAGTACAAACGTTTCACTTCGTGTGTTTTGGTTATCAGAAAAATGGATGATAACGTTGCCACTCGTTCGAATAGTACACCTGAAATTCATCTACGTCTACATAATACCCCGCAAGCCGCCTAAAAGGCGTGTGGCATGGGGTGTTAGGACACCAGCCTTTTTTTAGGACACCAAAATTTGATGCCACGACCCTCATGGAATTTGTTAAGACAAATTATTGCTATACGTCGGCGGCAAATTGAGTTGTAAAAGAAACTTGTAATACTGGAGGATAACGATCGTAAGCTGTGCTGTTCACATTAGAGTAATCTGTGCTGTTGAATTTGGCAACGCCGGATTAACGGAGAAGGTAGTCCTATCCGCCCTACGGTACGAATTCACAGCAAAACAGTCTGCACACAATCCACATGTGAGATCGCGAATCGGTTCCGCTGCCAACACACACACAAGCTAAAACCTATTTCAATAATATAGGTAAATCCATAAACAATACCCTATACTAGCATATACCATAAAAATATAGTGGGAAATAGGCAAATACTCTTATCAAAAACTGGATGTCACTATCACATTCTTATATTCATCACGTACAACTTACAATAACAGAACTCGTTATGATGAATACAACTATTTATTCACTGATTTAAACCCTTAAATTAGCCCACACAAGTGACACAGGTGACATTTCTCACTACTATTCGTTGAAATAATGGAATAACAAACTTCACACACAGTTTTTATTTCAATAGCGTGATCGTGAAATGTCATATCTACGGTGAACAACGGAGATTAGCACGCCACTGACAATTTTTACACTACTGTTAGACATTTATCGATAGCGTAATAGCACTTTTTACAATTCAATCACGATGGAACACTGATAACTCTTGGCCGATATTTTTCAACCTTGTCAAACTTTGTGCATTACAACCACTGGCACTGTGATTATAATCAGTAGCTTAACGGGAGATGTCACGTTGAAAATAACACTATTTTGGCACAAAAATGTTCCTAGATGTCTCCAATCAGCGAGCAAAAGTTGCATTGACTGGAATTCACCTCATAATACAAGCACAGACAGTCCTAAACGACGAATTCTCCGGTACCTATGAATAAACGGATGAAGTTATTGTATATAAAAGCTAAGCGGGCATTAGTAAACATCAAAATCGTTCTAATTACCTACTTAAATGAATGATATGCCGTCGATAACATCAACTTACAATTAACGTATCCCCCTTCCAATGGCCGTGGCTCAGACTCCTACAACGATGTTATTTAGGTATTATCAAATTTTTGGTTTAACTGCTCCAGTTTTATATTTTATGGCCTTACTCAGATATTAATATTATAAATAATGCAAAATACGAGGGCTTCCAAGCCTCTATCGTCGGATATTTATCTTTAAATATAAAATAATCAACACATCTAACAAACGAAGCTCTCACAACTGCTGGCAACCATTACAAACAATCACAACAATAGCTTCGCGTGATGTTTAGGCACCTTTGACGTCATCGAGGCTTCGTCGGCAGTGGCTTGGGGGGTGAGGGAGTTTTTCCCGCGCTTTAAAATTCGTTATATTTATCATTAAATAACTCGCGAAGGAAAACTCAGATTTACATGCGGTTTTCTTTGTTGTATTCAGCAAATAATTTTCTGTCCGCCTATGAAATAAAAAAAATTCATGCAAGTTCCCCATTTCAGAACAACATTAACATTACGTGCAACAAGATGAATGAGACAACAGAATGAGACGATGAGTGGGGTATGTATTATATATTATAAGAAAGTATTACGAAATTACAATAGGGTAGTTTCCTTCATCAAAGAAAACGAAAGGCATTGATTGCGATTCGTTACCCACCATTAGTGTATTCATAATATACAAATTATTTCGTTATAGAAATACCGGTTTAGATGAATGGCAATGGTCCATTTTTATCCTCATTTGAAAAGGGCCAGATTGGCGCCCATGCGAAGCCACTCCACGTGACATCACAGGGACCTAGTTTCTATACAAGAAGATAGGAGTTATACATCGTCTGAGGTTACCAATGCATGCATGAGGCGCAGAGCTCAGGGAAACATGTCTCAATAATCACTTATTAAAACTGGCTAAGGTCGGAAAGTTTTCTTCGTTTGATAAGGTATTAATAATCCTTATTTAAGCCAAGCGCTACCAGCCAGCAGGGTACTCAGCTACCCGCTAGCAGCCTGCGTCGTATCAGCGCTAAGCCTCGCCTCAAGGTCACCCCACAGGGCGGCAGCGGGAACCAGAAATACGTTGTACAGAGAGATTTCCCGGCATTCATACTTACGCGTCGCGTTTTCGACCGCTTGAAAATTCTCACTTTCAATTTAACCGCGAAAAATAGATATCATCATTTAAAAATCTAAAAGCGTGAAATATGTACTCCAGGAGTAATAATCTTTCCATTTAGGCAATTAAAAATTATAGGAAACCACCCCATTCTATTTTTGTGCTTCAAATGCAATTTTCATGAGTAGTTTATATTTTGTACAAAAATTGCAATCTTTTGTGAGTAATTCGTATTTTGCAAAATTAAAATGTATTTTACTGACCACTGAGTACTGTGCATGGTTGAATGAAAAGCTATCTTCTACTCACAAACCAACCTTTTGGTAACATGGACCCAAGTCATACAAGTGAAACATGGACCCAGGGCAGGCTCGCTGGGCTACTCTCCCGAGGGCCGGGTCTATAAGTCTGAGACTTCTCACCCGCACACCTCAACAGGGGAAGGTCAGTGGAAGGAAAAAGAATAGGTGTCACTGCGACGTGAGCCCAACGACACCTCCAGGGAGAGGATAGGGAATCCCAACAATGTCATTGGGCCGATGTGGGCAACTACTAACGAAGCCATAATTCAATGTTTCTGCAGGAAGGATAGATTTCCTTACGAGGAAGAGAAATCCTTCAGTTTTCTGCAGATACCAAAGTAATACACCGAGAATGTTTATTTATCTAGCTAAGTGTTAACTATCCATAATAATTTCCCTAAAATGGGAAGTTGCATGAGCTCTTCATGTACGACTATGCATTTTGTGCCTACATTACAGATGTTTGGGAACACATGAGGTTTTTGTATTTTAGATTTGTAGACCAATTAATATACCTGTGGGATACGGCCTTCGAGGATCGCCTTGCTGCCAGGACAGAGGCGCGCATACAGCATTTGAGGCACTTATACGATGGGCAAACTTGATTAAGTCTTCCGAAGCTACGGGCCTTTTGTTTGCTCTTGAGATGGACTGAAGTTTTTGCTTGGCCTGGTAAATTGCAGTAGACTGAAGCATTGGAGAGAAATATATTAAACCATCATTCGATAATACCCTCACACAAGGAAATAAAAAATTCATTCATTCAATATAATAAATTCAGTATACCAACCAGAATCTGCTCCGCTTCCTTTAATTGACGCTGCAATTGCCGAATTTCTTGATCTTGTCTTTCAACCTCTGCGTTCAAAATATCCATCTTCTGATTTATTTTAGCTTGCTCAGCAGCTAACTGAAATATTTTTCAACAATTATCCCTAAATAAACTTAAGTACTTGGCGAAGAGCATGAAATTGTTAAAAAAAGAATAATTATACATTTATTAACTACCAAACCTTAAGAGTAGCCTTCAGTTCTTTGTCCTTTGCCACCAAAAGCTCCGTCAACTGGCCATGCTCTGTGACTGATATTTTCTGATGCTTCGGGGCAACAGTGTTTTCCAATAGTTCCCTGTCAATAAAGTGTCGAGAAAACCACAACTGAATAATTACTCCCAATAATATATAAATTTTGTACAACACTAATTGACACGGTGGGCAGTGCATTGATGGTAAAGAGAGTGCGCAAATTACAGAATTTAGCAACTTTTCGTAATTTGTGTTTATTTGGAGTGATATCAACGGCCAATTTTGTATTAAAAATTGACCACTAATACCTCTCCGGCCAAATGTCCTTCCCGGTCAAGGAAGAAGTCCCTAAACCATCAATCCGCAGCTATAAAACTTACTTGGCGATAAGTTCAATGTCATCAATCAATGACAGCAACTTTTCTAAGGTGCTTACGTTGGCTCCAGTCATTCTGGCATTTATAAACACACAAATACACAAACGTCAAACTCTGACATAAACAACACACTTCAGATTTTACGATTGCGCTCAGCCGTGCGCATCTATTCCGTTACCACAGAGACATCTATGTGCGACAGATAGAAGCAGAACGATTTTGAGCGCGGGAAAATTCAAGTTTGACTTCTTTCGTGTTTCGAGTTAAAATAATTATCACTTCTTTAAATGACTTAAAGCACTTAATTCTGCTTTTAAAATTAGATTCTATCTATGTGGAAAATATCTGATGATTTACATGTGATTGCATAGCGTTGTGAAGCAATCATTGCATGACTTCACTGATTTGGATTAGAATGACCATCAAAGAATGGAATCAATAGAAGTTGCAATCCTGGATATCATGTTTTGTAATTAGTAAATATTTTAAGAGCGATTTTACATAGAACCAATAAGTTTACATACGGACGTATATACAGATTAATAAAATGCACCAATGTATATTCATTGGCTAAGGTACTCATGGAAAGGTGAAGTCAAATGCAAATGAATAGAGAGTGATTGCGTTGGTGCAGCCAAGGGCAGATTGGGGTAGTTTCAGAGGGGGCAGTCCACTTTCCACAGAGTCTTAGTGGCATGAATACCTCCCAGTGGCAATGCATCTGAAGTCTGATAGCTTGTGAAATAAAAATTTAATTGAAGAGTCACCTTGAGGATTGCCATTTATTTAATTTTTCCATAAATTATGTAGGAGGCATCCATCTTCCTCCTTAATCTGCCACTGAGTACAGGCAAAGTACCGGATAAAGGTTTGGGCAGCTTCCCTTAAATGTAAAGCTGTGAATACATTTAATTCACAACCAGCTAAATTGGCCCATACCTAATTCATTGCCTCGCAGGTATGATAATGGAAAAAAATCTGGAGGTTCATGATAATATAAACATGGAATTCAATTTTCCCAATAAGTCATTTGCTTGAAGTCATTTTAATTGTATCTTTAGTTTTTTTTCATGAAAATGGTGTGGCATACTGACAGTATTTTGTGGGAATGACACCTAAGGGCAGGCGCGCACTAGCACGGCCACGACAGATCTCTGTCACACACCTTCCGACCAGAGCACGACCACGATAGCAAAACACTTTCACCACTTGCTCAATTGGTATGGTCGTGTCGGAGTGAAGTCGGAGTCAGTGCGCAGCGCGCCATTAGAATGTGTGTAATTTCTGGCTGCAACGACCACTGAGTTGGGGACGACCAAATTCAAAAATTTTGGTCGGACGACTTGGGTCCGACCATCGAGTCAGACTTGGCATAGTGCGCGTCGCTCCATTTGTTGCAATGCTAAAACTGGATGTGGTCATGCCAGTGCACGCCTGCCCGAAGCAATAACAGTGTACCCCCAAAAAAATATACCTATACTGGTTGGACATTAGCAGCATGCAATTTAAGACTACCTACGTCTTGACTACTTTCCTCGGATGGGCTGACGGTATGGATTCTACAAGGCTCCCAGATAGATTTTCTCTCTATGAGAGTTGTAAAATTAATGAAATAGGAAATTGTAATTAACAGAGATGATAAACCTGAAAGCCTGTCTGAGAGCCTGGCGACACCAAGAATGACATCAATGAAACATTTTTCATGTGCATAAGCTAAATCAGACATTTTATATTTATGAGGAAGTAGGAGAAAATGACATATCTTCTGATGAGAATGTTTAGGAGCAATGGCGTAGCGAGGGTGGAGGTCTGGGGTGCCCGGACACCCCCTCACAAAATATAAAAACACAGTTACATTCTTTCATAAAAGAAAACAAAATATTGAAAAAAATCATGAATTTACAAAAGATTTCTTAGGCAAATGAAGATTTTTCGATTATGAAAAGTGTTGAAATTAGTTTAAAACCCTTTCTCTATTAAGTACCCTGTTTTTTAAAAATTCCGCCCCCTAGTGTTGGACCTCCCCCTAAATGAAAGTCCTGGCTATGCCACTGCTTAGGAGTATGACATTTCAATGGCCAAACCAAGGGTGTGCCCAGGATAAAAAAATAAGGGGGGCAAGATTTTGCTTGGATTTAAAGAAAATTTGTTGAAAACATTCGTTTCAATCCAGACCTGATTTTCCTAAAAACTTATGTGATATTTGCCTCTGGGGGGGGCGGGGGGGGGGCAGCTGCCCCCTCCTTCTCCCCTCTGGGTATGACCATGGGCCAAACCTAGCATGGTGAAAACCTGCCCAACCTACTACGCCCAAGATGCCATTGGTGGAAATGGTATATGTTGGGTTTCAATGCAGAACATACCAGAGACTCATTACGGATATCCATGTTTAGTTGTCAGTAATGTATTTGGCAGAAGTGTAATTTATACTTTCATTGGAGTGGTAGCTTAGTGCCTCATTTGTATTATGATGCTTAGTTATAATGGATTTTGGTTAACCCCTCAAGCGTGTGGGACACAGCATATGCATCCTCGCTATTCCGTCCCTATACGGTGTTTTAATCGTAGGCATTTAAACCACCCAGGGTGCTTTAATTTAGAGGCACTTCAGATTTTGTGCAGACATGAAGTAAAATATTTTTTTGAATCTTATTACTATGCAAAAAAGAATCCAAAAAAATATATTATATAAACAATTGTTTGAATTTTATAATTATGAATACGTACTTACAATTTTCAGACCCATTAACTTTTTCCTGCTCCTCTTATCCGATGGTTAATAGTTGACCTGTGTGTGATACTGCTCAAAACAGGGTTCTAAGCAGAGTGAGGGTGTTCCTGGGCAGTTTTTGCATCTATATCTTGTCTCTTTTCTCTTTCCGTTTTTTGTGCACACAACACACTTTCTTCTTCCAACCTTAAATGTCTCAGTTTTCAGGTTTTGTTGAACAAAATGCTGCCCGGTCAATCGCGTACATTCCGTATCGATATCAGAGGGCCGTCCTTTGCACTGTTCTAAATTCTGTCAGTGATACTTAGCAATTATTTTGTTCACTAAGCTCATTCTGAATGCTAGGTGATCTTTGTTATTACCAGCCTTACGGTATAAAATGTACGCATTTAACACAGCCGTATTAACTAAGTGATTGAATAATTTCTTGTACCACACTTTTGTCCTTTTTCTTTCCAGCAGGAACGATTCTAAAAGTTGATCTTTTAAATCTACACCGCCCATATATTTATTATATTCTGTTACACACATAGGTTTTTTTACACATTCTAGCCCGCCCTTTCGACCTACGGGTTGCATTTGGTCTGAATGCTTTGTAGTCAGCAATGCAACATCGCGTTTATCCTTCCACTTCAAAGCAACCAATTTCCCACACTTTGCACTAACAACTTCTCCTTTCTTTAGTTTCTTTTTGAGGTTTACTGGCATACCTTTACGCGTGATTTTCATGGTTCCAATAGCATCTGTTGTCCTCTGAACTAACCTATGGAAAAGATCGGGACTACTGTAAAAATTGTCCATATAAACACATCTACCAGAGTCTAATAGTTTCTCATACAGACTTAAAACAACTTTAGTTGAAAAAAGATCTGTGTCCTTTGTGATTTCACAGCCCAATTTTGTCCCTGGGCCACAGTAAATAATAAAATTCCATAAATACCCTGCGGAGTCACAAAGTTCAAACAATTTTATCCCAAACCGGGAAGCTTTCATGGGAATATACTGTTTCCACGACAGTCTACCTTTCCACAACAACAAAGACTCATCTACACTGATTTCCTTACCGGGTATATACACTTTTTGGAACTTATTTTTCAAATATTCACTAATTGGTAGAATTTTATACAGTTTTGGATCCTTTTTTACAATATCCTCATCGGTATTATCTACAAAATGGAGAAATTTGGTGAGCAATGAAAATCTTTGCTCACTCATTACATTGGGAAAAAATGGAGTCTCTAATAAATGCTTTCTGCTAAAATACATTCTGAGGCTTGGTTTCTGAATTATTCCCATCAACATCAGTAAACCTAAATACACCCTTATTTCCCCCAGAGTTGTGGGGACCCACTTTTGGAAGCGCGATTTTTTTTGCTTCGTAATTTTCTCTTTCTCACGAGCAAGAAACTGTGCTGCGTAGCGGTTTGTCTCAGTCACTATAATTGAAATTATTTCATCATCAAAAAATAACTCAAAATATGCCAAGGGATCATCTATACACGGAACGGGCAATATTTGTTTTCCCACTAATTCACAGCAAAAGGTTGAGGAGGGTCAGCACTGTCGATCTCTTGCCAATTATTTTCTTGAAGATTCACAGAAAAATGAGAAGGTCCTTCGCTCTCTTCGGAACTGGAATCCAGAGAGTATCCAATTGAAATTTCCGAAGTAGTATCTGAGCATCCTACGCTCTCTTCTTCCAAAGTGTCAAGCACTTGCTCATTGCACAACTCATGTGAGCTAGAAGCCATGGTCAACTAAAGAGGGGTACTGATATGGAGTGGATTCAAGGCCGAAAAAAAAGCACCAAAGCAAGCGTAGGGATGAAAACACCCCAACCCTTAGCCTCAAACGTCGTAAATAAGATACCAAGATGCGGGGATACTGGCCAGTCTTTGAGGCTCCGAGAGGCGTTGAGTGACAATGCCTTGACGGTCCATGCCTACATTATCATTGCCTTAATGAAAGAGGGAGGAAACGATGAGGCAGAGAAGCAGATGATAATGAACCAGAGACGAAAGCATTCAGCATCCCCACACGTCACACACAATCGCTAAGAAAGCACATAACCAGAGCTTGAGTGTAAGGATATCTTTCATTAGCATCCACCAGACGCTGACCCTAGAGGAAGCGTTTCTTTCCTGACATCAGCTAGAAACAAATATTCTAAAAAATACGAGAACGCAAACACAGACCACACAGGGGCACAGAGCGATAGCAGGCAGATGTGTCTCACATATATACTCACTAAAAGTACATATATGGAAGCTTAAGAGATAGGAATACCTAATGAAACATTCAGACGCATAGGGTGTGTCGCACACGCTTGAGGCATGGCAATCAGACAACACAAACGCTGTGTCTCACACGCTGAGAGAACGACCACGGGCATTTAGAGTCACGCTTGAGAGGTTAATTTGAGATTTCATAACTTACGTTCATAGTATGATGACTTGAGAAAATATCACTTTCATATTGTTTTCTTGCATATTTTAAGTTCTTTGCTCATTATTTAAGACCTTAACCCTTTTGCGCCGAGTGTCAGGTGGAGCTGACCGACATTTTCATACGCAGAAGACCTAAAGTCAGGTATAGCTGTCGAGCATTTTTCAATGCAAATGACCAGACGTCAACTCTAGCAAAATGCAAGGGAAGGGAAGAGACTGCTGAGGTAGCAATTGTCGAATGCATTCAGGCATGACCTAAGACCCATTTTAACAAGACCCTCGGGCCCCTCCTTGGAAATTGAGCCAGACCCTCCAACTCATTTATGATCCTCCTCACAGCAGGTCTCTGTTGCGAAGTGATTACATTGTCAATGGTTTTTGCGATGATATATTTTGTTGCATACCACAAATTTTTTATACTTTGAAATGAATTCTACCTTTTGTTATGTGAGTAAGCAATTTTTAAAAGAAATTTTAGCATAAAAAATAATGGACTTTTGGACTTGTAGTGTTAGTACCTTGTGTTCACTAACTTTGTTGTTATTAATGCTAGAAATCCATTTAAAATTCCACAATGCCTAAAAAAATGTCAGCAATTCTATTGAAGAGTAAATTATTGAAAATCAAATGCAATATTTGGTTGAAGTAAACATCAGTAACACAGTGAGTTGACCATAGATTCAAGCTAAGATAAGGTTAGATGGTCTAGTCCAGTGGCTGGGGTAAGCATTGAGTTGGGTAAAAAATCTGAGGAATGAAAATATGTACTACGGTAACTCCACCCCAAAAATGAGCTCTGAACAGAGTGGTTTCAAATATTCTTATGCTACTACAGTAGCACCTTTTTCCATTGTAGGTAGGCTGGCTGGAAAGGATTAACATAAGGCCCTACATTTTTTTTAAATTACTACTTATGTAAATAGACTAAGAGCAATATTTTTATATGAATGTGAATAGAAAAAGTTTTTCGTGACAGCTGTTACCCTTTGTATGTTTCTAAATGTTTCCTCCTCCAATAGTGGCTATTGTACAGCTTTGTAGGGTTGATATGATATAGGTATATATGTATTGTTATAGAAACTCATTCACTAGCATTATAAGAGGCTTATAAATCATTATTTCCTTTTATCCTGCATTTTTTCAGTTTATTCCGTATTGCTTTTCCCATGGGCTACAACCTTGTTCTGCTGGAAAGGCTGGTATATTCCTGTGACCCCTAGAGCTGCACTGGCGGGATTAATTATAAATTACTCCTGGTAGGTCCACCCATGCCAGATAGGTCAAAGGGTAGGAGCCGGACGAAAGGTAGCCCTTGTGATGGTGTCAGAATTAAAACACTGTTGGAATGGAAGTTGGAAAGAAGAAGTAGATGCAAAGAAGAAGTAGATAAACCATGCAGAATTTTGAAGAAACTTGTTATGCATCACAAACCTGTGGTTCAATCATCATAAAGAGCAAAGGTACACAAAGAAAAGTCCAGGGGATATGGGGAGACATCAGATAGACTACATCATGGTTAGACAGAGGTTTAGGAATAGTGTGAGAGACTTGCTCAGCTTCCCTGCTGCTGATGAGGATTCAGACCACAACCTAGTACTTATGAAATGCAATCTAAGATTCAAAAGACTTATGAAAGTTTTGGACTGGAGATTGAAATCTGTTAAGCAAGGTGCACATTATTAAATAAAATGAGATAAAACAGTTTGCATGAAAATGTACTGTTTTATATATCCCCTCCTTATAATGTACCTACCTATCCCTCCTTTAAAATGCATTCTTCCATCATCCTGGCCTTCAATGCATTCCCAACTCCAATGTAATCACGCCCTCTGAGTCTCTCCCTAACCCTCTTGCAGTCCCCTCCCTCTTTTGTGTGTGGTAAGCCCCTATTTTACAATGATTTCTGCATTCGATCTGAGCTAATTGTGTGCACTTTTTGAAATTTAAAGTTTCATCGATTTTATTTCCATTCACATGACGTCATCAATTATGTAGTTCCTCATCTTCCTTGGTTACAAAAAACATTGTTAACATGGTAACATCACATGTGCTGGCTGTTATAAAAATGATTCCTAATGCAGATTCCACAATGTAGATTTAACATATGAAGGTACATATTTGCTTCACAATTGATCCTCCGGAAAAAATTCATATTGTTAGTGAGGGTATAATGTGCAGGTTTGCCACTGGAAGAATGCCAGAGTACATATCCTTGAAAATGAGATGACAGTGTCAAAACCAGTAGGGTTTGATATTTGTAATATAGCATGAAAAGCAGTTAAGTTTTTATTTAACCATGTCACTTTCTCACAATAATCACCAGACTGGATCCAATTTATTATATGAGAAACTCTCATTAACAATTCCAAATAATACTTATAGTCTGTACCTCCGCAACACTGTATATAATTCTGCACCCATCATCAGGAGCAGATCCAGGATTCTTTAGTGGGGTGGGCAGACAGGAAAATGATCTTCTAATACTTGAGATTAAGACAAGATACAGCAAATACTGTACGACATACTCTTTATTTTAATATGAAAGTTATTAATATGAATATTAAATTATTGGTGCTCTGTAATGTACAAAACAAAACAAACGTAGTGATAACCATATGAAAAATTTCGCCTATTTTTTGAGTGTTTGGGGAGAAATGGGGGGGCTCGTACCCCCTTACACCCCCTCCCCAAAATCCACCTATGCCCATCATTACCTTATCTGCCCTCCTCATTGTCCTCACATTCCATGCTCTTACAATTAGATTCATTGGTGCATTCATCTTCCCCATCTTTCTTTACTTCTTGGATTCTGCTACTGATGATAATTGCCTGAAAAAGTTTCTCAGATATTTTTATTTTTTTTTTATTTTATTCTCAAACCACCGGATACAGCTTATATTGGCCATTTTACACCGGGGTGTTCAACAAATTTAACAAGTAAACGTACACAAACAACCATGCCCTGGACCGGGGAAACCTACCCAGGCGGGACTCGAACCCGCGACCTCTTGTTTGGCAGGCGAGAACGTTACCCCGCCGCCACCGATTGTTCTTTTCCGCTGCATAATGCTGGTGAGGTCTTCCTGAGTTTTCCACGGGGTGAGTTCATGGTAGACCGACGTTTTGATGGCTACCTCTGCCATTGTCTTAAACAGCGCTGAAGACGATGGCAGAGGTAGCCATCGAAATGTCGGTTCGAAATGAAATCACCCGGTGGAGAATTCAATAAGAATTCACCAGCAAATTTTCTCTTGATGGCAACCTCATGGAACTTGCTGACCTTGCTGCTGTGAGCAACACCCATCCTTAAGGGCCGGGTCCCAATGTCCCATTCGATTAAATTTCTGAGGCCCATTTGATTACTGTGGCGGAACTCTTAATTTCAAGCGTCGTCACTAAGGCCAGCCACCTGGCTGAGGTCGTTGCCCTGGGGCCCTGAGGTCTCTGCTGCCGCCACCAGGGTACGGGGAACCTAGCGCCAGGAAGGCACTGCGAGAGAGAGAGAGACGATGACGAAAGGGCAACGGAGAAGGACTATCGCGGGTGAGAGACATTGAGCAAGTGTATCGCTTACCATCGCAATAAACGTGGTCGAATTTACTTTCGTTTACTTTATTGAAGTGAGGTTAATTACCGGAGTACCCTGAACCCCTTCAATTACTATTTGATTAAATAGTAGAATTAACCCTACTTCCTATCAAACTCTGGTATATGAAGGATTTTTTAAGGTTTTCAGCAATGAAGGAGAATGATTTCAACCTCTCTGATCAATTTAAAGTCATGCCAATGTGGATTCCAAAACCAATGAGGCCAGAAAACGATCTGTCTGTTTGAAATGTATGGAATAATCCTCATTAGAATAATCAGCATGGCTAGCAACAGATTAAAAGCAAGTATGTATATGACTGGCATTCTGAATTGCTGTCACAATCACTCTCGGCAACAAAGTGTCTCAGTAGCTGACAAATAGGGGACGTGATGATTGCTGGTTACCATGATTTTGGTAGTGGTTCAGCGATCTGGGGGTTTTGGGGGATAAACCCCCAGAGCTCAGAGAAATTTTCAAGTTCAATACATTTTACTTAATTGGATTAATATCACTGATGTAAAAGTGTGAGTATGAATGAAATCTCGCTCAGAAAGTCGTAAAACTCACCATTTTGAACCATTTACAGTACACTCCCAATTATCCGGGCTAAAGATGGGGAGAGACGGCACGAATAATCTGAAAGCACGGATAACCCAAACTTTCACTTAAATGTCTTGCAATGTTCTTAATTTACCTAAAACAAACAATGTAATATTATTTATGCAGGTATTCTGTTATTTTAGGGTGCTTCCCGGACTCAATGATACCTTTCTTCGTCAGTTCGCGATCTTTTTAGCGGAGATAACTTGGTTGTACTCGCATTATTAATGCCATATGTAAGGCCTGATTTTGAAAACCACGCACCGGTGGCTGTGTGATCACGGATACAGAAAAGTAGTTTGCATGAATGCTTCAAAACCACTGCTCGACGTTGGAAACTACACTGTCAGGCACCACATCACGTAGTCGCGTCTCGCTCAAGTTGCCCGGGTTTCAACTGCTGCGGGACGTGTATCCATCATCACGGAGCGCGGTCGCGCACTGCGAGGCTTGGAAAAGAGGAACACGGTGCTTCCGCGAATGCAGCTAGTGCGCGATCGCTTCTGTTTTACGAAGGGGATATAACGGAAATAATAAGCCCAGTGTATCCTAGCGTTAATGCAGTAATTCTGATGATTTTGCATCAAATATTTAAAAATAAAGATCACAAAAAATTAAGCGAGAGTGAAAATCATGCACGGATAATCCGCAACCTGGATAAACCGCAGCCGGATAATCGGCAGTCTGACGTATCTTAAAAAATTTCTTGGGGGACGGCCCTCGCACCACCCTCTTTAACTAGCGGGTATTCTATACCCTCCAGATCTTCCTGTATTAGTTGCGCCTAAAACCCTTCCCCTAACCTAAATTCCTAGCTGCACCCCTGGATTTATGCTGTAGTTAATGTCAATGTCAGTATAGTGGTGCAAACGCTCTGCTAAGTGAACCCAGTAATTCTGTTTGATGAGCAAGGAAATTAATTACACAAGAATTTCAGAGAATGCAGGTGTAAAAGGATGAAGCATTAGAAGGTACAGATTAAATCTATTGAGGATGGTGATAATTGAGCTTTGCATATTACTGATGGGAAATAGGGTAGTTTCCTTCATCAAAGAAACCGAAAGGCATTGATTGCGATTTGTTACCCACCATTACTGTATTCATAATATACAAATTATTTCGTTTTAGAAATACCGGTTTAGACGAATGGCAATGGTCCATTTTTATCCTCATTTGAAAAGGGCCAGATTGGCGCCCATGCGATGCCGCTCCACGTGACGTCACAGGGACCTAGTTTCTACACGAGAGGATAGGAGTTTTACATCGTCTGAGGTTACCAATGCATGCATGAGGCACAGAACTCAGGGAAACATCTCGTAATAATCACACATTAAAACTGGCTAAGGTCGGAAAGTTTTCTTCGTTTGATAAGGTATTAATTAACCTTTTTTAAGCCAAGCGCTACCATCCAGCAAGGCACTCAGCTACCCGCTAGCATCCTGCGTCCTAACAGCGCTCAGAGCCTCGATCAAGGTTACCTCACAAGGCGGGAGGGGGAACCAGAAATACGTCACACGGAGAGATTTCCTTACCCGTCGCGTTTTCGCGCGCTTGAAATTTTTCACTTTTCATTTAATCGTGAAAAATAGATATCGTCATTTAAAAATCTAAAAGCGTGAAATACGTACTCCAGGAGTAATAATCTTCCGATATAGGCAATAAAAAAATAATAGGAAACCACCCTATTGTAAGGTAAAATTTTAAATACCATTCACGAGCTGGAGCGGCAAACTAACTTAAAAAATTGTTCAAGGTAAAGAAGTATTTCCTAATGAAGTTACTTCTCTTTTCTGAAAACAAAATTTTAACATGGTGATACCTTGAGTACTAGTAATTAGTACTCATAATTCAAAAAACGTAAAAGACTTAAAAAAAATATTAATCATGCATATTTGTGTATCATTATAAGCATTAATCCTTTTTATGTGCCAAAGTATCGTATAATAAATTTTGCGAAATTTACTGTTGCGGTGGATTGAACTCGTTTTCTGGATTTAGCCTGGCTGATGTGAACAAAGTCATCATTGAAAATTGATGTAATGATAAAAAAGTTTGAAATTCCCAAGCTGAAGTGCTATTAGCCGCAGCTACAGAGGGGGAATCGGGTGATCGTTCGACCATTCGCTCTCTGGATTTAGCATGGCTGATGTGAACAAAATCTGTATTGGAAAATTATGTGATGATCAAAAAGTTTGAAATGCGCAAGTCGAAATGTTATTAGCCGCAGCTATAGAGGGGGAATTAGTTGGTCGCTCGCTGAAGATAAAGCTAAGGGGATGGTCGAATTCGCAGTACGTTGACCACGTGATTTCTGTGACGTCCTTCGTGGGTGAATAACACGGCGCACAAAATTTATGTTTTCTGCCACGAGACCGTATCGGTTGACAGATACTGATAAGGGAGGGACTGATACCGTTCATCTCTACTTGGGAATTGCGATATGAAGCGTCTCCATAAATGCGCACGTGATTATGAAAATCGATTTTATCGATTTGTACCTTGGAGTGGTATCTTTGTCGCGAGAAGAATATGAATCGGGAGAGGAAATGTTGTCTGTTGAGCGCATCAACTTCACTGACGCACAAAGACAGCAAAAGATCTGGGAATAGAGAATTACGACATTTTATTCCTAGAAGTAATCTCCAAGTTACTTACTTAGGTTAGTTTTTCTTGTTGAATTGCTAAATGGAAAATCTCCACATGACATATTCCGTTCAATTTAGCTACCTACATTTTCAATTTGCTCTTTAGCGGAGGACCAATTTAAAAGATACAATAGAAATTCTAAGTAAACTCAAGTAGTAATATTTTGGAGCGGTTCATCTGTGCAGCGAAAACTGCTAAAATTTTGTGATATGCCTTTCCTCCTGTAAGGGTTGCAAATTTAGCAAATTTCGTTTCAGCGCTGACCTTCCAAACATTTTAAGACCACTTGGCATTGGTTTGAAATCAACTGCCAGCGATTTCACCAAGGTTTCAACTGATGTTTTCAAATTTCGGATGTTGAGACACAGTTTCGGTCACCTCTATAGCGGACGGTTTTCCAACTCTATTCTGGGCTGTTCTTTGATTTGCAGTTTATCTTTCAACTCCTTTCGTATCCAAAGCGCAGGGTCAAACAGCTTCCAACGTAATCCAACGATTTGATCGGTGGGGTTTTCTCTTTAATAGGAAAATCCTTCAAAATCGTTAGCACATTAACCCTTTCTAACCCAGAGCTGCTTCTGGGAGAAATCAAGTTTCAAGATTTTTCGCTATGAAAACTTGAAAATTTTGCTCTCGATCACCATCATCGTGGCAGCTAAGTATCTCGTCATTGCAGTTTACATCACAAAATAATGCTTAGTTTACATATTTCCTAAACTGAGAAGAAAATTTACACATTTTTGATACATTTTATGATATTTCTTGGAGTTTAGGTCAATGTAAAACAAGTCATAGCCAACGTTTCGATTGATTTAAAATCATCCTCAGGGTTCTTAACTTTGTACATATTTATTGATGCTGTGACAACAAACACAACATCAATAAATATTTACAAAGTTAAGAGCCCTGAGGATGATTTTAAATAAATCGAAACGTTGGCTATAACTTGTTTTACATTGACCTAAACTCCAAGAAATATCATAAAATGTATTAAACAAGGTCAAGAATAGAAGAGGAAAAATAATAATAATACTAATTATCTAATCACATTTTTGATGTTGCTTAGAAGCAACATTGGGCTATAAAGGGTTAATGGCTGATGCCGGGTTTCGCCAGTTAGTGGGCCCTTTCCGCTTCTATAGCGGTGAGTTGTTTTTTCCCGTCCCATCCCTTCCAACCCTATCCCTATCCCAGAGGCGTCGACGGGCTCCTATCGCGGCGGCGCCTCTTTCCTTGTTCCTTCCCATCCAAACCCTTCCCCGGGAGCGCGGGGTTATAAGTCTCTGACTTGGATCCAGGCCCCGGTGTGTTGTATCCTTCAGAAGACCCACCTAGGAGTCCTGATTTCTCAAACAGCGTCATGGTATTGTACGTCAGGGAGCGTAAACCATCTTTTCCTCTGATGCCACCAAAACTCCGCAGACGAATAAAATACCTCGATTGGTTCAGAGCCGTAAACCATAGAGATGACTCAATTTCAGAGTACTGGTCCCACAAAGAGAGCTCTTCTCTTCGGAACGCGGTCCAGCTGGATCATATGGCAGAAAACATGACGCGTATTCGGGTGATATGGGTTTTAAAAGGCAGGTGATTTTACTGCGCGAGGAATTTTTTCACTGTTACGGGTATTCGCGAATGACTCCGTAAAGGTACGTTATCGGCTTGCCTGCGGTTTTTCCTCGAATGACGGTATCTCGCATCTCGTGGGGATCGGGTTTAAATCCCGGTGGCGGTGGCAGAGAATTTTCAGACTGCCCGATCCCTGCTTGAATGTTGTTTGGAGGACATTTCAAGCGTAACACTCCGTCCGTCGGATGGGACGTTAAGCATTGGTCCCCTTGGCGCCTTTCGTTAAGAGCAGGGTAACGCCGACGCCGGGTTTCTCTCCACCTTTCCTTCCATCCCCTTCACTCATGGTGCATATGGCCTCAGCTGTCGGTCGCCTCCTCCAAATGCCAACCAACCATCGCATCTCGTTTCATATTATTCCTTGTTTCTGCCATCTCGAAGGTATCTTGTGTCATTCGGGTATGATCGCTTTCTTGAGTTCGGGGTTAACCGCTCAAAGGTTATTCTGCAATGAAAAATCTTATAACATTCTTTTTTATCTCACCTGCCGTAATAAGGGAATCAGTAGTCTTAATCTCGCCCGGGTATGGACGTGTTATTATTTTCGGTGTTCACAGACGTGTTTTTAATTCCCTGCACATGTTTCTTTTCGATGCATGAGCACATTACTTCTCCGCAATTAAATTTGGTTCCCAACATTGTCCCTATTTTGCCTATATTTATTTCGTAATTTAAAGTGTTCCAATTGAGGCACGTCAAAGAAACGAAAAAGTCAAGGGTTCCACATGCCAAGCTCTCCTGGCGTATCATACGGGTCAAGTTTTCTCGGGCACCCTACCAATTGAGTTGGTTAAGTATGGCTGACGTTTCTACGAACAACTGAGTGCAGAGTCAACACCTTGTGAACGATGACAGAGTAAGCTATCGCGACAATGGTCATGTGTTCACAACTAACATGGTGGTGCATCCAAGAAAAATTTACCAACACCGATTACAACATTGCTGGATGGCCAATTTTCTCTTTTTTCACGTTTCCTTAAATTTCAAGACTAGCTGTATGATAACAAACCCACTTTCTGTTTGAATCTTTTTGTTGCCATGATATCTACGGTTTTGATTGAAAATGCTTTCTTTTGTTAGCAGAAATTGAGGAAAATCAACCGTATTTTGCGAGTCCCCTGCAAGATACCACGGGGACGAGGTTCAATGCATAAAGTCAAATATGGGATACAAAATGAGCAAACAATTTGTATGTTATTCGGTTTAAATATGGCATTGGGTTTTCATGCTAATATTCATCATATATGATGTTCATTTACCGTAAAAAATGGTCATTATGACAGCCAGTATTTTTGCCGACATTTCGAAATATTGTAGCAAAAATTTCGAAAAAAAACATTAATCTTTACGTAAAAATCATATATGTAATATCGGTTCTAGTTCCTAAGCTTCACTAGGTACTACTGAAGCAGCAACCAATATCCCAAAAACATCCACACAAAATCTTTGACGATAAAAAATGACATCCATATTAATCCAATTAATAAAATATAGATACATATCTGTCGAATAACCAAAGGACCCGGCGAACAACGTTGCAGCGATGTGCAACGGTGGACATGGAGGTGAATATTACAACATCTCTTAGATATCTTCGCAAAATCTAATGAGCAGATAATGGATGTGCTTATTATGATTTTTTTATCCCCAGACATACAAAAAAAACATTTGTGCTCTTCAATTCCACACAAAATATATGCTACTTATGGATGCTGTTTAGAATAGAAATTTTTAAAATATCACTGATATTGCAACTTGGATACCTATGTGACATCATTTTTACAACTCATGAATGTTACCATTAGGGTATCTACGTAACGTTGTCGGAATATCCATTGTGTAATAATAACGTGATTTGGATATATCAGCCTTATTCAATTATCCAATGGATATCGTCTTCTGCTTGGATACGATTCGCTTACGACAATTGGGGAATATGGGTGGAAAAACGAGGAACCTTAGTGCGCAATATTCTCCTTTCTTAAAGTTCACGCGGTATCTTGGTTCTTTGGGCCTGAGAATATGCCCGTTGCCTTAATTTTACATTTGCATCTGTTGATGACATCATAAATGGATTTATCATTGCCAGTTCACTCTTTTCGTCAACTTTGCAAAACAAAATCGCAGAAGTTAGGCGCACACCAAAGGATTTTTTTAATTATAGTAACAAAATGACGAGACTAATATTTTTCCATTTGCGTCAGCCTAAATTCCCGCAAAATAAGTTCCTGGTTATCTGCCTGCTTTAAATAGGGGTAAAATATTTGCTTAGGTGGTTCAAATAGCTTGCCGATGATTTACTATGGTATACGCGTGTGATTAAGTAATTACCGGAATTCAGAAAATGATTTCCCGCTCTGAACGGAGAAAAGCCGCTCTCTTTCCAAAAATATTGAGTTCTCTTTCAAATTACTATACAGATATAACTAAAGGTGATAGTCTCTAGCCCTTTCCTATCGGTGCTTACGAGAGGGAAAAGTTTTCCATGCTACGAGTAGCATGTGGATATTTTAAACCTCTCTGAAGGGAGTTCTATTTTGGGGAAGAGTTTCCCTGGTAATTTCGTTCCTCAGATTTGAGAACCAAATCAACGGGCCACCCGGCCCAAATCAATCTGCCACTACCCCGGCCACGGGACTAAACCCTCTGACGCTATCTTAGCACGAGTCCATAGTCAACTTATTGAATTACCAGTATTTTTATAAACCAAATATTGCTTTTGATTTTCAATAATTTACTCTCCTATCATAATACATTTTTTTAAGCACTGCGGAATTTTAAACGCATTTATAGCGTTTATAATAACTAAGTTAGTGAACTGAAGGTATTAAGACATTAAATCCAGAATTCCGTTAATAGTGATGCCAAAATTTCGTTTGAAAATTGCTTACGCACAGAAAAAAACGAAGAATTCTACTCAAAATACATAATATTGGTGTATGCTAACAAAATGTTTCTTTACAAAAACGATTGACAATATAACCACTTCATAACCGAGTCCTGTTGTAGGGAGGATTACTAATGAGTGGGAACGTCGGGATTAATTGCTGAGGAGTTGCCCCAAGGTATCGCTATCGCAAGGTATCGCTGAGCTGGGTATCAGGCAGCGCCTGAATATCTTCGACCATTGCTACCTCAGCGGTCACTTCCCTTATCCCGCGCCGGCTGTAGCCGACCCCCGCCTGGTAGAGTGCGTTGAAAAATCTACGACGGCTATGCCCGACCTTAGATCTCCGGAGCATGAAAATGTTCACCCGACGTTCGGCGCGAAAGGGGTAGTTTGCAGAATGACCTTTCCGCTTGGTCGCAGGGGCATCCTTTAAAAAATATTTCCAAGTGTAGGTTCCAATTGATTGAAATGATCGCGGCGGCGCCTCTTTCCTTTTTCCTTCCTCTCCAGCCCCTCCCCGGGTGATCGGGCGTATAAGCCACGGGCTTGGTTCCCGGCCCCGGTGCGTTGTATCCTTCGAAGGGTTTCGCCCAGAACCCTCATACTCTCTGATTGAAATGATATGTGAACAGTGTCCAAAACCAAGGTAGTAACCAGCGGTGAGTGACCGGGGAAAATTATCTCAAAGAAATGACGAAAAAGTTATAATTATTTACTCAACCATTGTAGCACTTTAATATAAAACATAATTAAAAGAGGTTATTTTTTGAGGAGAAGCAGACATTTTGTTTTGCCAAAAATCATGAATTTCCTTGCGGTCGGCTGAATGCACCCGAGTCGAAAATATTTCTCTCCGTCATGACATGGGAAATGCAATTCCATAGTATCCTGGAACATATGTGTTTACAATCCTTTTGTGTACTAATGGTCGCGGAAAATCAGGCGCTCTCAGCATGGGCAGAGTTTCCAAGTTTAACCTTTCAAGGAGGCCATTTTGTGCTGATCATTTTTGACCATATTCGTGCCGCAATAACTGAACTATAGCTTTCATCTTCCTCGAAAGTATAAGCTCCTCATCGGGCTCTTTATCTTAGACTTCTAGTCATGGGAATCTGATAAGTGAGCCATTTAGTAACCTTCTTTCTGTTATCTCGTAACGAGGCAGGTGTCTTTGGACACGCTCGCGATAGAATTTGATAAGGGACACAAAGGCATCATATTTGAAGCAAAATTGTGCTGAGTTACTTGACTACTGTGGCCAATGAGGTGCTCATACGTGGAACTGAGGATAAATCCACTACGGTAGGATTCGAACGGATGTACCTGATAATCAGCCAGGGGACCTGGTGAAATTTACACATTATAACGATAATTATGATAATTAATTCATTCCTCCTCGCGACCATAAGGAACCGTCACTGGATGAAATCGGTTGAGTATACAGGGTGCATGCTACTAAAGGGTGTGAAATTTACTGCTTTTATTCTCGTCATTGGGTATTTAGATTGGTAAATATATACTATACACCCAAATTTTTTCAAATAATATACTAAAAATCTTCATGAAATTGTTATTTAGGGCGTTATTCACTCGATCAAATAATACTAGTTTATCTGTTTTCATTTTTATGCTATTTTTTCCAGGTCATAGCATAAAATGCGTGAGTTCATTGTTCACTCGACTGTCCTCCATTTTATCTTCTAACATTCCTTTTAACTTAGTACAATGAAAATTATATTGAAGGTTTAGCGCAATAGATCAACTGAAATGAAGTTCATGATAAACTGGAAACCTTTTTCCCTCAAATAATAACAATGAAAGTCTTCTTCAATAGTTTATTTCTTTTATGAAAGTTTCTCGGGCGAGAACATTAAACGCATCCAACATTGCGACCTCGTCGCTCATTACCAAGGCAACTGATGTTAGTTTGAAGCCACCGTTGAAAATCGGCGTAAGAGTAAATTATTTTCCATTCATTGATACAGATAATATTCGAAAGCGCCACTAACTAATTTAGCTTGTTTTTCAGTTCACTAAATGACATAGGACAGCGACTCATATGACAATTCACGACCTACCTTCAACGGCAGAGACACCTGGAGGTAATGCACGAGTTTAAAAATATCAGCGTCTAATTTTGAAATGTACCCAAACCATAGATTTTATATTACTGAAAGAGGTAGTAAATTTCTGGAGGGGATACCGTCGGTATCGATCGTGGAGTGAAGTGTGGCCAGAATGGGGGTGCTTGGGTATTAAAAGCCACGCCCACTTTGACCAAAACATTGAAAATCCCATAAGGGTCTATTTGGTGAAAATTTTGGTCATGACTCGTTACAATACATTAAAATAAACTATGAAGCGCACAATGTAAACCTTTTTTCTTACTTCATTGCTAGGCTTCGCGAAGTTAATCTTATCCCAGGGAAAACTTATTATCAATCGCCACGGTTACATTCTACAACCAGCTCAGCTGGAAATAAAATTTTACGACAGTAAAATAGTCATTTACCTGCACTTATACTGGAATTTAATTTCATTATAGCCCACGGAAATGAAAAATTACAGTAATAAAGTATATTTTCAAGGATATCCCCACCAGTGAAGTGGGCAACAGACACAGAGTTTACACATTAACTGAAGTATCGCAAATGATGGGAAAAATTGGATTACAATTCCCGGCGAAATACTAATGATTATGGTAGCATTTTTCACTTAATTTAGTTCATTTTCAGAACAAAACTTAGCCAGCTCAAAATATCAGTCGGAGACTAAGTCCAAAAATTGTCAAACTAAGATGGCGAGCTTTGACCACGCCAAAAACTTGGAAATAGTCCTCCAGATATATATAAACTCCTTGATATTACTATTAGAGGCTCAAATAGGGAGCAGTTACCGCGTTACTGTGAAAACAGTGCCCGCGCATTAATTCAAACTCCAACTTTGGTCACTGGGGGCTCATGGATCGGTAGCTATCAATGTATTTGGATTTGAATTCCCTTCAGAACTCCGTGAGAATCAAACACTGTCGTGGCCCAGTAGCTACGATTTGACTCCCACGCTGATACTTTAACATCCAGTCACGTCTGTGGTACTTTTTTCAATATTTCTTTCTACTTTTTCTTTTACAGAAGCCTGATTTTCACAATTATTTTCATACTTTTCACTGAAATTTTTACTTTTTCTGTGCGAGGATTTTTTTGTGCTCATGCGGCATATAATGCTTTCCCAATTATTCTCTTTGAATTAATTTATTTTCTTGTCACAACACGACGTATTTTTAAGAAACACATGTACTTGGATTCCTCTCATATTGCAATACGGTATTGTGGACTCAAGCCTAGTTTTTGAGTGGTTGAAAAATAACCGTTGAAATCCAGATAGAGCGAGCCAGGGAGGGAATGGATTTTTCCTCCGGAGTTGGGGCCGGTCAACCATCACTTTACTCAATGAGCTGTCACTCATCTAACAAGAGTCTCCATAGAAGCGTCTTGTTGGTAAATTCGACTCTTTCCATCAAGAGAATTGTCAGTTTTAATCATCAAAGAATATAACTTTTCTGGTTATGTTTTTTCCTACTCCGTATGGTGCTAAAAGTTCAACTAATAACGAAATACTATTCGAAAACTAGGCATGAATAGTCAGAAAAAGTTCACAATACCATATTGCAATATAAAAACAAATCAAATACATGTGTATCTTAATATGGACGAACGTAACGAATAACTAACTGAGAATGATCAAACCGGTTACGTCAATGTGGGCCTCTTCTGTTGGGAGGAATCGTAGGGAGGAGGTCATCATTACTAGACTGAGAATCGGTCATTGCGCCCTGACACATTCCTATCTCTTCACCCAAGAGAAGATCCCACCTCGATGTGGCTTTTGTGGCTGCCTTCTGACTGTGAGACACCTCTTGACGGAGTGTGAAGAGTATCAGCTCACGCGAGACAGGACAGGCGTCAGGGGCAACCAAGAACGTATTCTGGGTGATGACCCTGACCGCCTAAGCCGTGTCATAGAATTCGTTAAGAAAACTTATCTTGTGAATTCGATTTGATTGGCTTGACGTGTGCATCAATAATGTCAACAGTGCCGCACTGAACTGAAATTATAGTACTATATTATATTATAGTCTATGCTTATGTCGGAATTTGATTGCGCGTGGTGCTAATGTCCTTAGCTGTCGACGCACCCGTAACGCCAAATCTATTACTACTACTTAATAATGCGTCGCAGCTGCGTCTCGAAAATGAAATAATTACAGGAAGCTTCAGTGTGAAAAAATGGGAAAAAGTCATACGTCGCAAGTGTACAAAAACATTTCCTCGCACAGGATTAAAATTTTCAGTTTAAATCATGAATATAATTGTGAATAGCAGGTTTCTGTATAAGAAAAAGTAGAAGGAAATCATGAAAAATACCACAAATGGGAATCGAACATGGGCCTTCATAATGGCATACTAGAAACGTAAACACTGGACCACATTTGCACGTGCTTGCATGTTGTTTTGAAGGGAGTACATTTCACTTATAGTGTTTAACTGCAATTTTTAAATATTATATATGAAAATGAGTTTAATATTAATTAATTGAGCTTGAGTTTGAGCAATGAACGATTACATTCAACACGTAACGTATCTCTTGCGGGATAATACGTATGTTGACTTATATCCTAGCGACTGGAGCGCCGCTATTTAATGCGACCGGTGGGAATCAATGGAACCAATGGAAATGGATAATCCTGTGTAGGGTATTTATGACCAAACTATTGAAGTCTCCAACGGTGGAGAACCCGAGATACATTCATACATACTATTTGCCGGGAGAGTGATATATTGTACATAGAAATACTCTCTCTTTACTGAATTTTTCCATCACACGGAAAGTTAAATTCTTACTCAGCCGCCACCATTTTGTTTTCAATCAACCGCAATGCCTTCCATGAGGGTGTTTTGCATTTTTAGAATAATAAATTTAACACTTTTTTCAGGGATTTACCATTCAAGGAGAAAAGGCCCAGTTTCGCTCATGTTATGATTTGAATTGCTTTATAAGTATTTTCCTCTGCAATTATTCGCATTATTAAAGCGATTAATACAAGTTGATTTCTAATTGATAATTATTGACGCAAGAAAATGTTGTACCGAATGATTTCCTCAGCAGTTTTTAAGGAGAGAAAATTCAAACAATTTTATCAAGTGTGATATCATCCAATGAATCAGCAAAACTTTCCAGCGACATGAAATGATAATAAAACAAAGGAAAATGACATATCTTTCCGGGTCCAATGGACCAGTTAATGCAATTCGCAGGAAAATGTAGAGCTTGAACTAATCCCCTGAAGTAAGAAGAATGTCTTATCCTTGATTTAATTATATTTAAGAGTTATACGTATTCCAAAAGGAATGTCAAAGCAAAGAAAACTTCGTAAGGGGTAAAAGATGATAAGGCAGCTTAAGTGTTAGCACGTGAAGGAAAGTGCCTGGATGCAAGGTTTAATCATGGTGAAGGAAAATGGTTTTCCCTTTGTGAATTTTTCACGAAATAACTGAATATAAGAATATGGCCTGAGAGATCGACGTGAAAAAATTTCTCAAAGGTTGATTTAAGATATCGGTGGAGTAGTTCGACAAAAGGGAAGTTATAGCTGCAACACGTCCTAATATTTCCCGTAAAATCATACGGAATATTTATAGTATCAAAATTGGTTTAAGTATTGTAAAAATATAATTAAAAGAGTGAAAATATTGTAAATATTTCGACCTTTTGAGGATGATTGCAAATGAATCACATGTGCATAGTTAATATTTGCTGTGATTCACGAATGCGGCAGTTGGTATTTAACCAACCGTCGACAACCAGTGGGTGATGGGAATATCGCATGCGCCCCGATAGACAATATATATCTCCTGGCTTGGTTATATCACCCTATTTTTGACATTTTAATGCATTCATTTCGAAATTTGGGAAAAATTTATGGAAATATGTAATGCTTCATACAGTGCCGCATGTATTCATTATTTTTTATAAATATATCACGCGAAGATGCAAGGTTTTATCATCATCACATATATACACAAAGGATTTCGTCGAAAGACGATGCGTGTAGCAATGGTTAGGCATTACTTCTGTAAACGTCGAGAAAGAAACTAATGGATTCCAAATCTCCGGAAACTATTTTTCCCGTGTGTTTCTTTTAAACTGTTTTAACTTAGCGCTACTGACTTACAATAGTATCTAAAATGATTCGCTATAATGCTATGGCATGATTCTAAATATGAATAAATTATGGTGATTGTTTTTCGGGTTCATTCCTCTTTGACTCATATTTTGCGGACGACAGTTTCGGGCGCGTTCCAGCTCCCGTCTTCGTTTCCAAAAACCCCGAAACCTTTTTTTTTCTTTTTTTTGGACCCGAAGACGGGAGCTGGAACGCGCCCGAAACTGTCATCCGCAAAATATGAGTCAACGCGGAATGAACCCGAAAAACAATCAACACACCGCGGAAGTCTCCGTTATAATTAATAAACCATAACAATAATAATATCTCTTTGCTTTCTTTCTTGTATCGTCGTCCTATACTTCTCCTGCTGGTGAGTGGGCTTCCTAAGTGCTATTGGTCACCATGGTGGGCCCAAGCGAAGCGGTTTTCTGTCCTATAGACCCCCGTCGGAATCATGGTAAATGTAAACATCCCAGTTGCGCAACTGGTCGAACATTCGCCCGGCAAGAGAAAGGTTTTGGATTCCAGTCACAGCCAGGCCGCGTTTTTATCCCCTGATTTTTTGCTTTTTCCACCTACTACAGCACCTTTGTCTATAAACATTATATGCTATTTGCTCGTATCTCTTTCTTCCCTCTTCTGTGAATATATGTTCTACCACTATAATGGGCATAAGAATAAAATAGGACTACTTTCATTTCCAACTCCAACAATAACCCTTGTAAGGTCACATGGGTGGTTATAACTGAGGTCAAAGGTGTAGCAAGGGAGTAGCTTGTCTACTAAAGTGTCGAACCTTTGGTTTTCAAGGGTGCCTAAGTCAATGGCACGGTCCACATACTCATATTGCCAGCTTGTAGACCTCCAGGGATCATGCTCGTGTCACTGAGTTAAAATACCGCTGTTTGTTCCGCACTATCTAGGCAACCAATTCCTAATCATAGGGTTTGAAGGTTCTCAAAATCATTGACGAGGTACAGAGATCTTTTGGAAGGATGATCATGGCAATGAAGATGATCTTAGACCACCATCAGAAGCCGTCTTTTGTCACCTGGAGTCTTGCGAAGGTCATAAGTCACTGGGATATGTATTAGCTTATTAAGGTTGTCAAAGACCATAACAACGTACTTATTATTAGCTTCAAATTGCCCTCCAGAAGACCAAATTAATAGTTGGTTAATTAATTGTTGGTTAATGCGATGGTGGTTGGCGTAACATGGTGAAACTCCTTCATGATGCACAAAGGTTAAGAAAACACTATTTGGAGGTCATGGGTCATTGATGGTTTAGCCAGATTACAGGGATAACGAACTTGCATAGGGAGTATCTCAGGATCCTCAACTTTAAGGTAAAGTCTACCAATCTGTAAGGTAAATTTGATGACCTAAAGGAATTTTACGGGGACAAAAGTCACCCAGGTATGAGGTGAAACGTGGAGGGCATAAATTTTCTAAACCGTTAGTATCTAAATTTTGAGGTTGAGAATGCATATTTCGCACCATTCACGCAGCAATATGCGGTGATAACATGGAGATAAATAAAAGATTTGTAATGTTTGTGGGGAAAAATAATCAGAGAATAGCGCGAGAAGACCCCGGTAGAAGTCAATTCTTACTAGTAGTTTTATTATCGTCCCCGAGTGTACCAAGTTTTCCTATTTAGCCATACCGATCTCTGGTGAAAGCCAAGGAAAGGTTTTCCAAGATTAGAACTTAGGTGAGATGAGTTTCGAGTTGATCGACGTGAATTGGAAAATGTATGATGCTATAATGACTAGTTTGACGAAACATAGAACGCACCTAGTGATTGAAGATATGATTTCACTTTTAAGATAAAAATCTTTCCAAGAAACGTAACGGCATTCGAGATTTCTTTGAAATTGCAAGTTTCCAGTTAATGGTACCAATAAAAAATCCCAAATCGGCACGAGTACTTTGTGCTTCATATTCACGTGAACTGACTAGAAATCAATTGATGATAGAGCTTAACTTAGACTAACGAGTACTTGCAAGTGTGTGAGAACTTATAAATTAAGGGTGAGTTCAGGCCAGTTATTTTCACTGAACCACATCGCATTTGAGCATTTTTGTTTTGGTAGCGGCAAAAAAACTTCTCCCGGGAGTCGAACACATGATCTTCGGTATGCGGCCTAGCGCTATAACAACAATCCTACCACGCTCTCTTTAAATAGGAATGATTGGGCTAAAATGTAACTTATAGGCTTTAGAATAGCAATAACTAGCACGCCACACGAGAAGTGGGAAACTTGGACCTTGGAATTCATGGTCACGTGACAGGATTTTTAGGAAAAGGAGCAAAGCAGGTGTGATGATGGAAAACATATGTAACAGCAAACAATGGAGAAAATGATTTCCGTAATCCGCGAACGGCATCTGCTTATACTCTGCTCCACAATATTCATCATTGTGTGTGTCCGTACGTGCGCAGACCATAAACGTCGTATGAATACATAGGTACCCCAGCAAAAAGGTTTGCATGTAGAGGATTAATAGTCAAGTTTAAAATTCTTTTAGTTGTATTTTCCCTTTGAACGTGTCAAGCGGTGTGCCTACCCGATAGGATGTCAAACCGAAGAATTTGTAGGACGTGGCGTAACAAACGGTAGCGAGAAAACGACGCAAAGGACGCATTGGAAACAACAAAAAGTAGCACTACGGACTTTGAGAGCATAATAGTGAAGGCTATTCGAATTCTCCACCTGGTAATCTCCTTGATGGCTGCCGACGTTTCGGGGTACGAGTGGTCAGAGAGACTCAGCCCTGAAGATGGAGTACGACTCGTACCCCGTCAACAGCCATCAAGGAGATTACCAGGTGGAGAATTCGAATAGCCTTCACTACCAGCATACGCCGGGAAAGAATCCGATCTTTTTTGAGATCATAAGATGCACCTACGTACAAAATTTGGTTTCAATCCGGGCTACCATATGGGAATTGTCAGCGGACAAACTGACATCGTCTTTTTTACAGATAGAAGGTTATATTTGGTTCAGTCAGCTTAAAAGGCTCAGAGATGATTTTCTGAGACAATCGAAAACCGGGTTCTGAGATACGAGGGCTGTTTTTTTTTAATAAGGGCCGTTATGCCGTACACTGTAGCAGTTCGCACGCCGTCCGCCTCCCGGCATTCCTTGCGAACGACCACGTGTCCGTTGCAGTACTGTAACTAACCTTTACGCTTTACTGTGGATATTTTAAATGTTTAAAGTTATTGAATCGCCCGCCGCGGGTGAGATTCGGTCAGTGATACGATTTTTGATTGCAAGAAACATGTCGGCTGCAGAAATTCACCCTCAGTTTTGTGAAGTGTATGCTGCTAATGTAATGAGCGAAGGTAAAGTGCGGAAATGGGTCGGAGAATTCAAAGATGGCCGCGAAAATGTTCACGGTGACGATGATTATCGCACAGGATCTATCGCCATCTTTGATCACAAACGCTATCGCGCTGCAAAAATCAAGGCAACGGTGTTCTGGGACAGGCGCGGTGCTTTGCTAGTGGACTTTATGACACGAAGAATGACGATCAACTCAGAAGCCTACTGTGCAACCCTGGCCAGGCTCCGACTCGCCATTCAGAGCAAAAGAGGCGGCATCTCGCGTGAACTCCTGGTAGTCAGGGTCAGGATTCAATGGTTTCAAAACTTAGTTTTAAGGTAAGTGCCTAAGCAAACAAGGTAACTATGTGGAAAAATAAAGAAAAGTATGTAAATTCTAAAAATAAAAGAATTTGGAAAAAAATAGTTTTGGTTTATTTTATATAAAACGGCCCTTACTTAAAACTCGACCCTCTTATTTTTCCCTCGTAACTTTAGTTGGCATTTGGATATCCTGACTCTAGACTAATTTTAAACGAGCATGGTTTAAAAAATTTAGTTCTGTGTGAATCGCAATTTTGCACTTTGAATACTTATGCTTCCGACCTTTCAGCTTCAGATTTATCTACTTGAAGATGGTCTTGATACAAATTAGATATAAAAGAAAAAATCGAGGTATTTGTCAGTGTCAGATTATGAGATTTAAAAATACTTCACCATCAATTCTGATTTTTTTTCACAACTGATGCCTTTTTTTTGGCAAATGTAATTCTTGTTATCAAGTCCTTCAAATCATCTTATCTCGCACGAAGATGGGATGAAGCGCTTGGTTTTGCTAGGTGCTTCAAGGATCAAAAGAAAATGGCGGCAAAGTATTTGATAACATGCATTTCCATATAGTAATTTCTGTTGTACGAGACGGTTGAGAAATTGCTCGTGAGGGCAATGGAGAGAAACGTAATTCAGATGATGAAATATTTATAACTAAGCTTTAGAATAGGAGCCAGTGGGAAAATTGATCTCTACTGCGCTTTCAGGGGCAGAAACCAATTTATATTCCTATATCAATGGTCATTCATCATTCCATTAAAATTTATATGCATGATAAACGGCGAAATCTAACAGTGTTTCGGCAGGATAAGGATTGCATGAAGCCTCCCACTTTCCTTCCTTTTCTTAGACATTAAAGGCTGAACCGCCTTTCACAAGCAAAGTATTTCGACAAAAGAAATACGGATCAAACCATGGTTAGCATTCATTTTACAGCATTCAAACAGCCGAGTACGGCAATGAGATTAAGATAAATAAAAGATTTGATATGTTTGTGTGGGTAAAAATTAAAGGTTAGTGCGGAAAGACGCCAGGTGTAGTCAATTCTCACTGGTAGTTACTGTTTCTTCTATGCTTGTATTATCTGGTGTAAGAAGATTCTTCTTACTAAGCAGCTCCTCCTCTCCTGGGCCATTCTACTTGAATTGGTGTCAGACATAATGAAATGCAACAGTATAGAAAAACGGAGTATCAGAGGTGCCCATGGTCTAGCGATCTCCTTAGGGTACTCGCATAGTGAGGAGGTAAGAGGTGGAGGTGGAGATAGAGGTAGAGGTCGCGGTACCTCGAGGAAACACTAATGCATTGTGTGTTACGGGCGCGCGCATAGTGAGCAGGTCGAGGTAGAGGTTTACCTCGCGGTTCATCAGGAGGTCGCGCGGGACCGCTTTCAAAGACAAATGAGTTTGTCTTTCAAGCGGTGTGTCGCGAGGTATATCGGGAGGCTTCTCCGTGATTGGTGCGTTCAAGGCCCGTTTCATGTGACATCCTAAAGTTTTCCTTAAAATTTTCTGGGTAGTACTTAAGTTGCAAATACAGATGGTGATATTCTCCCTGATCATGTCGCGCTTGATTTATGGGATGAGCACTAAATTCGCGATTACTTAACGACCGGTCAGCCACCACTTACATGCTGCTGACATGTCGTCACCATCACCATTACTATCGCTTAACATTGTGGAAATGTTTCAATTAACAAATAACCATTATACTTGATGCCACACGGTGAAAGACTGGCTCGTGGTCGAGGCTATGGGAAAGCTATGTGCGTAAACCTCTTTACTATGCGATACTACCTCTACCTCCACCTCAATCTCCACCTCCTCCTCGACCTCCTCACTACGCGAGTACCCTTAGCCGATGTATCGCGGGCGGTCGCCTCAACGGAAAAGGTTTCGGGGGAAGGGGGACTGAGGCCATCAATAAATCAATTTACATCAATCAAAAATAGTGGACTTAAGAAAGTGTATTGTTTTTATTCCCTATGCAGGATGCACCAACTAGTAGCTTAAGCTTAAAGCCAGTAATGCGTCGCCAAAAATCCTCTCTCCCCGGAAGGGATGTCTCTCCACATGGATTAAGGAGCTAAACCATTGAGGGCCCTCAAGCAAATTGCATTAAGTGAAATTTGAATATTGTGATTTTTAAACAATCCATTTTTTAGTGAAATACAGTAATGAATTAAACATATTTAATTCTAAAGCAAGGTTGTTATATGTTTCATTCATAGTCATATGCAGTATTTTTTTATTTGAATTAAAAAATATGAATAATTCTTTTTTATTATAACTTGTTGTAAAAATAAAACCCCTTCTATCATATCAAATGAATCTTTTATTCATAATTTTTCCATTTTTTTGATAATTTAGGTTCCTATCTAATGTTTATAATATTTTTAAGGGAGTAAGTAGCAACCAGCTGCCGTTAATGAGCCTTAATTATTATTTACAAATTCCTGCAGTAGTCTTTCAAGTATTTTTTCCCTAACTGATGGGTTGATCCTGGTATTTAAGAAACAAAAGCATCTGAATTTTTAGAGAAAAACTTTCTTGGTCGCTAATGGGTGATAAGGAGGCTTTAGAAATGCTTTACACCATACCAATTGCACGTGATGAAATTCAATCAAGATGAGTTGTTAATTCTGGAGGAGCTATCGACCATCTCACGATTTCTCCCTATTGACTGATGGCTGATCCCAAAGAAGGCAGCTGTGGTTTCGATACTCAAGGTGCTTTTAATTGTTTTGTTCTTTTTTGAGTGCCGCTACACTCGCACGAGTGTTTACTCATCTCATCGACCGATGACGCAGCTCTTAGTCAAACACTTTGAAAACCAGCTTTGAGAAAGATTTTGGAGAAGCTCAAGATGATAAGTAACTGCTCCTGATAACGGCCCAAACAGAAAAGTAACCGAGGAAATGGAAGGAAACTAATCAGATCTCCGCGCATGCTAGCGTTCAGAACTTTGATGCAAACTGACCATGCAAAATTCAATATTTTTATTTTTTCTCAAACCACTAGCTCTTATTTGCCAATTTATACCGGGGTATTCAACAAATGTAACAAGTAAACGTACACGAACAACCATGCCCTGGACCTACCCAGGCGGGACTCGAAACCGCGACCTCTTGGTTGGTAGGCGAGGACGTTACCCGCCGCCACCGAGGCCGGCTGACTGAGAACTGAGTTCTTTTACACCATACTAGCTCTAGCAGACGGCTGGAAGTATGCGTTCGTGTTTCCGCGGTATTTCGCCGCGTTTGATGCTTTTTACGCCGTCAAATGTTTTAGTAAAACGTTATTCAAATGATACGCACACCTCAATCACTATGGTTAGGCAAATATCCAGTAATTAAAATGTTAAAATTCAAATTTATTCTCATGAAAATCAATCTTGGCAGTCGTGAAAGATAGAATTTATAGAAAGATTTAGTGCTTTCCCGGCGAATAGACTTCGTAAAATGTTCTCGGGATTGCTACCGGTCAGGAATTGCATATGATTTCAATCTTCTAGGTTATGGTTAATTATATTGGTTATTTTTATTCTTAATAATGGCCGAAATTAATTGAGGGTAGTTCGAAATTTATTGAATTATTAAAAGTTCATTCTCTCTTTGCGCCAAAATTCAGTGGTTCACTACGCTGGTGGAGCGTGTGTAAAGTCTGAATGACACGATACATGATTTTGCACAAGTCCGGGTTTACGAAAGATATCCATCCTGGACTTACGCGCGATCTAGCATCGAGTGCTTGAGAGCTAGTAGGCTGTAAATCCTGCATTATTGCCGGCATCAATCCTGAGACAACCTCATTGTTCAATAAGATGAATGTTTTGTAAAACGTCAGTGGTGTCATGGTGCCGGAACACCGTTGCGGTACTGGTTAACAAATGACGTACCTAACATTGAAATAACGCGATATGGTATTTGAAGGAGGCGACCGACAGCTGAGGTCATTTGCACCATGAGAGAAGGGTAGGTAAGGAAGGGTGGAGGGAAATCCGGCGACGGCATTAGTCTGGTCTTAACGAAAGGCGCCAAGGGGACCACGGCTTAACGTCCCATCCGACGGACGGAGTGTTGCGCTTGAAATATCCTCCACACAACACTCGAGCAGGGATAGGGCAGTCTCTGAAAATTCTCTGCCACCGCCTGGATTTAAACCCGAGCCATTGGGGTGGGAAGCCAACACTCTAGCCACCACACCAACCCGATCCCCGATTCAAATGACGCTTTTATCAATTTTGTTGTCCCAAAATTTCTAATTTGATTCGTAACCAAAACAAAAAAATGTTGTAATAAAATTTAAATAATAACTAGTAATAAAAACACATAGAGTAATATTTCAGTCCTAAAAAAAGTTATGTAAAGTGCATTCCGGCACTGCTAATTTTTACATGACGTCACTGATGAACAACTCATGGTATCTACTAAACTACTAAAAAAATAAGAAAGAGGAAACCTAATAGTATGCAAGTAACGATTGTAATAATATGATAATGTGGAAACATTATCATATTATTACTAACATCATTATCGGTTGACAATAACAAACTTTCCCGTCAACTCTCCACATTATTTCCTGCCATAATTTTCAAATGAATGAATTCATTCTCTACTCTAAATACTTTACCGCTGGTTAACTGTATTTCACACAAGAGCTTTCCTTGTTGCATTTTCCGCATCTGCTGGGATATGGAATGTTTTTTCATCAAATCATATCTCAATATGTAGCCTAAATTATTTTCCATCTTTTCCATTTACACATGCAGGTTCAATTTATAATTCTGATTCTATGGACCCGATATTTTCTTGCAAAGAAGTTCTCGATGTGAGGAAAATCAAAGTCTACATTTTATCTTGTGAAAGAGACCCAGAAGCCCTGTTTAAGTTCCTGTATCACCATACAAGGTAATAATACAAGTTGATGTAGGTTTTTTTAGCATACTAATCAAAATAAGTAATAAAAGTCCTGTTTTTAATTTGAATTATTAGATGGCTAAACGAAGAAAGTTTGAAGAATATTTTCCTGGTGAATAGCATGGATGAAGTTTCTTTCTCTATAATTTTTTTCATGTACAATTATTTTTTGCCATAATATTGCGTTTTTTACGCTATTATCTCTTTTTAATTAAAGAAGAGAAGGAGAATATAGCAGCAGGAGAGTAGAAGGTGAAGCAGCGGGATTGATTCCTTCGCAATCTATAGGCTTCGAAAAATCTGCACTTCAGGTAGGATAAAATTTGAGCATGAAATAAAAATATAGCGTCCACTAATTGATGACTCCGTCAAAATTCTTAACAGAGTTTAAATTGAAATCAAAGCATCACTATGGTTTAAGGTATTGGTCAACTAATAGCTGACAATGACGTTGCTGACAACGATGGCTAATTGCAACATTATTGTGAAGAGGTACGCCTAAACCGATCTAAAAAAAGAATGATAATGTTATAAAATAAGTAAGCACTGAATTTCAGGCATCGATTCAATTTTTATTTTACACAACATGTATACAACGTTATAGTACAAAAACTTTTTGTAATTTTAGTCAAAAGAAATAAAACTGATTCGAAGGTCAGAACTCAAAAATTCGTCCCTATAAAATAGAAAAAAATTCTCGATGGTCATTTTTTTCAGAAAAACACCTAACTTATTAAATAATAAACTAGTTATTTTTTGTTTTCTCCAATATATTTTGCTGAATAGAAAACCGTAAGAGAGCCGTGAAAGGCCAAGCAAGGCAATGGAGGAGTCAAAAATGTCTGCATAGTTTGAAAGCGCCCACTCTCATGTATATTTATGTGAGTTTGTATACTTTATCACGCGCGGCAGAATGCAGGACGATAAGTGCAGATAACGAATGAGGCAAACACTTCTCATCGTTATCAATCGTAAACGGCCCCGATACAGAGCAGCGGGATAGATTCCTTCCCAATCTATGGGCTTCGAAAAATCTGTACAGCGGGTAGGATAAAATGTGAGCACGAAAGAAAAATATATAGCGTTTAATAATTGATGAATCCGTCAAAATTCTAGTGTAGTTCACAATTTCCAATTTTTTATTATTTTCTGCGGGAGAATTCTGCGAACATACTAATGATGATTATAGTATATCATTCCTAAGATGCGGTAGATTTGTCTAAATTATTAAATAAAAATTTGATCCAATTCTCAGCTAAATAATTTGAAAAAGTTAGCAAACATTTTTTGCTCAAATAAAACAGTAATGGGAGAGGAGATAATAAACTTTGTACATTCAGTGTTTCACGCAAGGCCTTAACTTTATAATAAGCCATGAATAATGGTTCTACGACAATTTGGTGGTGACATGGAAGGAATAGAGTAGTTTCCTTTATCAAAGAAAACGAAAGGCATTGATAGTGATTCGTTACCCAACATAAGTGTATTCATAATATGCAAATTCTTTGGTTTTAGAAATCCCAGTTTTGACGAATGTTAATGGTCAATTTGAAAATCACATGAAAAAGGCCAGATTGGCACCCATGCGATTCCAGTCCACGTGACGTCACAGGGACCTAGTTTCTATACGAGTAGATAGGAGTTTTACACTGTCTGAGATTACCAATGCATGCATGAGGTACAGAGCTCAGGGAAACATCTCTTAATAATCACCCATTAAAATTGCCTAAGCTCAGAAAATTTCCTTCGTTTGATAGGGTATTAAATAATCCTTATTTAAGCCAACCTTTTAGCTGGGCACTCTGCTACCAGCTAGCAGCCTGCATCGTATCGGCGCTCATAGCCTTGCACCTAGGTAACCTCACACGGCGAAAGCTGAAACCAGAATGACGTCACACGGACTTTCCCCAGCATTCATGCTTAGTCGTCGCGTTTTCCCGTGCTTGAAACATTTTACTTTTCATTTAATCGCGAAAAATAGATATCGACATTTAAAAATCTTTAAGCGTGAGATACGTACTCCAGGAGTAATAATCTTTCGATAGGCAATTTTAAAAAATAAGAAACCACCATATTGTGTGATTTAAGGAACGTTATTTTGGCAAAATGTGTAAAAATTCTTGACTTGGATATATATCCATACAAAACTTTTCATCAAAATCCGAGACCCAGAGGGATAAGGGTTTGTTAAATTGAGTTGTAATGACTCTTGTATTTCCTGGCAAATTTCGTCAAAACCTTTAACGGTAGCCAAATGAAAATTCATTTTAATTTCCTAGTCACTTTGCAACTAACTTTCAACCGCTTATAGAAGTAGATAGAACCGAATTAGATAACCGCTTATAGGACTGCATAGAAGCGAAGTTTAATACTTCGCTTCTATGAAGTTAGGTGATATATTTTCCAGAAGTCACGGGAAAGTTTAGGAAGGTGCTATCAAAAGACATAATTATCCCTCGGTGAAGAGAAGATAATCTATCATTGAATTTTACACTTTCCTATATATGCCACCAAAAGTAGCAGTCTTCAATGGAAGGACCATTGCCAATAAATGTGAAGCTCATCTTGATCAAAAATGAAACATTGAAATTAATGTATTTATAAGGTTCTTGATATTCAAAGTTTACCCTCTTAGATCCAATAATTCTTCGCAATCGGTGTTTTTAGGTGCATGGATTTTAATTGGAAAAAAGCGGAAAATTGTCCGATTTCCACAACCATGTTGAATATAATCAAACAAAATGATGTCTACATCATGATGTGTTGCACATTTATGTAAAAATGAATGTCGTTAGGCCGCTTTCAAATGATCCGAACCGCTGTGGATGGCACGGTGTACAATAGCGAATTTCACCAAAATACTGGAAAAAACATGATTGTATCCACGTTTACATAACGAGCAAAACTTTCCATACAATACGGTCAGACCTATGAATTTTTCTATCACATGGTGTCCTAAACCGCGGTCCAACAGGCTGAATAAGAGAATGTGTCCAAATAGATCTGAAAGGCAAAAGAAATATATTTTTGTATTAGTGTACAATGGTTTAAAAACACGTTGACATGCTACAAATTTTCTTTACAAAAATTACCTTTGCAAAAAGTATTGAAGGTGAAATTTGATTAATTTTAATGTTGAGTTACTTAGATGCAACGTGGAGGGGGAAACCAGACTAAAATTTTCCCTTTGAGCAAGTCATATTCATATATCTTGGAAAAAAACAAACAACATCAATCTTATTTGATCTCCAAACGAATGAAGGAGAATTGTAACGTAAAAACCGAATGCAAATTCACTTCGATTACTGCATCGTTTAGCTTTTTACACAAACATTAGAGCTGTGACGTGCCTGAGTAATTTTTATCGTTTTTTAAGGGCATGGAATATTTTATATCAGTTTTTTGTCAGAGTAACTCCTGAATTCCAGATAAAAACCACATTTTTAAATGCTCAGTGCGTGAGTAAACATATAATTTTGGAATGTAATTTCTAGAAAAATTGCGGTAATAATGAATTTTGCTAATAGCCAGTTGATGATGAACAGAATATATTTTGAATATTTAAAAAAATAAGTATTTCTTTGGATTTCGTAAGTATCTCCTCATGATCTCTATTTGAGTACGAAAATTGACTAATGCTATAGCGAATACGTTCCGTAACGATGCGTTTCCAATGTCTTCATTATTTCAGAATACACTTCCAAAGAGTCTTCGTAAAGAGATAAGCTGATGATACAGCCAGATCTATATCTTTGAACCAATTGCCAACTCGCCTCTTGCGCAAGTCCTCTAATGCAGTTTTTTCACCGCATTATGTGCTCAAGTATTTCGCAAGCCGAGATAAAATTTGATAAGCGCTATGAGAGCTTTATTCGTACCGAGCGAGCTTACGCAGCACTATCGTTCGTTATATATCTTTAAGAAAAGAAGAATGAAAAAGATATTCGAGTACATGAAGGTTTTATCTTCGGAGGAAGGTAGAGAAGTCAAGATATTCTTAAAAAAAAGAGCTCTGCATGATTCAACTCGAATGTTCGGACGAGTACAGTTGTTTCCAGTGTCTGGAAAAGCAATTGGATATCTATATGTAGCCACGCCGTCAGAGAAAACCGCACTGAAAACGGATATCGTAAGGGAAGAAATTTCTCCATTCACCATATTTTGTCTTTCTTGGAGACGGATTGCTTGCATAAAACATGTATCGCGTTTTCAACTACTAATCGTGGAGTTCTCTAAGCAAATATGTAAAGAGTTGACTTTTGTGAACATTTTCCTCGTTCATAGTGCGAGATAAATCACTAAGTAATGTTACGCAAAACTCACTATCTGTGGCGTAACTATGAGGGGGGGATGAGGGGATAGACCACCCCCCAAAGCCCCGAAGAAATTTAAATAATATTTAAAACTATCGTCTGGTTTTGACATTTGATAACCGATTCCGCTGAATGTTAGGCGTTTTGTGTCAAAATGATGCAACATGTATTTCCAAGCATGTAATTTTAAAAAAAAATTTCCCGGACCCCCTGGGAGGGGGATCGCTACCCTAAACCATCCCATTCCCCCCCCCCCCCCAAATCATATTCCTAGTTACGCCACTGCTCACTATGATACAGACAATGATTTATTACACACTATAGGTAAGTTGTTCCACCAAGTGAAGCCTGATCACTCGCTATATATATATACGAGTCGATAGTCGCTTGAACTCATCAAGCGGGTAATTAGGGGGTTGGGGGCATTGTTGTGTCACGTGTTTCCGAGTTATGTGCCCATAGGTTGCTTAAAAAGGAAAAAAAAACTCATAATATCGTTTAAATGGATGAAATGTACGGAGAGTACGCTTTTTCGCCGTCAACAATACTTAAGGTCGTCTTAGTAACCACGATGGTATAAGCGTTGAGTGATTGTTTAGATTTTAATATTAACGTAATGGGGAGAAATAAATTAATAATGACCGGTAAAGTTATTTAAAAAGGCCGATTTTTTGTAATTTAGACCTTTCTCTATGATTGTAGCTACTCACACTCTGATCGTAAGGGTTTTAACCCAATAAACTTAAGCAATTTATAACAGATTTAAAAAATAAAAGATCTGAGACCAATTAATACCAATACCCAGCCGCATATTTGACATATTTCTATTGGGCATTGTGAGGAATATACAGATGTACCCATTCACAAAATTTCTTTGGTCCAAATTATATAGTAATCAAGTTATGCCAATTTTCGTATTTGCTATAATTATCGAATCGATCTTTCGATTATACTGACAACTGTACTGTAAAATCTGCAACGATATTGATTTTATTTTCAGTCTATGGTCATCTATTACATAATTCCTGGTCAACTATGCCCTTGGATGTAAAATACTACATGTTATAGCAATTCGATATATTTGAAGAAAAAGCATATTCGATATGTATCGAACGTGAGACTACATACAAAACATATTTCCATTGGGCATCGTGAGGAATACCAAGATGTGCACATTCGCGAAATTTCATTGGTCCAACGGATATACTATTCAAGTTATGCCAATTTGTGTATTTGCTGAAATAATCGAATCATTTTTTCGATCATACTGACATCTGTACTGTAAAATCCGCAATGCTATTGGTTTAACTTACAATCTACGGGTATCTACTATATAATCTCTGGTCAACTGTGTCCTAGGATGTAAAATCCTATATGTTATAGCAATTCGATATATTTTAAGAAAAAGTAGATTCGATATATATCGAACGTGAGCCAATAAAGGCTCACGTTCGAGGCAGTAAAGTAAGTCTAATTTCGTTGACAGACAGAAGTGGCACCACTGTGTCTTTTGGAGAACATTTTTGAGCCATAGCTTATTGTCTTTCATAACTGTCGCAATAGTTAACAATAGTCATGTTAGAAAGGATGACATCTAAACAGCTTTTTTGAATTTTGAGAAATATTTTAGCTATAATCGAATAAAGTTCTCTTAATGAGAAAGAATAAAAGGGGACAGCTGCTTGGCACGGCCGAAAGCACAAAATTACAACTTTCATAATTTTTAAGTCAAGAAACAGAATTTTGTCAAAGTATATGCTCATTAAAAAAAACAAGAAAAAACACTAAATATCAGTTGTTATTAACTAGAGAATTATTACATGAAGAAACCAAGAAAATATTCATTTTTTGATTTGCGGGTGCTCCGTAAAGACATCACCGTGACTAATCCCGGTATACCAAAAAAATACACTTATCACTTCACTTTGTAGTTCAATGTATCTCAATATGGTCTATTGAAAATAACCATGCTTTCAACTGTCGTAGAAACAGCTTTCCATGCTTCACAGAGGCAAATTGGAATGGTAGGCGATTAACAATTTATTTTGTCACAACTTACGTAAGATCATCTTCATTATTATGTTTTCGAGCACTCTATTTTTTCAAATCCTATTTTTGTTACAGCAATGAAAGCAAGCTATGAGTTAGAAATGCTTTTCAATGCTTGATTTATGCTATCGATGGCTTGTGATAAACAACCGCGAATTCTAAATTTTAATGCATAATAAAGCTGATGATGTATCGATCGTTCGCAGCTGCTGCACCAGTCAGTTTCATGCTGCAACAAGATCTGCCATTGCATCCTCCAAACAAATTATCTCGTTGGCATGCAATAATACAGCCAATGTTTTGCTCCTGTTTGGTAGGCATGATTACGTGAGTCACACACTGTGTGCAAGTTTAGATCTAGAGAAATTACTCTGTCAGTTCATGCTGGGACTCACTAAAATTAGTGGTATAGCTCTAATTTTAATATTTTATTCCTCGAAAACGGTTCCTTGAACGTAAAAAATGAGTGAATTTTAGTTCCGAAAAAAGAGTGCCAAGTTTTCAAGTTTATCTTAGAAATGATAATACTTGGTCTATTCATGAAAATTAATTGTTATTGCACGTAGTGCTCTTGATCGACTACTAAATATTAAAAATATCTTTTTTGATATTTAATGGGTAGCTGCCCGTATATGTGCATCATGTATTATAATAATGAATGGATAATAGCTTTCATGAGAACACCAAGGGCACGACTTCCTAGGCCACTTTCTATTGACTGGCACTGCGAGCCCTAGTTGCTTGTTCGGTGTTTGTAGGCCACTAGGACATTGTGGAATTGGTCCAGGGCTCGTAATCTGGGTCTGTTTGGGGGAATGTTGACTCTTCTAGCATTCTCAGTTTTGAGTGATAACGTCAAGTGATAAGAATTTATTATTTTTACGACTCTTTTTATTTTTTTTACGTTCATCTCAGACAAAGATTTGGTCATTTCTTATAGTCCAAAACCAGTCAGTTCTAGGGTTCTATTCTCTAACTCGGAGCGCGATAGCTTGCTGGTGAAGAGATGCTTAATTATGCTACTAAAGTGCTCGCAGAGTTTCTGTGCACTAGAGAGTTTCCCCGAGCCCAGTTGCCCATGGTAGAGGAACTCCGATTGGCTGCCGGCGTCCAATCCCGTTAAACGGTTCTTGACTCAATGCGCGCCGGGTACGAACCTTCGAAAGTGGCGACCTGAAAGAATCGCCGAAAGCGAACGTAATGCCTCGCCGACGCGACGGTCTTTAACATAGAAATTATGTTTATGATTAACTACAGATACACTATAGATATCGGGTCTAAACTTAAAGTGATCCCACTATTCATCGTTGGGTGTTGAGAAGATTATTCTCATCGGCACGTCTCCATGACTACGCAAAAAATAAAGCAGAACATAAAATTCTTCACCAATCAATTAAAAAATTCCTGATAAAAAGCTGAATTTATACAGCGGAAAAGGAATCAAATTAACACTGTTGGATATATACCTTTATGGTACATATCGAGAAATATTCGACGCACTAAATCCTCATCGAATCCGTCAATTTTACTCCGATTCGGATATGGCCCTCTCTTCTTCCTCTCTGTTTCTTTCCCGATGTTCTTCAGCAGCGAATAAACGTAGCGGGTGGACACGCTACATGCCGTGGCTGTTTTTTTCACAGCTTCGCCGTTCTCACTGCGAGAACATCCAACGTTGACAGCAGCGAATTTACTCCGATACACCTTTCCACGGTTGGGGACGTTCTGGTCATTTTCACTTTGAGTTGATGCCGTTGGAGATGTTGCGAGTGGATATAAATGCATTCCAAGGTATTCATAATGCTCGCTACCCGACACTTCATCCAAACACAGTCTTGCCCGATCCACGGTCTTGACGGTATTATCACCGAGAGCAGCAGGGCGAGTTGCCACTATTTCCTTGCAAAAGAATTTGTAAACGCAAATAACGCGTTCCCTTAGCTCTGCAGAAAATTCCTTAGGCATGTTAACACCAGAGAATTACACAGACCACTGAAGTTGAGATTTGCTCGGAAGGTTTTGATGGTTTCGATGGACTGACTCCAGCAGTGGTTTAGCCATAGTTCGACGTTCGAAGGCCCAGAAAGCTCATGTAAAATTTTCTTAGAATCCCGTAAATCTATAGAATAAAGAAATGACCACCGAAGCGGACAGATTTCTGAAAACTAGGGTCAGCGCGGATTATCTTCATTTTGAAGCGCCCCCGCGGAGCGCCATGCATTCTTTCTTCCACGGTCGTACGTGAATATCTCAAGGGTTCATGCCAACGGCACTTGGAAATAACTGCTAATGAGTTTTTCCCAAAATTTGAAGCGCTGGAGCTTCATGCGACCATCGAACAAGGCCGCTCCTTTTGGTTGGTGGCACTACGGCTGCGAAGAATCACCATTGTAGAATTTTCCGTTGCATGGGTTTTCCCCCAAAATCCAAACATCAGACCATCAAGTGGTGGAATGGATAGGTTCGAATCAGTGTTGAAATTTTATAACCAATGGACTTCAGGTAAAAACGAATAATGAAAGAAAAATGTAAAGAAATGAAAATATTCCGTGTATTTTGGAATTCATTGGAATAAGTTCAATTTGGTATTAAGAATTTCTACATCCGTTTTAGAGATTCATAGGGTTTGGAAATGAGAAAGTTCTCATTTATAACCGCAAAGACGATTAACCCATACCCAATTTCAATCGATTTTTTAAATTGGTGGTGAAGAGTTTTATGTTCTGTTTCATTTTTTTGCGTAGTCATGGATATAGCCGATGAGAATAATCTTCTCAACCCCCAACGATGAACAGTGGAATCACTTTAAGCTTAGACCCTTTAGCTTTTGTAGTTGATCATAAACAGAATTTCTATATATGATCTTGTTTTTTCTCGGCGAATATTTCTTATAAATATTTCTCGGGTTTCTAGCCGAGTGAGACTTTTTTGTTCTAACGTTTCGACGGAACACTCTTCCATCGTCCTCAGAGAATGAATGTTCATTGAAAAGACATTCATGAAAGACATTCATTCTCTGAGGACGATGGAAGAGTGTTCCGTCGAAGCGTTAGAACAAAAAAGTCTCACTCGGCTAGAAACCCGAGAAATATTTATTAAAAAAAAAAAAAAAAAGAATTTCTATGTTAAAGACCGGCGCGTCGGCGAGGCATTACGTTCACTTTCGGCGATTCTTTCAGGTCGCCACTTTCGAAGGTTCGTACCCGGCGCGCATGGAGTCAGGAACCGGTTAACGGGATTGGACGCCGGCAGCCAATCGGAGTTCCTCTACCATGGGCAACTAGGCTCGGGGAAACTCTAGCACTCTAGTGCACACAAACTGTGCGAGCACTTAGCTCCCACTTGTATTCTCTAACGTAGAAGCTCCGGCTAAAGAGCAAGCAGAAGCTACCGTTAGCTTATTTGGCTCCAACTCGTATTCTGTATGGGCTGAGAAGCTACCTCCGTAGCTTCAAACTAGGTACCACGGTAGAATCACTACCCTTGGGTTCTTGCGCTTCAGCTAGCATCCATCAAAATACGTAGAGAATCCCCGTGAACCGCCGTTAATCAAGTGGCGCATGTCGCTAATATTTTTTTATATCCCGTAACTATTTGTTCTTGGCATGGCTAGCGATGGACTGGCAAATAAGAAAGGTGTTGACTATATTTGTAGTTAATCCGTAATTATTTTCTTTGATGAGGTCGCGTATGCTGCGTAAATGTTTAGTCACGAAATTTATCACTGATTCCCTCAAATTTGTTAAGAAAACAATAATTGAAGGCTTTAAATAATGTGTTCTTAACAAAGTTGATGGAATGAGTGATAAATTTCTTGACTAAACATTATGTTTCGGAGTGAACTACCGATCGCGCTAACATGTTGATTTCATCATTTGGAGAAGTTGAATGAAAAATATTGTTTTTCATAATTTCATTTCACGTGAAATCTTATTTTGCATGAAGTTATTACCAGTGTGGAGACAAAAATCAGATTCAGTGATTGTTATTGATGTTACGAGAGATAGTGTGTTGTAGTGACGCCGCAAATTGATGCGTTGAAGTGAGTACCAATGCCAATATATCCACTACACAAAGGTGGATGCCTTATTGGTGCAAGTGCCTATACTTTTATGGTTAACTTTCCCGTGCATTTTCTGCAGCGGTCATTCTAAAACGATCTTTGTTGTGAAGTGATTGTGTGAAAAGAGTTTAGTGCTACATAGATGCGGAAAGATGGACATATTATGCTTTCTAATGAAATGTAAGGTATTTCATGATATATATTAATAAATTTCTTGCTCATCCAATGAATGAAGGTGTTCATGATCCCATTCTGCTTTCATTCATGTGTCTTTGGCCTAATAGACGCATTTAATTTCAGTGCCGTTAGTTAAGTTAGTGTATTTGTTTTGAATTTTGAAAAAGTGTAGCCATCCCGAAGCCCACGGAGGAAGTCATCACAAAATCAATAATAGTACATGGCTTTCATATTGAGAGAAGGAACTACGAAGGCTGGTTTATCATTATGATGGTTAAGTTATAATGAGTCGCCCTCGCAAAAGAGTAAGGTTGTCTGTTGGCATGTAATACTGATTCAGAGAACCATTTAGATTTCACTAAGCCGCCGTGAGATTGGCACGGCAAGAGAGTATTGTGTCAATATCGTTTAAAGCATATTATGAGCCTTAAATGATTGCTTAGGCCAATCTGAACTAAACGGCGTGATTTTCAAAAATACTTTACTCCACCTTCCCATTAACTTTGTTGAAGATATTTCCGAAATAATACTACTTATCGAATAAACGTGTAATTACGAACTTCTTTCACAGTGCAAAATGGAACAATCTCTTCTCAGAAACTTAAAATTTTTTTTGTATTAAATATGTAGAAGCATAAAAAGTGATGGGTCGTGCCTAGCAGACGCATGGGCGAAAAATTCTCGGACATTAGCGCGATAATTTCTTTGCATGGGTTTTATGTGGTTGCAGTTTAACCTGTATTTTCTCCTCACGATATTTACATGACCTAGTGACTATGATTAACATTCGTGGCATAAACTGCTACATCGATCGAAACTATTGAATTTTTACATGCCGCATAGCCTAATATAATTATTTCTACGTATTTATATAACAATAAAAGCAAAAGGCACTCAGAATTACGTAATTTACAAAGTATGTTAATTTCAATTAGAAGCAAAGGTCAGCCGAGAACGACTACATTATAATTTTCCCGCAGGTAACACGATGAAACAAGCGATTTCATCGATTCTTAAAGTAAAAACTGAGTTTGCAGGAAATATTTCTCATACCCCATATCCGGTCTGAGAAAGTTACTGCCAGTTTGATAATACGGTTGGTAGCCAATTCTGGTAGCTAGTTCGAAGCTACCAGAACGGGAGCTTCGAGTTAGAGAATAGACCCACTAGTGTGAATAAAACAGTTTTTCTGAAGTATAGCTCATGATTATCGTTTAGCATTTGCACCTTTAATTTGAGGCACCACGAAATAGGAAATAGCAAATGATCCTTTTTCCCACGCAGACTATCTTTTTGTCTTCCAATCATCGATTTCTCGTCTATACCGGGTCCGACTTCACCTGTTCTCCACGGCGTTTTGCCGAAAGGTCGCCATGTCGCAACGACGCACAGTGGGCTGAAATCGAAAAAAGCTGGCCAAAATTCACTGTAGCCTTAAGTATTGCTAAATGAATGAAACATTTTGCGAATTGGGAATTGTATAGACACAATGAATCTTATTTACGAGGATTTAGTCCATAACAGTGTTTATGAGGGCAATAAAATTTAAAAAATAGGGGAAAGTTATGCGGGAACCATAGTTACCAGGGGCAAGTCGAAATTATGATTTGGGAATATCAAGGGAAATTCAGAATTTCTTCCATATTCAACTATGTTTAAGCTACTTAGTAGGTTCTCATAAGGTATATGACGATTGAAAATTGATAGTGAGTCTTTTAAACCTGAAATTTTGGTCATTGAAGAGTCATAATAAAAATGAATACCATTGACAAATATTTTTATTGCAAATTTCTCAAAACAAAGGTGTGCCACATTAAATTCTATTCTGAGTTAGAGGATAAAGACTCCTCATATTCTAAAATATTTTCGCTCTTCACCAGAAGATTTTTCACCTCCTCTGGTAAATTTTTTACTTTACGGGGAACACTCGCAGAACAAGAAGTGGAAGGATCCGACGTAATCAGAAGCTTAAGGAATAGGTCATAGTTTGTGGCGATTCTAGAAATTTTCATGGTGTGTTTTTCGCGAATTCCATGGAAGTTGCTACACTTAATTCCTCCAGTGAATTAGGACTTCTCAGTTATATTTTTTTCTTAGTTTAGACCTCTCACTTGCACTGTCGAAATGCAGTGACGGTATTCCATGAGGAGAGCTCTCAGTTAAGCCTAAAACAATGGCAAATTACTATGAAATAATTACAATTCATGGACTATGGCAACAACGAATGAAATACTCGCGCAGTTGAATATGCGTGTAGTACATATTATCATTTATCCGTAAACATTAGCATACACCCGAAGGATACGAAAATAGGAGATATTTTAGCACAGCGTCAGGAAGTGTCATTGGCTGTTTTAACCAAATATGATTCAACTTCAGACATCTACTGTTAACTCTGGTGAACGCATCTCACTTTAGAAAATTGATGAAAAATACTTTTTGACTGAAGGTCGCAAGCAAAGTTTTTAATTTCTCATCTCCTCCCAAAAATAGGTTTTAGTATTAAAAACTCCAGTAGGTACTAACAATTTCTTCTGCTTGACGGCCCCCCTTCTATTTGCCAATATAACACTATGCAAATCTTGGCGAGTCACTAATGCTGTATCTATAACTGGGGAATTGAACTGTGAACGTCCTTCGGCACAAACTTCAGCAAGGAATACTGAAGGGAGACTGATACTGAGCACTCGGCTAGAAATGAGCGTGCCAATCGCATAGACGGCATATTTTGGGACCTACTAAACGGATGGTAAAAACCTAATTTGTAGAATGGAAACACTTGCACGTGTCCATAGTAAGAGAACAAATCTGGGTGCATTGGGACAGCCGCCGAGGACAAACGGCTTGGAGAGCGCGCGAACCGTTAGGTTTTTACCATCCGAACGCGGTTCCCGCGGTAAGACCCAGGGATATAATCGTCAGAAGAGGTTACAAACCATAAATAACAGCAAATAAGAAGTAGTTGAGTACAATGCACTCACAATTAAGGGAAAATCCAGTCTCTCAAACGGACTACGACGCATGTCATCCTAAGTTCCCGAGAGCATACGCCGTGTATTGCGGGTCACGGGGAGCGACAACCGCCCGACATCATTTTGCTTTACCACAAAAAAATCGGAGGGGAGCAAGTTGGAGCAAGATTTTTCTTTTCCGTCTAATAATATAGACTTCAGTCTAACACCTGGTGTAAATATCTTAGGAGCGGCAAGCGGCGGTAACTACTTTTATCCTAGCATTAGGTAAAAAATTAACGAAAAACAGTGATATTTTTAGCAATTCATAAAGTTAATAAATAACAATTGACTAAAACAAAAGTTCGGTCTTAATTAACTAAAAGAGTGGTACAATCAATAAATATTCTCAAAAATTCCGAATTATTAACGGTATTCCATTGCATGGGGAACAAACGTTGAACTTTTACGTATAAATCGCGCACTCATAATTTCATAGATTTTTATTGATTTTTGGCAGGCTATAAAAATTAAACAAAAAATTTTGACAAAAAATTAAATTCAGTTTTACATGCCCAGGACCTTCTAAAATGATAATCTACCATTCCCGGTTCGAAATGAAAAAGTCGATATTTTGATTTTTGGCCAGCTTTTTTCGATTTCAGCCCACTGTGCGACGTCCGATCTTTGTGCCGCCAATAATATTAAGATGAAGGCCTATGGATTGATGACTTCATAAATACATGCACTTTTGTATTTTGTACAATAAATGAGCGAATGAATAATACATTTTATGCGAAAACAAAGGGCAAAGGTTCGTGGGACACCATCTGTTGACTGGGATTTGACTTGACTTATGCTTTATTTAACCTGGCCCGGGTGAGGCCACAAACACTCTTCCCCCCTCTTCCCCCGGGCCATGGCTCTTTTACAGAGTTTTTAAGAAGAATTCCGATAAAGAAGTCGTATAATAAAGGCATATAAAAATGATTCTTTGGCTGGTTGCTTCTTAGAGTCAAGTCTCCAACTGACGCTCCAAGAGTGGTTGGCGGTCACCTGGGTCTAAAATCGTTAAATAAATAGAGATGAATTAGTAAAAGGAAACTGGCACTGCGTAGAGGTAGACGTGATGAAGCCAGGCTTCGTCAATAGTGTGGCGGGAAAGCTGTCGGACGAAAAAGTGAAATGGAGTATCAGAAACAGAGTATCTCAAGCATCCGGCAAGTTACGGAACAAGGATATTTTCCGTGTATAGACGATGGAAGTATTCACAGCTATTACTTCCCTATTTCTACATTTAAGGGACTATAAGGGACTATATCCTGGAGCAAGATTTAGAAGAAAATCAGACTAATATCTTAATTCGCCGGCCACGGTGGCGGCGGGGTAAAGTCCTCACCTGCCAAACCGAAGGTCGCGGGTTCGAATCCCGCCTGGGTAAGTTACCCTTATCCAGGTCATGGATGTTTGTGATTGTTAAATGTTATCCACCCTGATATAAAGGCCGAACAGTGCTGTTTTCAGTGGCGTGTAAAATAAATAAATAAATAATATTCGAATACCTAATAATCAATCAAGTTTAAGAACAAGTAAGATTTATTTTCAACTCATTCGGCTACCTGAACAGAATGTATTTTACAGAATATGTATGGCTTCCATGCATGTAACTGTAAAGACTATTTTTAGGCTACATTATACCTATTTGAGTGTGAGCTGAGGCTGAGCCCTTAATCAGCTCTTCAGGTTCATTTTTTTTATATGCCCTATGTTAACTGAATCTCGTTTAGACTGTATGGTTTCTAATTACTACTATGTTATTTCTAAACCCTTTTTTCTTGCATATTATTTTTAATGGATGCTGTCTATCCTCATTTTGGAATTCTATGAAATTTATATACGGGGGAACACGGGGCGGAACGAGGTGGCTGGTCGGAACGGGGTAAGCGATTCTTTTAAACGCGAAAAAGGTGCTGCGCAAGCGGCAATAACTATATTTTAGCCCAGGTTGGTGTTGCTTATATGTTAAACAACAACAATTTGGACTGGTTATATTTACTCCTGCTTTATTTCGCACTTAAAATCGCTTACCCCGTTCCGCACCGGGTTCCCCCCCTCGGTTTTACCAAATATATGAACATATTTTTCATGAATGATATCAAAAGTATTTATTTCCACTCGCAGGATATATCATTTCTACTGAAAAAGAGGAAAGATATTTGGACGGCCTATTGTAAATGCAGTTGTACAGTTCCCAGAACTAATCGCAAAAAACTGAGTAGTACATGTTTTGTTTTTTGGTAATTGCACGGTGTGTATTGCTGTACCTTACTGTTTCTTTAGAGGATTGAGAAAACTTTCAATTTGATGTTCTGAATCAACTTCTTTAATGAAAATCTAAATTTTTACATACTTGTGGTAATTAAGAATGTAAATTTTATAGTCTCCTTTGATGAAGTGAAATTTGATCTTCACTTATGTATTCAAACCTTGTTTTCCATTGTCGGCAATACATATTCGAATGAACTTTATTATCTGAGATGTTTTCATTACACCTCCAGTGGACGTATATCGTTTAAGGTTTCTTTAATAAACAAGAATTTCTTACTAGTACATGTTGAAGCATATTTAATCATTTTATGCGCACTGAATTACGTACGACAGATGTTCACGTATAAAATTTCATAAAATCAATGCTGGCACTGTGAGAATTGCGGGTACTTTTGTTAATAAACATTCTGAGGAATCTTAAGTTGTATTTTCATCAATTTGCTCTGAGCAACGAGAGATAATTACCAGATAGGAGGGATAATCAGCTGGTTCTTCTCTGGCTTTGAAAGTCATGCAACATTGAAAGTGCCTTTCCTTAGAATTGCCTTTTATCCATTCATGAAGCCCATGGTTAGTTGACGATGGCATTCTATTAATGGCGTATTATTGATAAAAGATAGTACCTATCATTTGTATAAGATTAATTATTATTGCACTGGATTGGTGGTTGAAATTCATAGTCTATGATTGTGTATACATTTTTTTCAAACCATGTAATCTTCCTCTGTGTTATTGCTAACTGCTGTCAAATTTATTTACGTATAAAAACAGAGCCTTTGCACGCAGGTGATCCTCTGTAAAGGACACAAACGAAAACAAACATGTATTCCTATAGGCTGCTTCAGTTGCGCATAATTGGGGAAACTAGTTCTTCTTATAGCTGAATTGATATTAAATCTATTTTGCTATCAGGTTCATATATAATAAAGAAAAACGTATATAAAATAAATAGCAAAATAGACACGTACTTCCCTAGTGCTGTAAGTAAAAGTAGCATGTCTTTTACCTGATCGGGAACGATATTCACAACAGAGAATTCAAACGCCGCCATTAATTTGGCCCGAACCACGTGACTCCAAGAGCGAAAGGGGGGCGGTATGTTGGTTACGCGCTCCGGTCGTAAGGGGCTAGGGGAAAGCGCCATCTACCGTATAAAAGATCTATGGAACAAACAGGGATCGGGAAGTTTCCGAAAATTCTCCCAGCCTACGAGACGAGAAGCTAAACCTCTAACCACTCCGAATGGGAAAACGGATTTTGATGGCGACAACAGCTGTGAAAACTGCATCAAATAGGGAATAGGGGGTGGTAATGATAGCGCTATTAATTATTTTCCACTCCATTACGTCACATGATAAGAGAGACCTACTCCCAACTTACCAGTAGAATGGTTGTCGACTTTTTAAAAGAAGGCAAGATATATTGAGAGCAATAGGAATAGCGTTTGCGTAGTGGAGCTGAGCGAGTTTGCAATGATTCTAATTGACGCACAGCCACTTTCCCTGATGGATAAAGCGGGTTGCTGATGCCTAAAGATTGAAATTGGCGCGAAAGATTACGTAAAATGGCTTCATGGCCTATTTAGATATCGGATTTTAAGATAACGGAAAGAGTATAGAGGGAAAATATCTTGGAACGCATTATGGTCTGCAAAGAAATACGATAATGGATAAGGCGTATCAAGAGGTCTTAAGCGGTACAAAGTGATTCAATTGAGATTAAGAGGCCATATTACTCATATAAATGTATATATGAGTAATATGCCCTCTTAATATTACTCATATTTATTTTCCGTAGGTTTTCTGCACCAGGAATCAACCGCGGCCACTAAAGCACAACCAATCCCCGTCAACCGTTTTTCCTCCCTCCATCTTTACCCTCTCCTTTGCACCCTTCCTTCTACCCTCACTTTTCTTCCTCTTCTCACTTGAGAAAAATGGGCAGCGTCCCATCGAAAATTCGAAAGAAATAACCATTTCCCGTAAGTTCTCTCCTTTTATTTTTATCTTTCACGAGTTCACCTTCGGCACCGTAGATAGCGGGTTGAAACGTTTGCTAGTTTTCGTGAGTGTCTCTTTTCCATTCTATCCATTCCATACACCAAATTGAGGATTAGAATTGAGCAGAGACTCGTCCGAGAATGGATAGACGGAGAATGGATAGAAAGTGGGACACCAAAAGAGTTGGGAATTTCGATATATTCTAAAGATTCGGTTCATATGATATGTTCCATGGCAATGATTTGGTTCTTCAAATCGTGAACAATGAACGAAATCATAGAAATTCACGACTCATTAGATTGAACCAAATCCACGAATGTTAGAGGATCCAATTGATTTTCATTTCGTCGTAGATAAGACGCAAGGAAATCACTGCATTCTATTGTAAGCAGTGTCGATCATACCCCAAACTTAAAATAAGTTCACGGTGATAATAATTGATTCCTACCGTAAACAAACCTGTATTTCGAACATCGAACCCGCCTTACAGTGATGGCTAACAATGATAAACCTCTAGTGCCCATGACACATGGACGTCTAGTAATGGGGTGCTCTAATAAAATTAAAAAGGTAATTATTTTACATATTTTAGATGAGTAAGTTAAATTTATTAACGTGTGCGAAATATGACTTCATAATTCTCAATACTCTTGTTGCTAGAGAGCTTCAAAGTTCGCAAAAATTGCTAAATTCTTTTGCGCTACAAGAACGCCCTGTGACGTCAGAATGCGAGTAAGCAGACTCGCTCCATGGTAATAACAAAACATTAACGACGATAACAAACATCTACGATGATACTGATTCATAACTTGAAGGGTGTTTGAAAACAGTTTTGAATAGTTTAATAGTTTTACGGTGCGTGTATTGCTCAATGGTTGACTCCCACTTCGAAAAGACGCATTCTGGGAACATTCTGAAGGTAGATTAATTTAGTAATTTTCTTATACTGTCGAAATCGCCGTAGATAAGGATGAGGAAAAAGTAATAAGCGCTATTTGTCAAGACTGTGCTGTATCTTCCAGCATTCATACATTTTTTAAACCTGCCAATTATTCAGGATAAATATTTCACATGACTGATGGTGAAATTAACATAAAAAAATAAATTGTACAGAGAGATACATAGGTTTTTATAAAACTGGGACAAATAGTCTACTCTCTACTGGAACCACGTAAACGAATTGTTTACTGGACTCTGACGTCACGATCAGCCAACATGGCGATGGGTCGTTTGGAGCGCAAGATTAACATACAATTTTCCAATTGGAATTTTACGAATAATACGCAGGTCCGAGAAGAACTGCTTTCACTGTAATTTTCAGCGCGAAGGATATTTTTTTATCGCATAATCATCCATTTTCAGTGGATTTCCCCATTGAGCTCTTATGTCAATGGATGACGAAAATCGGCGCCAACCAATGGGAAGAGGCCACTACTATGGTAAAAGTATAAATACAGGCAACGAGTATCGTTATTTGATGACGATGAATTGTGTCGGATCTCGAAAAGCTGGAGAAAACACACCGGGAAATGACTCAATCACGAAAAATTAATGCAGGTAATTATGCAAGGAGGGATTTTTGAAAAAAGACAGAGAAAACGGTCAAGAATTCCATGCAAAGAAGTATTGGCGATGGAAATGGGATGCATCCCTTACGATGACATGTAGAGATATGCTGGAGATAGAGTTTGTTGGAAGATTAGGTGAAGATTGAAAACTCCTTATTTCGACTTCTTTGCCTACCATTAGTAATCGCTGACTCCATCGAATTAAATAGCAGACTTAATGATATTAATTTGTTGCATTTGAATAATGCAAAATATGCGACGAAAATAAGGAATCCCATCCCGAAAAAAACCGGAAAAACTCCATTCCGTTTAGTCCGAATGTTTGCCACTATCGAAAGGATTATGCTTAACTGAAGTGTCCATGATACGTTTATATTTTATCACCATGTACACTCGCTGAATGCGGGACAAAATCCAGTCAGTTCTCCATGATAACTAGTAGAGCAATTTAGTAGTTGCGTCCAAAATATTTTATGTAGTCTCACACTGGGTGCCAAAGACATGAAGACAACCCTCTTCATTCAAGAATAAAATTATATTTATGTACTCGAAACTGTCCGAAACCAAATCCGCTATCCTGGAATACATGACCTTAGTCAGGGGCGTCAGAAGTAGTAGTAAATGCTAGTTTGATAGGCACTGGAATTAGTTCCTTCTTTTCCTGCAACTGCATGTAACCGAAAATACTATCTTGCTTTGAAATATTTTTGGCGTTTGGAATGGTGAAGCTTGTAATAATGGCGAAAAGCATCCCGGGAAAATAAGTTTGAAAACCCAGTTAACACCCTGCAGTTTTATCATTGTCGGAAGTAAGGTCATCCCTGCTCTATGAAGCCTTAGGCATTTGTCCTGCTCACCTTATCTCCTTATTTTTCCTTTTTAATCTCGGTAAACTAGGATCATTCCAGCCTTTCGATAAGCATCCATATCTCCGTTGCCTGGATATCGATAATCACTATGGTATTGTGTGCCAAGCTTGGTTGGACAATTGTTCGCTCCACGATCGTTCGCTCTTACACTTGGATACTTGAAAATTTTCCTCCACAATTTTGTTGCCAAATTTACCGATACCATTCAAGAAAATGCCCGTCACACTAGCCAGCCAAGTATCTGAATGGCCAACCCACAAGTACACGTAAAGCGAGAAATTTTCCAGAGGAAAAATTAATCTCCTTGACCTTGACCCGAATATCGTGATTTTTTATACGTTTTCTCAGTTAACCGTTTTTAACCCAGAGCAGCCTGTTGGAGAAATTAAATTTCAATACTTTTAAAATATGAGAATTTTCTACTCAATCATAAATATTGTGGAAGCTACATATTTCGCCATTAAACATAACAGCATTAAGGGACACGTAGTTTAAATATTTCCTGAATAGAGCTGAAATTATATAAATTGTCGATGTTGCTTACAAGCAAGATTGGGTTATAATGGAGGATATATATACAAATGAGCAGATTATTATCCTAATTAGTGATGAAATTCAAATTTCAGGGGTACACTTTGAAAAAAGGACCAAAACAACCAAATAAGCCACAGGACCGCGGTAGACAGGGCAGAGGTGGATAAAAATGAAATGACGGCGAAGGAAGGGAAATACCTTCATCCCCTCTTCTGTTATTTCTGTAACTAAATCCTTTGCCCGCCTAGATAAACCAATAATTGCCGCATGCGATATATCCATAGTCATCGATTCCTACAGTGTTCAAAGTTGATTTGCTGCAACTTCACTAACAGGTGGAGTGAATATGAATCATCTGTAGCGGAATATGTAATTTTTTAAAACTCTTCATTAGGGATTGATTTGATAATCAATTTAAGTACCCATGAATGAATACGTATATGTACACATTTTTATGACAATGATTGCTATTTTCTCGTTATTGTGCGCTATTATGATATTTTTGAAACAATGAGGACTTTTATTTACATAGAATTTCCTTAATACTTAGATATTTTTGTTTTTCTGTGCTGGCATACACATCAAATGGCAACCGTACCAGAACAGTGCACTTCTCCGCTGCCTAATTTCATTCCATTGTAGCAGAAGCTTCCGTTTTCTCAAATCTGCGGACTCCTAATTGCTGGTCAATGAATTCCCTATTGCTATAAAAATTATGCTAACCCCACCTCGGTGAATGTGCTTAATTTTTACAACATACTTATCCTGTAGTTCGTCTTGTCCTTCTCTTACACTGGGAAGGCTACACTGGCCCCTAAACACTTTATTGGAACAGCATACTTAAAATGGATGCGATTGAGGCCCGGACGAAAATCCTTTGATTTTGTGTTGGCTCTACTTTAGCTGTCTTTTGATTAGCTGTTCGAAAATAGGATGGTTTCCTATTATTTTTTTATTGCCTAATCGAAAGATTATTACTCCTGGAGTACGCACTTCACGCTTTCAGATTTTTAAATGACGATATCAATTTTTCGCGATTAATTGAAAAGGGAAAATTTTCAAGCGCGCGAAAACGCGACGGCTACGAATGAATGCTGGGAAAAGCTCGTGTGACGTCATTCTAGATCCTTCTTTCACCATGTGAGGTGACCTTTGGGCGAGGATATTGTGCGCCGCCACGATGCTGACTGCTAGCAGGTAGCAGAGTATCTTGCTAAGAGGTAGCGCTTGCCTTAAATAAGGATTATTAATACACTATCAAACGAAGAAAACTTTCCGACCATAGGCAATTTAAATAGGTCATTATTAAGATGTATTTCCCTGAAATCTATGCCTCATGTTTGCATTGGTTATCTCTGACGTAAAGACGATGTAAAACTCTTATGTACTCGTATAGAATCCAGGTCCCTATGACGTCACGTGGAGTGGCATCGCATTGGCGCCAATTTGGCCTTCTTCAAATGCAGTTAAAATTGACCATTGCCATTCGTCTAAACTGGGATTTCTAAAACCAAATACTTTTTATATTATGAATATACTAATGGTGGGTAACGAATCGCAATCAATGCCTTTAGTTTTCTTTGATGTAGGAAACTACCCTATTTAAGGTTGTTAGAGCGCTTCGATAAGAGTGACAAGACTTTGATGAAACTTTGGTCACATATTCATTGAAAGACGCACTTCAAATGATTCAAAGAAGAAAATGATTGCCATGTGCCGTTTTTTATATTTGACGGTAAAATTAGGAATATTTAAGATAGGCTCTTATGGATAAATACGGGTTTTTCGAGCTGGCGAAGCTGTTTGTAACAAGTTGTTGAGACGGCACTTTTTAGAAGCAAAATTTGATAAAAATCTAAAAATTTACTGGAAAGTGTAAGACCATGATGAAATGAGGTCAATAGAAGCCAAGGGGGATTAGTGCAATTTTGATAATTTCGAGGATAAGTGCAGATAATTAATTGTTTGTGGGGTGCTCCACACTATTGCAGCAAAGGGATACATGTGAATCACTGCTAAGCATATCCATATAGATTCAGTCATTTACATGTATCTCTTTGTTACAGCAATATTGTGTACCCAATCAGCCATTATCTATACTTATCTCCAAAAATAAAATAATTGTACTAATCCCTCTTGGCTTCTAATTTCCTCAATTAAGAAAGATATTTGCGAAAAACTGCCTGAAACTGGCAAGGCGGCTGGAAATACCCTATACCAACATTGCAAATCGAAAATCCTTACACCAAATTTGCCTAAATTACGCAAATATATTAAGTTTCCCGGCTTTTACATGTGTCTTACTTATCTTTTGTTTATAAATAAATATATTAATTAGGTTTTACCACTTACATTGTGAATATTTACTCAAAAGTGTCGTCAACAGTTCAGTGAGCAAAGGCTGGAAGGAGTGCTGAAACTAGTCAAGTTGACTACTGTAAATACGTTATAAAAATCTATTTTTGACGTTTGCATTGTGCTGAGGTACAAAATAGCACTCAAATTTCATTTCGAATTATGTTTTTTTTTGTTAATTTTTTCCGTTTGACTGAGAGACATGAGCACTGTGAAAAATTTACTCGCTTGTGGCTCAGTCAAGAGTAATTAACCCATGCCATCACCTATCCATATTCATATCGTTCAACCTTTGGATGAAATGACTGCGTTATGATTCATTATATGGAACTTACCATCGAACGCCTGTTGGCTTAGTCTTAATTGAGCATGCCCATAAAAACCTCCAACTATAACCGCGGAGAGAAATATTTGAGACTGTGCTTTGATAACGACCAATTTTTTAAATGAGTCATGTATTTTTCCTCGGCAACCACACATCTGATACCTTCCCGCTAAAAAAATTATCTCTCTTATTTAATTTTTTCTGTAATTTCTTGAATAATAATAATAATAATGGGGAAGACGCAGAAGGGTCCGGATTGAATCCCCGGTGTAACCTTTGAATAAGTCTGTTAAATATCCTCGCTAAGAGAAACGGTTTAATGAAAGGAAATTGCCCTTCACTGTGTAAAATTTACTCGCTTGTGACTCAGTCAAGAATAATCTATCATCACTTATCGATATGCCATCACTGCCATCACTTATCGATATGCATATCAACCTTTGAATGAAATCTCAGCGCTATGATGAATTATATGGAAATTACAATTGAACGCTTAGTCTAAATAGAGGTCAACCATAACATACCCATAATAACCTCCAACTAGAACCGCTAAGAGAAATACATGAGAATGAAGAATCTGTATTTAGCGGTAGAAATATGAAAGAGGAAATTTAATTAATCATAAACTCAGATATTTTTCTTAGAAGGGAGCTGTTAATCTCGGCTAACACGAGCCAACCAGGAAAGGCGTTGTTGCATGAAAGATTTCCTCAATTGATGGAATATTATTATCCGAATCTTTAGATCCCTATCGGAGGTCACATTGAAGACAAAAACTTGAGATAAAGTAATGCTCGGAAAAGCTTGCAGAGGAAGGAGGGGGGTGGGTGACGAGATATGGAAGATAAAGCGTTATTTATCCCTGGCTTGTGAGACCAACAGCCTTAGTCTGTGTGCTTTGCTGGGCTGGAAATTATCTCAGTGCACCTGCTTCGGATCTGCCTTGTATCCCAGAGGCTTCAAGAGTTGTCGAGGTTCCAAAGTGACCTCACATATTTCCAAGGTACGTCTGTGCGGTTGGATGAGATATTTCAAGACTGAATTAACGCAGAGTTTCTCGAATCTTAGGGTGCTTCGTTTGTGGCCATCTCTGGCGTTACAAAGATCATCAAGAGGACTAGCAGTGCTTGCCTGGGTGTTGCGCACCCAGTTTGACCCTGCTGGGCTATCGGATGTTACCTTGTAGTTTGTCGTGGCCCATTTATGAGAATCATTGCTCAGTCGCGAGAATCATGGTCAAATTGCGAGAAATGGTCGCAGGGGGTTATTAGTGAATTGGAATTAATTTTGGCATGCCTGTGCCTGGATCTCCTTTGCTGGAGTTTTGAAAAGGAGAACCACAGCAGTGGAGAGGCAAGAAATAACTGTGGCTTGCCACTGTTTGTTTCCCGTTTTGTGGGAAGGCCGTTTTTGGTCCGTTTATGCAAGTTTCGGCCTCGCATCGTATCATCCTGTAATTCCTTTTTGCAATCTAAGGATCCCGGGATTAAATACCATCCTTCTGAAGGTGAAGCCTTCGGTATTCACACATCTGAGTCTTAGTCTGGGGTGAACTCGATAGCCCCACATAGTTCCGCCTCCGCCTTTCCTTCATTTGAAGGATAAATATTCAGAAATAGTAAAAGTCTCAAATTGTTCCATGAAATTCAAATCCAAAAGTCTTTACCAAAGGGTGAGTAACAGAGACAGAACCTTCAATGGAAATCTGAGGCTTTTCTCATCATTCCTATCCTATGTCTCTGCCACTTTCCGAATCCAAAACGAGTTGTATTTAAGTGCATAATTCTTGTTCCTAACATATTAAAAAAATATGTAATACACATTAGACAGTCCACCAGATGGCACAAATATCGTGGTATGTGATTTTAACCTCAATAGCATTCAGCGAAATGGGTGATTGCTTGCATTAGACCCATCTTAGTGTATCAAGACGATCCGCGAACGAAAGAGGGGCAAAATTCAGCTGTGGATGGAATTTAAAAAATACACGCGAAAAAAATCCAATGGTGAATGAATTCAGAAATCACTACCGCCGCTATGATCCCTCAATTTTGAATCCCGGAAAAATTCCAGGATGTATTCATTCTCTCCAAATATCAAAGCATGATGGCTTCGCATTCTGATTGCCGCCATAAATCTTTTATCACTTTTCTGGCCAATGGCAGCGAATTGACACTTGATATCCACAGCAAGGATGCACATCTCTTATAAAATACCTTTATCAAAATGAATAAAACTGGAAGCGCTCGCGAGCGGTAAATTAATTTTACGATGCATTGTATCTACTTAAAAAGGCAGGAGAAAAACATGCCATAAAATTACACACTCAATGGACCGTGAACAAATTACACAAGGTGGAACAAACCCGAAGGTTGGTTTTGATTGGTGAGAATAGAGCTCACTTCGAATTAAGACTCAGGTGTGTAAATTCCGAGGGCTTCACCCAAGATTTGATTCCTGGATCCTCTAATGACAAAAGGGAGTAACATGGTAATACGACGAAGTGCCGAAATATAATCCTAAGATTCTATGCAACTATCTCAAGTGATGAAATTTCGTTTTTTACCCAACATACTCGCAATCTTCATCAGGCCAACTTGCCTCAAGGTATGTCCTACACGGTTTTTCCGTCTACTTGTCAAGTTTCTTACGAGGCTTCTCTTTTCTCCTAATATTCTTGCAGGGGGGGTTAACAATGGCTTGAAATTTTATACTGTTAGCGAAATGTTTTTTTATGCAATGAGAGGACGTTACCACGAAAGTGAAGGCGTACGGATACTTAATCATTCCAGTCAATTATGTCCTTTTTAATGCTACGTCATTTTTACGTCACGCAGGATGCTTGATAATTCGGACACAGTTCGAGGCTGATTCTTATGAGGACATAGAGATTCTCAAATTGCGAAAATTCCTCATGAAAAACTGTTTCCGTGTAGGCAGTAAAAAAATAAAGGCATAAAAAATAATCTTGAATTTGTATAACGTTTAGTCAATAGGCTTTATTATATTTTATAAAAAAATATGAGAAGATAGCTTACATAAAGCCATATAATATAGTTAATAATAGTTGATTTCCCCGTGGAATTCGGGTCACTCAGCTGCGAGCGCCGCGAGTGTCGACTCGTGTAAACCCATTTAAACGCGCGGTGGGTGACAGAAAATTGACAAAGACAGGCTAGAGAACTCTCAACCGTAGCATTCGTGGGTAAATCAGTATTTTTGTGCACGGAGAGAAAACATTCTCATCGGCATAGGCATTGTGGAGCGAAGTTTGAACTCCCATACTTGTCTACTAACGGAAGGGCTGTCATAAATTCAATGATGGAACTAACGCGTACTAATTTTTAAATTTTATCGTTTTAACCTACCCTCATGTCCATCACAAAAACCGCTCATATTTCATTATAAACATTATTGGAATCGTACTTGTGACTATGTGTAACCAAAATTAAGGATAAAGTTTGCGGAGAAAAACAGAGGGAATTGCTTTGTTCATGACGCGCCTCGCTTTGCTACATAGGTACATGAACAAGCATTATGCATTCTAAGAAGGCATTGGTTTCTTAATCGCTGTTGGTCATTGCGCTTCAACTTATTTTTCCATATGGGATATCTGGAAAATTTCCACCGGAAAAATATTTTTTTTTCCGTATCAATGGAGGAGAATGTTTGCTCCCTCAAGCCGTGAGTTTTGAAATCTTTTAATCTCTCAAGATTATCTTTTCTAGAGGTTTCAAAGTCTATCTCGAAATGGCATGTATGCATGTGAGATAAAACTTCGCCGCTAAAAACCAAAGAGATTTTTAATCTAAAATTGTTCGATTACCGATAGATCTGAGAGAATCAGGCGGTTAGCCTTCGCATGTCACGGTAATTTTATCTCATAATGGCATCAGGTGATGATCAAACAATGGACGCAATCGGCCAATCATGTGTTACACGAGACTGTTCAAAGAAACGAAGGAAATGAATTCTTTCATGAAAACTTCAATTTCTTTATATAATTTTTCGTAATCGTCTGGAGGCCGACACATGTCTTACATGCTGTATTTCCCATGAATACCACTAGAAAAATTCGCCATTTGACGATTATATCAATTTCTGTCGAAGGTTAAGAAGAATGCTCATGCTTAAGAAAATGCGTTATTTTCATAATCGACTGATCATAGGTTTCGTCAAACCTTCATAAATATTAAACTTCGGCTCAACGAAGAATTAAATTTAGAGATAGTAGCACATTGATTTTTGTTACTATATTCAAATCACGTTGCTTATATCAAAATGGTTCTACTGTTTGATTAGAGAGAGATGATGACTTTAAAATATAAGTTCGACAGACTCGGGCTCGATGTAATGGAAGGTATCTTTTACCTTGTCTTAAAAATTATTTAACAAACGCTCAGCATTTGAATTTATATTGTATTCATGCTTGATTACAATGTTTTGCAACCGATAGAAATTCTTTGAGTTGAAAAGCGTTATGTGGCATATTAATAGTGTTGAGTAGTGAGCAGTTTTTCTATTAAAAACTTTACCGATTCAATTGTTGCGCATTCCATGTACTCTAATTGTTTAAGAAATCGTCGCAGGTGATATTTTGTGGTAGTTGTTGATCTTCGCAATAAAAAAATGCTGTAAACTTGTTTTACTCCACTGTGGTCAACTTATTTCAATACTAATCTTCTTTAATCCTCTAAATCAACCAGATTTCGGTAGTTCTGTGCCATTTACTAGGGTCTATATGTGGTAGTGGCTGGGTATATAATGTTGGAATGGGTGGTTGAAGAAAGAATGAGAGGTAAAGAGGGGTGGGGAGGGGTAAAAATGCGTGTGGAAGGTGACTCGTTAAGAAGTTACACGCGAGTAGCTAGTGTAACCAGGGTGATGGGATCAGTTGGAGGAACGAAGGCTGTGAGACAGGTAGCAGTGACTTTCAGTGTGTTATTCTGCATCTTCGAATTTCGGAACGATACGGATGACGTCACAGATTTAACCAATTGCGGCCATTATTAGGAAGTTCAATTAGTGCCCGCCTGCGGCGTGCGAGAGACCGCTCACGCAGAGTCCTCTAGATTGCTCTCTCAACACTACTCTCGTAGTTATTATATGGCAATATAGAGGACTCTGCGCTCACGTACATGACTCACTTCCAAGAGAACGTGTCATCGTAGTTGACTCCAGCAAAGAATCACTCATTGAACGATTCATTTGAAGATCCAGCATCTTTCCGAAATGTGATCATTTTCATTTAGGTACAGAGAACAATCCAATTAGGACATATGAGTGTGTGGAGAAAATCACACGATCGAAGTATAAAATATTATTGCCATTAATAGCAGTGCGTTAGTGGATAGCGCTACTCGGGATTAACCGCTCCGCTAAGGTGTTCGCTAACTCGAAGGGACGCCATTTTCAACAGCGAAATTCCCCTATGAACGCGGACTTATGTTAGCGGTGATCCCTGATTGGTAGCTATGGTACTTATAGCGCGTATCATGCGTACCACACCTCCACCTGGAACTGTTTTCAAACATGCGTGGTGTTATGTCGTTCCCTTGGCAACAGCACGGCGTTCACCGGAATACATCACCGCTTCATCAGTGCTGCTCGCTTAGCTAGCTCATCGCTAGCCTGGGTGAACGCACCCAATTTCAAACGATTTCGTATATCTGTAATAATCTTTTCTAATTTCTAATCAATGCAAATGCAATGGAGTGTACGATATTTTTAGTGATCCCACGATTATTAAACTTTTTAACGACCATAACAAAGGATTTATTTTATAACAAAGCTAAGAAAGAGACGTCAAACAACATAAACAATACTGACAGTCGTCGAAGGAACATTAACCCAAAAACTCTAAAATTTCACCATTTTTATGAATGTTTATTTTCCAAAATTCACCGTAAATCTCGTGGTAAACGAAATTTAAATGCAAGAATAAAAATGTGTATTTATTTTTATTTTCAATGGCACCTATTTCAACTATATGTGACCCTTATCACTAATTTAAATATGCAAAAGAAAAAAATCTCTGCAGGCATTAACAACGATATTTACATGCATTTCTTATGGAAATTATTCATGCTCCATTCCAGGGCCTCTTGGGCCCTCCGGAATAATGACAAATAGTTAACGTCCTATTCTCAGACCTACTGAATGTACACATAAAATTTCGTAGGAATCGGTCGAGCCGTTTCGGAGAAAATTGTTGCAAAAACTGCGATGCGAAAATTTTATACATTAGAAGATTATAAAATAGCTTAAATTTTCCATGCCCCTAATTTTTTTTAACGGAAATATTCGTTACAACTTTAATTTGTTTCCGTCTCTTCGGTCAGAAACTTTTGGGATATGTTTCCGCGTCACCGTTTGGGTGACTCGAACGTTTCCCATCTGATGCAGGACGTAATTTCAAGGCAATCTGGCATGGGAGGGCTTTTTCTCTTGATATTTATATGCTTTCTGCGTCAAATGTTTAAGTAAGGAAGGGGGAAGGCGGGTCGGAAGATGACTTGAATGCTGTATCTCCGGATTACTGGTTGCCAAGCGCGGCTTGCCATGTCAACGCCGGTATTTCTATTTCCAATTGCATCTATCCTTAGAGCTGTGGTATTCATGAATAAATCTTTCAAAATGAGCGATCCATCGGAATGAATCGTTTGTATTGAATCAAGATCCTGTGATGAAATCTTTCAAAATGTACGTTGAATCCAAATCTAGTTGAGTTAGCTGTGTTGCTGGAGAATCAGTCGAACATAGTTTGGCATATGATTGGCGTTGGTTGTTATAATATGTTGTGATTTCCTTGGCTGCTAATTGGAATGATGAATTCGAAATCACTAAAATCCTCTACGAACGCGCCATGGATTCGCGGTTCAATCCAAAGATTCGTGAATTTCTATTATTTCATTCATCATGAACAAACAATTTGATGAATCAAATATTGCCATGGATTGAATCTTGTGGTCCGAATCATCAAAATAGACCGAAAGTCCCACCTCTCCTTGTCTCCCCCTTCAATGCCTATCGATTCTCGAACGAGTACCTGCTCAAAGCCATTCACTTAAGCAACGATTGTTATTTTCCTTACACTACAAAAAAATACATTTTTCTGAGCACTGACTTCTAATAGCACGAAGAAGCTGTATGCCAATTATATGAATCGGTAGTAAATTTAACTTCAAAATTTTCAAACTCAATTTTCAACGACCGATTTATACTCAGATCGCGCTATGTACAAGTTTAAAAGGTATCAAAAACATTAAATCCACATTTATAATTAAGACTGCGTACTAATTATACTAACAACTTAAATTAATTATTATTTTATCCGACTCATACGATTAAAATTATAATCCAGCAACATAGCCAAGAGCTGAATTATGAAAATGTGGCCAAAGGCTTATGAAAGTTTGTGAGCAATCGATATTTTATCAACTTTATCTCTGGAGTTGTATACTTAAATACGAAATGCGAAAATAAGCGCCAATGGTTTTGAAATTTTATACCGAAATATGCCGATAATTGATAGAATTTTAAAAACTGATGTGCAGAAGATTGAGAAATTATATAACGCGGCGAGTCCAGTTTGAATAATTCCTATCGTATTGACGGTCTAAATTTTATTTATTTTTTCTATCTTCCATACTTTCAGTTTTAAAGGTGGCAAGGAAGCTGGGAGAAAAATGAAGTATTCGAGCCTGTTCGTCGGAGCACTCATCTTGGCGGTAGCTCTGCCTTTATGCTGCGGGTATTACGTTGTGGATGGCCCACAAGCAGGTGAAAAATTAAATTATATCCCTAAGTAATTAGAGAAAGAAAATAGATTTAACAACCAAGTATCGATTGAATTTAGTGGTGAATGTTTACGAGCATTATTTAATAAAAATCGTAATGTGAAAGTAGCATGACCTCATACACTGGGTACACCTACGATGGGTAAAGATAGTAATCAAGAAGTAAAGTTGGAAATCTAAGGATCCATGATAAAAGAACACAAATGGTAATTTTCAATTAATTTAGTACTCAAAAACCGACCATGGTTTCAACATATTGTGTCATTTTCAAGGTGATACAACCAGTAGGTTCTCTTTCAGTATTTATACTCAGGCCAAGGTTTGAGGTGGGGGTATATTGAAATGGCGCGAGGAAAGTGGGAGGGAGAACAGTTTGGCTGAACAAATGAATGAAGGCCGATAACAGAAAACATACAACAGGTGGGGCGTGAGTGAATGTTAGGGTTTTGACGTCATGAGGATGCTTAACTTTAACAAAGGTGAGCTAGTACAAAATAAAACATCATTACAAAGTCCATCCGGGCTATTGTCAATTCCGCTTTTTTCCATAAAATCTAATTTAAGCCCTTCGTCATTACAATGTAAAACATCCATTTCAAAATTGCTAAAATGGTTATCCAGGCAAATATGCTTTGCAAAACAAGATTTTCCGTCATTATATATAAAACTTCGTCTGTATTCCCTCACTTTTGCCTTACAAACTTGCTTTCAAACCTGCCAGTCTGGCCAACATAACACATACCGCAGTCCTCACACTTTAATTTATACAATCCACCTTTGTCCATTCGATCATATCCGTCCATAGAATTGAATGAAATTCCATCCATGTTAAAAGAACACTAATAGTTATTTCCTCACTATTAATTCAAAACTCAACAACTGGCCATGATTTCAACACATTGTCATTCTCAAGGTGATACAACCAGCTCTCTTTCAGTATTTATACCCAGGCCAAGGTAGGACATATAGGATTGGTGTGAGGGAAGTGTTTTTTGTTCTTTTGCCATGGATATATCGAACTTCCACAAAATCAAGCCGCAAACGATTTTAATCGAAACCAAAGGACTTCATTAGAGCCAGAGGAAGCGCTTTAAAGGAGCATATCAAGTTCCCTCAGAGAGTGTATGACTGTAAACAGGACTCAGACAGATCATTAATCTTGGCCCCCAACAAAGCAGCTATTTCAAATATTTCAGGCAGCAAAAGCAAGCGGGTCATTCAGACTTGCTTGATCGGATCAAATCTAAAACGAATATGAGAGGAATGTTATGGTAAATATGGTTACACATCATCCTGGATATATTTGATAAATAACAGCAATATCATTAATTTTTCAAAATCTAAGTTCAGGGGTGCCTGCGGCAGAAAAGATAAATAATATTAAAGGTATGATAATAGCATTTCTATGAAAAAAACGTTTAAATAATAAGAGGAAATTAACAGTCTACGGTCCCTTAAATGATTGAAAATTATAAATATTAAAAGTTAAACATTAAAAAGTTAAAATGAGTTTTGGAAGAACATTTCAGGTACCAAAAACGAAATACGTGAAGCGCTTGTAATATTATAAAATTAATACGTGGTATATAATTTATATCAGACTTGTCTCAAGTAGATATATAGTTACTTGCGCACCACGTTTTTCGTTTCTAATATCTGAAATGTTCTTATAAAACTCTTTTTAACTTATCAAAAATTGAACCATATTTTGATATCAATGTAATTGCAAAAATATTTTCTGAGTTTCGTTGAATTGATTTTTATGTCAATTTCAGACGATGCAACTATTGGAAGTGCCTGCAATGACGGTAAAGGGTGTGAAACAGTCACAGGTTCGAAGTGCAGTATAGGTACTGGAAAAGGAATATGTATTTGCATTGACGGAATGATTCCTAACGGCGATGGGAAATCTTGCGTATCAGGTAAGCTTTGATTTGTGCGAAATATGTATCAAAAAGACTTCTCCTATGAGTTGTATATTAGTGGATATCGATTGATTTCATAATAAATATAATCAATCTCTGTGTAAGCTCACACTTTTGAATTATAATTTGACCCAACTTTCATTACGGAAACGCCATTCCGTGGACTTAATTTTTGGAAATGGTCGTGATGTTTCTGAATGTCGCTAAACTAGCGATTTAGAACAATTGAAGTTGTCAACTTCTCGTGCCTTTTGCGTAATGAATGACAAATGGCTTAAACGCATCGATTCCTCAGGAAATTAAAACAACCCTAATCCAAAACTATTGACAGCCTTTGTCAGCTCATCAATCTCAATATTCAAATAACTTTAATCATCTAATACAATCGCAACCTCCAATCGCAGCCCTTTCACATTCTACGATGACTACTTGTAAATAATTTTCAAAATTTGGGTAATTGGCAGTTCAAATTCTACGAAAATAGCAGTGGAGTGACTTCATTGTAGCCAAGAAGAGACTTAATGGAAGCAATCATTGTTCCCCAAAAGATTGCATGGATCTAATCAGGAAATAAGGGGATAATTTTTAAGGTCCCCGTTTAAGTCACTATTTCAAATATTTCCATCATCACGTGAAAACCGCTCTTGAGCAAATTCGGCGTTCAAACTATTCAAATTTGGGTGCATATAGCGATAAAAATTCCTGAGAGTTATTAAACGAAATTCATTAGAGCCAACAAGCCATATCATAAAAGCTTTCTTTGTTCCCCGAACGATATTCACGGCCGACATCGGGAATGGAAGACATAATTTTTCAAGTTTCCCATTTAAGTAACTATTTCAAACATTTCCATCTCTAAGTGAAAACCAATCTACTCAAATACGACGAAAACGAATGTTTTAATTTAACGAGGAGATTTTGAATTCATTACTTGCCGTAATTTTTCAGCATAAACTATTTCAACCATTTTCGAGATCCTAAGCTTGGAGATGACTGCGACGAAAATGGAGCGGGGACATGTACAATAGTGTGTAGCTCAAGAGAATCATATGCCTGATAGACCAGAATCTGCGCGTGCGTTGACCTTAAATTTGTTCAAATTGATAAAGACCATCCTAGGCATTTTAATATCAGTTATTCACGGCATTGAAGGCACACATAATGCAAGATTAATTTACAATTCTATGAGCTGTCACCATAGAAACGTTATAATGAGAGACATTAATTTAAGCGACTGTACCGATCGTTTTTTAATTACTTAATTAAGTGACCTAAAAAGGGAAAAATTCCAGAGGAGAAATATTTTCATTCTAAAGCTAGTTCTTCATGGAAATATATGTGCTTAAATCGGTGCATCGAGGGGGAGTGATCCCAGCTTGATCAGTGAGCGGAATATGACGTCAGCGCACACTGAGCGATCACATCCGTCATAATTTTTGGAGACAGATATATTCATACTCAACTTATGTTTTTGAAATAATATTTGTCTTAAAATGTTTATGATTCGATTTGATCAACTAGAATATGTCATGTCATGAGATTTCACGGTGTTCCTTGTAATTATACATACGAGCAGGCACATAAACATATTCAAGACATATAATGTTAGTATTAAATTCTTTAAAACTTACATCAATATGAAAGGCAGAAATAGGGTCAGGATATCAACAGTGGGAGCAGGAAGTCACATAGATGCACTGAATATAATTTTAAGATGAAGGTATTTTTCTCTTCGTCACAAGTATTACATACGCACCTGGCCTTCATTTCTTGACATTACTAATTGGAAGAAGGAAGTCTGAATTAATAGACATAGTTTCCTCAATACCACCAATGATAGTTGTAGTTACTACTTATGTTGCTACCAAATCTTTACTTTCGTGGAAGTATACCAATTTAAATTATTATTTAAAAAATTAAAACAACCACTTAACCCCTGGCGAGCAACGAAGGTAAGATTCCATACGGCGATGGGAAATCTTGCGCAGACATAGTTTCCTTAATATGACAAAGGGTGGGTGAATGCAAGTTGGGGGAAGGCGACTTTTATCTTATCGATTTTCTCAAGACATACTATACCCCACTATGTCGTACGAATTGTCGGTGCTGTGTGTCTGCGCCTCTGGACGCTCCTTGTAATTCCACATCCAAGCATGAGCAGTAATATGTTTGAGGTATATAAAGTTAGTATAAGAATGTTTTAAGCATTTATAACTATAAAAGACATAAAAATAAGGTCAGGATATCAACAGTGGAAATCACGTAGATGCGATGTATATAATTTGAAAATGACGGTGTTTTTCACCTCTGCACCGGTATTATTTTAGTACCTGACTTTTCTGTTAGAAAATTCTTATTTGATGGCTAAAGTCAAATTAAGTAGACATAGTTTACTTAATACCACAATGGGTGGGTAAATGGAAGTTAGGCGAAGGCAATTTTTATATTATCGACTTCCTCAAGACATACCATACCCTACTATGTCGTACGAATTGTCGGTCCAATGTGTCTGCGCCTCTGTAGTATGGATTGCACTGTCGTAAAATCACACCACCACTCGTTCCACGTAATTTCAAGGGAAAGTCTATTTTAGAAGTCTGCCATTGCATGCTTTTCTCTGACACATTGCAGCGATTCCACTGAAAATTGAAAGCAAGAGTCACAGTGCAGCAATATTTTTGCATTTATAAATTCCAAGAGTATCGAATTGACTTTTAATCAAATTTAATAGTGAATATATTTGTATTAGTAAGATTACGTATTTTTTTATTTACAAATTCTAGGTGTCGCAACAGTCGGAAGCACGTGCTTTAACAATATAGGATGTGAAAAAGTCACGGAATCGAAGTGCAATGCAGATACTGGAATGGGAAAATGTATTTGCAACGACGGAAAGATTCCAAACGGCGATGGGAAATCTTGCGCAGCAGGTAAGATATTTTTTGTGCGAAATAGGTGTCAAAAATTTATCATTTTCGGATCTATATTTGAGAAAATAGATTGATTTCAAACTATACATATATATAATCAATTTTTGTGTAAACTCAAAATCACGCCATCCACATGTAAATGTTTGTAAACTTCTGTCATGGAGTTTTTATTGCTCAGATGAAGCAATAAAAACGGTACAATATAATTTGGTTTGTATCATGACTGAAAATGAAGGAAAAAGTAATTTATTTGAGATGCAAGCTGACACGGTAAGCGTCGTTTTGGAATATAAATTATTTCTGGTGTTTTATTTGGAAGTAAAATGACAACACTATTGTTAGAGTGATGGGATGTGGATCGTACTAAAAAAAGGAGTACGGATCCTTGAACGAATACGACGTAAAGAAAAAATTAAAAATAATTATATCTAATTCATTTCACTATTATTGTCATAATCGTTGGTTCTAATTAGCTATTACGCGTGCAAAGTATGTATCAAAAGGTTTCTCAGTGCCAGATATATATTTGTGGAAATTGATTGATTTATGAATAAATAGCAACTTTCCGATGCACACGCTTTAACAGTGTAGGATGTGAAAAAGTAACAGGTTCGGAGCGCAGCAAAACTACTCATAAGGGAATGTGTATTTGCAAGGGTGAAATGTATGTCAACGATGATGGGCAATCTTGCGTAGTAGGTAAGTTAAATATTCGTACCAAGTATGTATCAAAATGTTTCTCAGTTCTAGATGTATATTTGTGGATATCGATTAATTTATGAATGAATATAATCTATTTTTGTGTAAGCTCACACTTTCAAATACGAAATTGAATAAAAAATTTCATTGCAGTTTTTCGTGGACACAATCTTCGGATAGGGCCATAACAAATACGATTGTAGGAAAGCTATCATTTTAGAATAATAGGAGTCGTCAATTTTTCGTATCATTGGTGTAATAACCATGACTTAAATATGTCCATTGCTTAGGAAATTAATATCACCCTTCCCCAGTACCATTTACAGCCTTGTTGACTTCATCAAACTGAAATATCAATTTCATTGGCATCCACCTATTGACACAACCATCAAGTTAACCCTTTCAATTCTATGCTAAACACCTGTAGAATGGCTTCGTTAGAGCCAAGAAGTCACTTTATATGTCCATTCCTTGTTCCCTTAAGGAAAGCATGGATCTAATTAGGAATGAAAGAGATAATTTTCCAGGGTGCCAACTAAAGTATGTACGTCAAGTATTAACATCAGATAACGAAATAAAATCCTATGATTACGATTTTATCAATGTATTCATGATATTCTGAAGTCATTCTTTGACGCAATTTATCAACCATAACTGTATCATTATTTTCCGAAATTTTAAGCACAGAGAATACTGCGACAAAAAGGAAACAACGTTAAACACATAAAACGGTGGTTGGCTCAATATGATCATGTACCTGATAGACTGGAATTAATTCGGGCGATGATCTTAAATGTTTTAAGGCGACTAAGACCATCGTTGCCCATTTAAACACCAGTTACGCTCGACAATAAAACAACACGTGAAGCATAAAGTAACTGCCAATTCGTAATGGTAATCACCATAGCATGATTTCACGTTAGATATCAATTTGAGCGACTGCATCCCCATTGATTTTTGATTGTGTACTCAATTGTCAGTGACAGAGAAAATGTTAAAGGTAAATATATTTTCGTACTGAATATAAGTTCTTTTCGGGTATATTTGTGGATGAAAGCATACGATATGCACGTATAGAATATAATATTTCAGGTGATGAGATTTCACGGCGTTCCTTGTAATTGCACATCCAAGCATGAGCAGTAATATGTTTGAGTCATATAAAGTTATTATTAGAATGTTTTAAACATTTTATACTATAAAAGACATATAAATAAGGTCAGGATATCAACAGTGGAAATCACGTAGGTGCTATATATATATTTTGAAAATGACGGTATTTTTCCCCTCTGCACCGGTATTATTTTCGTACCTGACTTTTCCGTTAGAAAATTCTTATTTGATGGCTAAATTCAATTTAATTAGACACAGTTTCCTTAATACCACTAAGGGTGGGTGAATGGAAGTCGGGCGAAGGCGACTTTTATCTTATCGACTTTCTCAAGACATACCATACCCTACTATGTCGTACGAATTGTCGGTCCAATGTGTCTGCGCCTCTGTAGTATGGATTGCACCGTGGTAAAATCACACCACCACTCGTTCCACGTAATTTCAAGGGAAAGTCTATTTTAGAAGTCTGCCATTGCATACTTTTCTCTGAAACATTGCAGCGATTCCACTGAAAATTGAAAGCAAGAGTCACAGTCCAGCAATATTTTTGCATTTATGAATTCCTAGAGTATCGAATTGACTTTTAATCAAATTTAATAGTGAATATATTTGTCTAAGTAAGATAACCAATTTTTTTATTTACAAATTCTAGGTGACGCAACAGTCGGAAGCACGTGCTTTAACAATATAGGATGTGAAAAAGTCACGGAATCGAAGTGCAATGCAGATACTGGAATGGGAAAATGTATTTGCAACGACGGAAAGATACCAAACGGCGATGGGAAATCTTGCGCAGCAGGTAAGATATTTTTTGTGCGAAATAGGTGTCAAAAATTTATCATTTTCGGATCTATATTTGAGAAAATAGATTGATTTCAAACTATACATATATATAATCAATTTTTGTGTAAACTCAAAATCACGCCATCCACATGTAAATGTTTGTAAACTTCTGTCATGGAGTTTTTATTGCTCAGATGAAGCAATAAAAACGGTACAATATAATTTGGTTTGTATCATGACTGAAAATGAAGGAAAAAGTAATTTATTTGAGATGCAAGCTGACACGGTAAGCGTCGTTTTGGAATATAAATTATTTCTGGTGTTTTATTTGGAAGTAAAATGACAACACTATTGTTAGAGTGATGGGATGTGGATCGTACTAAAAAAAGGAGTACGGATCCTTGAACGAATACGACGTAAAGAAAAAATTAAAAATAATTATATCTAATTCATTTCACTATTATTGTCATAATCGTTGGTTCTAATTAGCTATTACGCGTGCAAAGTATGTATCAAAAGGTTTCTCAGTGCCAGATATATATTTGTGGAAATTGATTGATTTATGAATAAATAGCAACTTTCCGATGCACACGCTTTAACAGTGTAGGATGTGAAAAAGTAACAGGTTCGGAGCGCAGCAAAACTACTCATAAGGGAATGTGTATTTGCAAGGGTGAAATGTATGTCAACGATGATGGGCAATCTTGCGTAGTAGGTAAGTTAAATATTCGTACCAAGTATGTATCAAAATGTTTCTCAGTTCTAGATGTATATTTGTGGATATCGATTAATTTATGAATGAATATAATCTATTTTTGTGTAAGCTCACACTTTCAAATACGAAATTGAATAAAAAATTTCATTGCAGTTTTTCGTGGACACAATCTTCGGATAGGGCCATAACAAAAACGATTGTAGGAAAGCTATCATTTTAGAATAATAGGAGTCGTCAATTTTTCGTATCATTGGTGTAATAACCATGACTTAAATATGTCCATTGCTTAGGAAATTAATATCACCCTTCCCCAGTACCATTTACAGCCTTGTTGACTTCATCAAACTGAAATATCAATTTCATTGGCATCCACCTATTGACACAACCATCAAGTTAACCCTTTCAATTCTATGCTAAACACCTGTAGAATGGCTTCGTTAGAGCCAAGAAGTCACTTTTTATGTCCATTCCTTGTTCCCTTAAGGAAAGCATGGATCTAATTAGGAATGAAAGAGATAATTTTCCAGGGTGCCAACTAAAGTATGTACGTCAAGTATTAACATCAGATAACGAAATAAAATCCTATGATTACGATTTTATCAATGTATTCATGATATTCTGAAGTCATTCTTTGACGCAATTTATCAACCATAACTGTATCATTATTTTCCGAAATTTTAAGCACAGAGAATACTGCGACAAAAAGGAAACAACGTTAAACACATAAAACGGTGGTTGGCTCAATATGATCATGTACCTGATAGACTGGAATTAATTCGGGCGATGATCTTAAATGTTTTAAGGCGACTAAGACCATCGTTGCCCATTTAAACACCAGTTACGCTCGACAATAAAACAACACGTGAAGCATAAAGTAACTGCCAATTCGTAATGGTAATCACCATAGCATGATTTCACGTTAGATATCAATTTGAGCGACTGCATCCCCATTGATTTTTGATTGTGTACTCAATTGTCAGTGACAGAGAAAATGTTAAAGGTAAATTTATTCGTACTGAATGTAAGTTCTTTTCGGGTATATTTGTGGATGAAAGCATACAATATGCACGCATAGAATATAATATTTCAGGTGATGAGATTTCACGGCGTTCCTTGTAATTGCACATCCAAGCATGAGCAGTAATATGTTTGAGGCATATAAAGTTATTATTAGAATGTTTTAAACATTTATTACTATAAATGACATATAAATAAGGTCAGGATATCAACAGTGGAAATCACGTAGGTGCTATATATATATTTTGAAAATGACGGTATTTTTCCCCTCTGCACCGGTATTATTTTAGTACCTGACTTTTCCGTTAGAAAATTCTTATTTGATGGCTAAATTCAATTTAATTAGACACAGTTTCCTTAATACCACTAAGGGTGGGTGAATGGAAGTCGGGCGAAGGCGACTTTTATCTTATCGACTTTCTCAAGACATACCATACCCTACTATGTCGTACGAATTGTCGGTCCAATGTGTCTGCGCCTCTGTAGTATGGATTGCACTGTCGTAAAATCACACCACCACTCGTTCCACGTAATTTCAAGGGAAAGTCTATTTTAGAAGTCTGCCATTGCATGCTTTTCTCTGACACATTGCAGCGATTCCACTGAAAATTGAAAGCAAGAGTCACAGTGCAGCAATATTTTTGCATTTATAAATTCCAAGAGTATCGAATTGACTTTTAATCAAATTTAATAGTGAATATATTTGTATTAGTAAGATTACGTATTTTTTTATTTACAAATTCTAGGTGTCGCAACAGTCGGAAGCACGTGCTTTAACAATATAGGATGTGAAAAAGTCACGGAATCGAAGTGCAATGCAGATAATGGAGTGGGAAAATGTATTTGCAACGACGGAAAGATTCCAAACGGCGATGGAAAATCTTGCGTAGCAGGTAAGATATTATTTGTGAGTAATATGTGTCAAACAGTCTTATTTTCAGATCTATATTTGTGGAAAAGCGATTTGTTTTAAAATATATGCTATCAATTTTTGTGTAAACTCAAAATCACGCCATCCACATGTAAATGTTTGTAAACTTCTGTCATGGAGTTTTTATTGCTCAGATGAAGCAATAAAAACGGTACAATATAATTTGGTTTGTATCACGACTGAAAATGAAGGAAAAAGTAATTTATTTGAGATGCAAGCTGACACGGTAAGCGTCGTTTTGGAATATAAATTATTTCTGGTGTTTTATTTGGAAGTAAAATGACAACACTATTGTTAGAGTGATGGGATGTGGATCGTACTAAAAAAAGGAGTACGGATCCTTGAACGAATACGACGTAAAGAAAAAATTAAAAATAATTATATCTAATTCATTTCACTATTATTGTCATAATCGTTGGTTCTAATTAGCTATTACGCGTGCAAAGTATGTATCAAAAGGTTTCTCAGTGCCAGATATATATTTGTGGAAATTGATTGATTTATGAATAAATAGCAACTTTCCGATGCACACGCTTTAACAGTGTAGGATGTGAAAAAGTAACAGGTTCGGAGCGCAGCAAAACTACTCATAAGGGAATGTGTATTTGCAAGGGTGAAATGTATGTCAACGATGATGGGCAATCTTGCGTAGTAGGTAAGTTAAATATTCGTACCAAGTATGTATCAAAATTATTCTCAGTTCTAGATGTATATTTGTGGATATCGATTAATTTATGAATGAATATCATCTATTTATGTGTAAGCTCACACTTTCAAATACGAAATTGAATAAAAAATTTCATTGCAGTTTTTCGTGGACACAATCTTCGGATAGGGCCATAACAAATACGATTGTAGGAAAGCTATCATTTTAGAATAATAGGAGTCGTCAATTTTTCGTATCATTGGTGTAATAACCATGACTTAAATATGTCCATTGCTTAGGAAATTAATATCACCCTTCCCCAGTACCATTTACAGCGTTGTTGACTTCATCAAACTGAAATATCAATTTCATTGGCATCCACCTATTGACACAACCATCATATTAACCCTTTCAATTCTATGCTAAACACCTGTAGAATGGCTTCGTTAGAGCCAAGAAGTCACTTTATATGTCCATTCCTTGTTCCCTTAAGGAAAGCATGGATCTAATTAGGAATGAAAGAGATAATTTTCCAGGGTGCCAACTAAAGTATGTACGTCAAGTATTAACATCAGATAACGAAATAAAATCCTATGATTACGATTTTATCAATGTATTCATGATATTCTGAAGTCATTCTTTGACGCAATTTATCAACCATAACTGTATCATTATTTTCCGAAATTTTAAGCACAGAGAATACTGCGACAAAAAGGAAACAACGTTAAACACATAAAACGGTGGTTGGCTCAATATGATCATGTACCTGATAGACTGGAATTAATTCGGGCGATGATCTTAAATGTTTTAAGGCGACTAAGACCATCGTTGCCCATTTAAACACCAGTTACGCTCGACAATAAAACAACACGTGAAGCATAAAGTAACTGCCAATTCGTAATGGTAATCACCATAGCATGATTTCACGTTAGATATCAATTTGAGCGACTGCATCCCCATTGATTTTTGATTGTGTACTCAATTGTCAGTGACAGAGAAAATGTTAAAGGTAAATTTATTCGTACTGAATGTAAGTTCTTTTCGGGTATATTTGTGGATGAAAGCATACAATATGCACGCATAGAATATAATATTTCAGATGATGAGATTTCACGGCGTTCCTTGTAATTGCACATCCAAGCATGAGCAGTAATATGTTTGAGGCATATAAAGTTATTATTAGAATGTTTGAAACATTTATTACTATAAATGACATATAAATAAGGTCAGGATATCAACAGTGGAAATCACGTAGGTGCTATATATATATTTTGAAAATGACGGTATTTTTCCCCTCTGCACCGGTATTATTTTAGTACCTGACTTTTCCGTTAGAAAATTCTTATTTGATGGCTAAATTCAATTTAATTAGACACAGTTTCCTTAATACCACTAAGGGTGGGTGAATGGAAGTCGGGCGAAGGCGACTTTTATCTTATCGACTTTCTCAAGACATACCATACCCTACTATGTCGTACGAATTGTCGGTCCAATGTGTCTGCGCCTCTGTAGTATGGATTGCACCGTGGTAAAATCACACCACCACTCGTTCCACGTAATTTCAAGGGAAAGTCTATTTTAGAAGTCTGCCATTGCATGCTTTTCTCTGAAACATTGCAGCGATTCCACTGAAAATTGAAAGCAAGAGTCACAGTCCAGCAATATTTTTGCATTTATGAATTCCTAGAGTATCGAATTGACTTTTAATCAAATTTAATAGTGAATATATTTGTCTAAGTAAGATAACCAATTTTTTTATTTACAAATTCTAGGTGACGCAACAGTCGGAAGCACGTGCTTTAACAATATAGGATGTGAAAAAGTCACGGAATCGAAGTGCAATGCAGATAATGGAATGGGAAAATGTATTTGCAACGACGGAAAGATTCCAAACGGCGATGGAACATCTTGCGTAGCAGGTAAGATATTATTTGTGCGTAATATGTGTCAAACAGTCTTATTTTCAGATCTATATTTGTGGAAAAGCGATTTGTTTTAAAATATATGCTATCAATTTTTGTGTAAACTCAAAATCACGCTATCCACATGTAAATGTTTTTAAACTTCTGTCATGGAGTTTTTATTGCTCAGATGAAGCAATAAAAACGGTACAATATAATTTGGTTTTATCACGACTGAAAATGAAGGAAAAAGTAATTTATTTGAGATGCAAGCTGACACGGTACGCGTCGTTTTGGAATATAAATTATTTCTGGTGTTTTATTTGGAAGTAAAATGACAACACTATTGTTAGAGTGATGGGATGTGGATCGTACTAAAAAAAGGAATACGGCTCCTTGAACGAACACGACGTAAAGAAAAAAAATAATTATTTTAAATACATTTCACTATTATTATCATAATCGTTGGTTCTAATTAGCTATTACGCGTGCAAAGTATGTATCAAAAGGTTTCTCAGTGCCAGATATATATTTGTGGAAATTGATTGATTTATGAATAAATAGCAACTTTCCGATGCACACGCTTTAACAGTGTAGGATGTGAAAAAGTAACAGGTTCGGAGCGCAGCAAAACTACTCATAAGGGAATGTGTATTTGCAAGGGTGAAATGTATGTCAACGATGATGGGCAATCTTGCGTAGTAGGTAAGGTAAATATTCGTACCAAGTATGTATCAAAATGTTTCTCAGTTCTAGATGTATATTTGTGGATATCGATTAATTTATGAATAAAAATAATCTATTTTTGTGTAAGCTCACACTTTCAAATACGAAATTGAATAAAAAATTTCATTGCAGTTTTTCGTGGACACAATCTTAGGATAGGGCCATAACAAATACGATTGTAGGAAAGCTATCATTTTAGAATAATAGGAGTCGTCAATTTTTCGTATCATTGGTGTAATAACCATGACTTAAATATGTCCATTGCTTAGGAAATTAATATCACCCTTCCCCAGTACCATTTACAGCCTTGTTGACTTCATCAAACTGAAATATCAATTTCATTGGCATCCACCTATTGACACAACCATCATATTAACCCTTTCAATTCTATGCTAAACACCTGTAGAATGGCTTCGTTAGAGCCAAGAAGTCACTTTATATGTCCATTCCTTGTTCCCTTAAGGAAAGCATGGATCTAATTAGGAATGAAAGAGATAATTTTCCAGGGTGCCAACTAAAGTATGTACGTCAAGTATTAACATCAGATAACGAAATAAAATCCTATGATTACGATTTTATCAATGTATTCATGATATTCTGAAGTCATTCTTTGACGCAATTTATCAACCATAACTGTATCATTATTTTCCGAAATTTTAAGCACAGAGAATACTGCGACAAAAAGGAAACAACGTTAAACACATAAAACGGTGGTTGGCTCAATATGATCATGTACCTGATAGACTGGAATTAATTCGGGCGATGATCTTAAATGTTTTAAGGCGACTAAGACCATCGTTGCCCATTTAAACACCAGTTACGCTCGACAATAAAACAACACGTGAAGCATAAAGTAACTGCCAATTCGTAATGGTAATCACCATAGCATGATTTCACGTTAGATATCAATTTGAGCGACTGCATCCCCATTGATTTTTGATTGTGTACTCAATTGTCAGTGACAGAGAAAATGTTAAAGGTAAATTTATTCGTACTGAATATAAGTTCTTTTCGGGTATATTTGTGGATGAAAGCATACGATATGCACGTATAGAATATAATATTTCAGGTGATGAGATTTCACGGCGTTCCTTGTAATTGCACATCCAAGCATGAGCAGTAATATGTTTGAGGTATATAAAGTTATTATTAGAATGTTTTAAACATTTATTTCTATAAAAGACATATAAATAAGGTCAGGATATCAACAGTGGAAATGACGTAGGTGCTATTTATATATTTTGAAAATGACGGTATTTTTCCCCTCTGCACCGGTATTATTTTCGTACCTGACTTTTCCGTTAGAAAATTCTTATTTGATGGCTAAATTCAATTTAATTAGACACAGTTTCCTTAATACCACAAAGGGTGGGTGAATGGAAGTTAGGCGAAGGCGATTTTTATCTTATCGGCTTTCTCAAGACATACCATACCCTACTATGTCGTACGAATTGTCGGTCCAATGTGTCCGCGCCTCTGTAGTATGGATTGCACTGTCGTAAAATCACATCACCACTCGTTCCACGTAATTTCAAGGGAAAGTCTATTTTAGAAGTCTGCCATTGCATGCTTTTCTCTGACACATTGCAGCGATTCCACTGAAAATTGAAAGCAAGAGTCACAGTCCAGCAATATTTTTGCATTTATAAATTCCAAGAGTATCGAATTGACTTTTAATCAAATTTAATAGTGAATATATTTGTCTAAGTAAAATAACCAATTTTTTATTTACAAATTCTAGGTGACGCAACAGTCGGAAGCACGTGCTTTAACAATATAGGATGTGAAAAAGTCACGGAATCGAAGTGCAATGCAGATAATGGAGTGGGAAAATGTATTTGCAACGACGGAAAGATTCCAAACGGCGATGGAAAATCTTGCGTAGCAGGTAAGATATTATTTGTGAGTAATATGTGTCAAACAGTCTTATTTTCAGATCTATATTTGTGGAAAAGCGATTTGTTTTAAAATATATGCTATCAATTTTTGTGTAAACTCAAAATCACGCTATCCACATGCAAATGTTTTTAAACTTCTGCCATGGAGTTTTTATTGCTCAGATGAAGCAATAAAAACGGTACAATATAATTTGGTTTGTATCACGACTGAAAATGAAGGAAAAAGTAATTTATTTGAGATGCAAGCTGACACGGTACGCGTCGTTTTGGAATATAAATTATTTCCGGTGTTTTATTTGGAAGTAAAATGACAACACTATTGTTAGAGTGATGGGATGTGGATCGTACTAAAAAAAGGAGTACGAAACCTTGAACGAATACGACGTAAAGAAAAAAAATAATTATTTTAAATACATTTCACTATTATTATCATAATCGTTGATTGTATTTAGCTATTACGCGTGCGAAGTATGTATCAAAAGGATTCTCAGTACCAGATATATATTTGTGGAAATTGATTGATTTATGAATAAATAGCAACTTTCCGTTGCACACGATTTGACAGTGTAGGATGTGAAAAAGTAACAGGTTCGGAGTGCAGCAAAACTACTCATAAGGGAATGTGTATTTGCAAGGGTGAAATGTATGTCAACGATGATGGGCAATCTTGCGTAGTAGGTAAGGTAAATATTCGTACCAAGTATGCATCAAAATTGTTCTCATTGTCAGTTCTAGATGTATATTTGTGGATATCGATTAATTTATCAATAAATATAATCTAATTTTGTGTAGGGTCACACTTTCAAATACGAAATTGAATAAAAAAATTTCATTGCAGATTTTCGAGGACACAATCTTAGCATAGGGCCATAACAAATACGATTGTTGCAAAACTATGGTTTTAGAATAATAGGATTTGTCAATTTTTCGTATCATTGGTGTAATAACGATGACTTAAATATGTCCATTACTTAGGAAATTAATATCACCCTTCCCCAGTACCATTTACAGCCTTGTTTACTTCATCAAAATGAAATGTCAATTTTATTGGCATCCACCTATTGACACAACCATCATATTAACCCTTTCAATTCTATGCTAAACACCTGTAGAATGGCTTCGTTAGAGCCAAGAATCACTTTATATGTCCATTCCTTGTTCCCTTAAGGAAAGCATGGATCTTATTAGGAATGAAAGAGATAATTTTCCAGGGTGCCAACTAAAGTATGTATGTTAAGTAATAACATCAGATAACGAAATAAAATCCTATGATTACGATTTTATCAATGTATTCATGATATTTGGAAGTCATTCTTTGACGCAATTTATCAACCAAAACTGTATCATTATTTTCCGAAATTTTAAGCACAGAGAATACTGCGACAAAAATGAAACAACGTTAAACACATAAAACGGTGGTTGGCTCAATATGATCATGTACCTGATAGACTGGAATTAATTCGGGCGATGATCTTAAATGTTTTAAGGCGACTAAGACCATCGTTGCCCATTTAAACACCAGTTACGCTCGACAATAAAACAACACGTGAAGCATAAAGTAACTGCCAATTCGTAATGGTAATCACCATAGCATGATTTCACGTTAGATATCAATTTGAGCGACTGCATCCCCATTGATTTTTGATTGTGTACTCAATTGTCAGTGACAGAGAAAATGTTAAAGGTAAATATATTCGTACTGAATATAAGTTCTTTTCGGGTATTTTTGTAGATAAAAGTATACGATATACACGTGTAGAATATAATATTTCAGGTGATGAGATTTCACGGCGTTCCTTGTAATTGCACATCCAAGCATGATCAGTAATATGTTTGAGGTATATAAAGTTATTATTAGAATGCTTTAAACATTTATTACTATAAAAGACATAGAAATAAGGTCAGGATATCAACAGTGGAGGTCACGTAGATATTCCATATATAATTTGAAAATGACGGTATTTTTCACCTCTGCAGCTATTATTTTAGTATCTGACTTTTTGGTTTGACAATTCTTATTTGATGGCTTAATTCAATTTAATTTGACACAGTTATCTTATCGACTTTCTCAAGGCACACTATACCCTCGTATGTCGTTCGAATTGTCGGTCCTGTGTGTCTGCGCCTCTGTAGTATGGATTGCACTGTCGTAAAATCACACCACCACTCGTTCCAAGTAATTTCAAGGGAAAGTATATTTTAGAAGTCTGTCATTGCATTCCTATAACACATTGCAGCGATTCCACTGAAAAATGAAAGCAAGAGTCACAGTGCAGCTTTTTTTTGCATTTATAAATTCCAAAGGTATCAAAGGGAATTTTAATCAACTTAATAGTGAAAATATTAGTGTAAGTAAGAAACCAATTTTTTTATTTACAAATTCTAGGTGACGCAACAGTCGGAAGCACGTGCTTTAACAAATTAGGATGTGAAAAAGTCAAAGATTCGATGTGTGATAAAGAAACTGGAGTGGGAAAATGTATTTGCAATGAAGGAGAGATTCCAAACGGCGATGGGAAATCTTGCGCAACAGGTAAGATATTATATGTGCGAAATATGTGTCAAAAAGTGTCTTATTTTCAGATCTATATTTGAGGAAATAGATTGATTTCAAACTATACGTATAAAATCAATTTTAGTGTAAATTCACAATCACGCTATCCACATGTAAATGTTTTTAAACATCGGTCATGGAGTTTTTATTGCTTAGATGAAGCATTTAAAATGGTACAATATAATTTGGTTTGTATCATGACTGAAGATGAAGGAAAAAATAATTTTTTTGAGAAGCAAGCTGACACGGGAATCGTCGTTTTGGAATATAAATTATTTCTGATGTTTTATTTGGAAGTAAAATGTCAATACTATTGTTTAAGTAAGGGGATGTGGATCGTACTAAAAAAATGGAGTACGGAATCTTGAACGAATACGACGTAAAGAAAAAAAAATAATTATTTTAAATACATTTCACTATTATTATCATAATCGTTGATTGTATTTAGCTATTACGCGTGCGAAGCATGTATCAAAAGGATTCTCAGTGCCAGATCTATATTTGTGGAAATTGATTGATTTATGAATAAATAGTAACTTTCCGTTGCACACGATTTGACAGTGTAGGAAGTGAAAAAGTAACGGGTTCAGAGTGCAGCAAAACTACTCATAAGGGAATGTGTATTTCAAGGGTGAAATGTATGTCAACGATGATGGGCAATCTTGCGTAGTAGGTAAGGTAAATATTCGTACCAAGTATGTATCAAAATGTTTCTCAGTTCTAGATGTATATTTGTGGATATCGATTAATTTATGAATAAATATAATCTTTTTTTGTGTAGGGTCACACTTTCAAATACGAAATTGAATAAAAAATTTCATTGCAGTTTTTCGTGGACACAATCTTAGGATAGGGCCATAACAAATACGATTGTAGGAAAGCTATCATTTTAGAATAATAGGAGTTGTCAATTTTTCGTATCATTGGTGTAATAACCATGACTTAAATATGTCCATTGCTTAGGACATTAATATCACCCTTCCCCAGTACCATTTACAGCCTTGTTGACTTCATCAAACTGAAATATCAATTTCATTGGCATCCACCTATTGACACAACCATCATATTAACCCTTTCAATTCTATGCTAAACACCTGTAGAATGGCTTCGTTAGAGCCAAGAAGTCACTTTATATGTCCATTCCTTGTTCCCTTAAGGAAAGCATGGATCTAATTAGAAATGAAAGAGATAATTTTCCAGGGTGCCAACTAAAGTATGTACGTCAAGTATTAACATCAGATAACGAAATAAAATCCTATGATTACGATTTTATCAATGTATTCATGATATTTGGAAGTCATTCTTTGACGCAATTTATCAACCATAACTGTATCATTATTTTCCAAAATTTTAAGCACAGAGAATACTGCGACAAAAATGAAACAACGTTAAACACATAAAACGGTGGTTGGCTCAATATGATCATGTACCTGATAGACTGGAATTAATTCGGGCGATGATCTTAAATGTTTTAAGGCGACTAAGACCATCGTTGCCCATTTAAACATCAGTTACGCTCGACAATAAAACAACACGTGAAGCATAAAATAACTGCCAATTCGTAATGGTAATCACCATAGCATGATTTTACGTTAGATATTAATTTGAGCGGCTGCATCCCCATTGATTTTTGATTGTGTACTCAATTGTCAGTGACAGAGAAAATGTTAAAGGTAAATATATTCGTACTGAATATAAGTTCTTTTCGGGTATATTTGTGGATAAAAGTATACGTTATGCACGTATAGAATATAATATTTCAGGTGATGAGATTTCACGGCGTTCCTTGTAATTGCACATCCAAGCATGAGCAGTAATATGTTTGAGGTATACAAAGTTATTATTAGAATGTTTTAAACATTTATTACTATAAAAGACATATAAATAAGCTCAGGATATCAACAGTGGAAATCACGAAGATGTTCTATATAAAATTTTAAAAATGACAATATTTTTCACCTCTGCAGCTATTATTTTCGTACCTGACTTTTCTTTTTACAATTCTTATTTGATGGCTAAAGTCAATTTAAGTAGACATAGTTTCCTTAATACCACCAAGGGTGGGTGAATGGAAGTTAGGCGAAGGCGACCTTTATCTTATTGACTTTCTCAAGACATACCATACCCTAGTATGTCGTCGGAATTGTCGGTCCTGTGTGTCTGCGCCTCTGTAGTATGGATTGCGTTATCGTAAAATTACACCACCGCTCGATCCACCTAATTTTAAGGGAACGTCGATTTAAGAAGTCTGACATTGCATTCCTCTAACACATTGCAGCGATTCCACTGAAAAATGAAAGCAAGAGTCACAGTGCAGCAATTTGTTTACATTTATAAATTCCAAGATTATCATATTGACTTTTAATCAACTTAATAGTGGAAATATTTGTATTAGTAAGATAACCAATTTTTTTATTTACAAATTCTAGGTGACGCAACAGTCGGAAGCACGTGCTTTAACAGTATAGGATGTGAAAAAGTCACAGAATCGAAGTGTGATAAAGATACTGGAATGGGAAAATGTACTTGCAACGACGGAAAGATTCCAAACGACGATGACTGCGACATTACCCTGCTTCAAAACTAATAACAGCCATTTGAAGCTTATGAATTTCAAATTATATCTAACTTTTATTACAAACTATCGACATAATTTTCAGCTGCGACCCATTCACATTCTACGCAGATTACTGATCAGTTATTAAGGTTTAAACCCTAGTCTACCAGATATTTCCGCAGGCAACACACATTTAAAAAATCTGCTTGATACAAATAGTTTCGAATAATATGAATATGTAGTATAAAGTCGACCTAATATTAATGGTAACATTTAAAATTCTACTCACCCGTTCAGCGGTGGATCACTTGTCAAGAAATTCTGGAAGGATTTCAAATAAGGCAAATAAAACACCGCAAATTGATTCTCAGCTCAGTGCAAATGATTGCAATTCAATAGGGGTGACATAATGCCCAGAATGATTATCGATGCCCCATAGATTTTATATTACTACATGAGGCTCCTTTGCGGGGCGGTTGCCGCGTTAATGTGAAACCGGTGTCCGCGCATTGATTCGCACTCCAGCTTTAGTCACCAGTGGCGCAAGAATCGGTGGCCTTCCGTGTTCTCCTCTTTGCCTTCATAACTCCACAGGTACAAATACTGTCATGGACCAGTGGCTGCGGTGCTCCACTCCCACGCTGAGTTTCTAAGATCGAGATGCGTCAATGATACTTTTTTCAATATCACGTTCTACTATTTCTTTTACGTAAGCTTGATTTTCACTATTATATATTCGATTTTCGCTGAAATTTTCACTTTTTCTGTGCGAGGTTTTTTTTGTGCTCATGCGGCATGCGATGTGTTCACAATTTTTCTCTTTGAATAATTTAATTTCCCTGTCGCAACACGACGCATTTTAACATACACTTGTATTCCTTTCATATTGAATTACGGGCTTTTAGGGTCTTAGAATTAGAAGCCTAGTTTTAGAATCGTTGAAAAAGAACCGTTGAAAACCAGATAGCCCGAGCCAGGGAGGGAATGGGTTCTTCCTCCGGATTTGGGGACGGTCAACCATCTTTCCACGCAGTCACTCATCTAACAAGAGTCTCCATAGAAGCGTCCGGTTGGTAAATTTAGCTTTTTCCATCAAGAGAATTGTTAATTTTAATCATCAACGAATATAACTTTTCTGGTTATGTTTTTCCTTTCTCTGCAGGGTGCGTAAAGTTCAACTTATAACGATATCCAATTCGAAAATTTAGCGTGAATGGTGAGAATGTGTCCACAATATCATATTTCAACATATAAGGAAACCGAAATACACGTGCATCTTAATAATGCGTCGTGTTGCGACACGAAAATGCAACAATTCATAGGAAGCTTCCGTGTGAAAAAATGGGAAAACATCAGACATCGCGAGTGCACAAAAACATTATCTCGCTCAGAATTAAAATGATCACTGAAAAACTTGAATATAATTGTGAATATTAGGTTTCTGAAAAAGGAAAAGTAGAAGAAAATTATGGAAATGATTACCGTTAGTGAGAATCGAATATGGAACTTGAAGGTAGTATACCAATATGTTAACTACTGGACCATATTTACTATTACAATATGCGGGCTAATACGTATCTTTTCAAGGAACTTAAATGCAGTCATAAATGTTTACCTGCGTCTTTTTAATTATTAGATATGAAACTAAGCTAATTAACTGAGCTTGGTTTCGAGCATAAATTCAACGCGTGGTGCATCTCTTGCGGGCTAATACGTATGTTTACCTGTATCCTACCGACTGGAACGCCTCTATTTATCGCGACTTGTGTGAATCAATAGAACCATGGGAGTATAGAATCTTACGTAGAGTATTTATGGTGTAAAACATGTAACAATGTAAAAAATTTGGGTAAACTGTTCTCGGGATTCCCACCGAGTTAATTCTTTCGTAACGGCCAAAATTTCAAGCTCCCGTAGGTGATATATAGATATGCAAAAGAAAAAAGGTCAGTTGGCATCAGTCACGAGCCTAACATGTATTTCTTATGGAAATTATTCCGAGTCGAATCAGCCCTGATAATGAGCACCGAGACGAAGCTTGAAGCGTTGGCCGTTACAAAAGAATTAACCCGGTGGGAATCCCGAGAACAGTTTACCCGTATAATTCGCCGGGAAAGCATCAAATCATATTTGACGTGAAAAATATTGACAGTCGCCAAAGGGACGGTAAGCCAAACAGCCTAAAATTTCAGCATTTTTATGAATGTCATTTTAAAAATTCACCGTAAATCTCGTGGAAAACGTAATTCGAACGCAATAATAAGAATTCAAATTTATTTTTCTTTCAAATGTTTCAATTTCGTGTGACCATTGCCTTTAATTTAAATATGTAAAAGAGAAAAGGTCAGTTGACATTAGCCACGAACTTAACTCATACTTCTTATGGGAATGATTCTGAGTCCATTCTAGAGCTCAAGGAGCCTTACGGAATAATGAAAAATAGTATACGTCCAATTATCAGACCAACTGTATATACCTACTCATTAAATTTTCATTGAAATCAGGTAAGCTGTTTCGGAGGAGTATAGTAACTAAAATTGCGTAAACTAAACAAATTAACTAAAATAACTATAATTTTTAATGAAAGGCTGAATAAACGTTCAGATAGGTTTTCTGAGAGAACATCATTTTTCAATGAAAGAAAATGGAATCGACGTGTTACGCTTAAATTCCACGAAACATTACCGGAAGGTTGGTTGTTTATTACTAATAACGAGAACATGGTTTGAGTCGTGATGTGTTTTTCCTAATGCCTCGTGGAACAAAATAAAGTTATAGTGATACGAAACGAGGAAATATGTTTAATCTTATGTCACAGTGGAAACGAGACTCCGGGCCGGGCTCGCGGGGTTACACTGCCGGGGTAGGGTCTATAAGCCTTCGCTTTTCACTTCTGCACCACGGAAGGGGGAGGACATGGAAGGAAGGAGGCGCCGCCGCGATTCGAGACAGACGACGCCTCCTAGCATAGGATAGGTGTGGAAGGGTAGGGATGAGGAATCACCGTCACAGAGGCTACTACTGCCCCTGGTCCTACTACTTGCGGAACCATAATTTAATGTTTCTACAGAAAGGAAAACATTTCCTACGGTTTTCCGTAGATAACCTTACAAAGGAAACGATACCCTAGGGCGGGCTCGCGGGGATACACTCCTGGGGCAGGGACTGTAAGCGCTAGCTTTTCTACACTGCACCCAGAAGGGGAAGGACGGGAAGGAGCAAGGAAGGAGGCGCCGCCGCGATGAGAGCCCGACGACGCCTCCGGGGAGGGGATAGGGAAGGGACGAGGAATCCCGCACCGTCACAAAGGCGGGCGGGCCCTACTAACAGTTACTACTAACTACTAAGGTAACCTTACAGTTGATTAAAGAAGTACACCTGAAATATACGTCTTACATAGGATGTTGTTACTCATATTACGTGACCTACCAACGCATAAAAACGGCCACTTGCACCATAAAAGACGGCGGGTGTGGTCTCCGAAGTAACCGACAGTCAGATCCTGTCTATGGAGACTTCGCAGTTCAATCAATAGGAGGAGCCACGTTCATTAATTTTCGCAGAGAAACATAATTGTGTACAAATACCTTTTATTATCTAATACATTAACTTTGTGACCCGTCAATGGATTTGGTTTTGGTACACTAGCTATTTATCTTAATAATAATATACTTGAATATGCGTACACTGCGATGAGTAAATAAAAAGTGTGTGGGAAGGAAGAAAAGGAACAACCTATTAATGCACTTGAGCTAAAAAGTACAACAGAATTTGGGTGACCATGGTAATATTAATTTGCGCCGTCAGCCAAGTTTGGACAGAACATCGTGCATTAAAATGATATAATAAAGACCGACGTTTTCTGCGTATTTTCCTCGAAAAGTTAATTCAAAACGCCAGTATTTTATGCATCTGTTTAACACATGTCAGCACACCTGTTTGACACGCACCAGGTAGAATATTAATAAAACTAAGCCATATTTGATGTGTGGCCAATTGCAAAGCAATTAGCTGCGCCGCATTGTACTGACTTTCCATTTTCAATTTCAGGCACAGCAGGTATCGGAAGTTCATGCTTTATGAACATAGGATGTGAAACTGTCGCAAATGCCAAGTGCAGCTCAAGTGATGGAAAAGGACAGTGCACTTGCAACGATGGATACCATGATCAAGGCGATACTTGCGCACAAGGTAATCGGTGATGGGTACGAAATATGTATCAAAATGAGTCATGTTTTAGGAATAATTTTATGGAAATAGATTGCATGCATGGAAAACGAAAAATTTCTTTTATACTCACCCTCATTTTAATAATAAAGCATGGAAAGTTCCAAATCAGTACCACCTCCATCTAGGTATAAGTTTTGCACATGGCTAATCTGTTTAATTGGTATAAATTCACAATTTTAGAGAAACTGAAGTTGTTAATAGCCCTTATGTTTCATGTAATGATCAATGGTTGAAACACGTCGATTCCTTGGTTAATTAACACTGCCCTACTCCAAAGCCATTTCAACCTCAGTCAAAATTTTATTCACTAATTTCTACCCGCTTTTTATGCTTCTTATTGAGTCACCCTTCAACCTGATCTACTCTCCCAATTGACCGATAATATATTTCAAATCTGGCCTATTGAGTTATAGTTACTCAATGGTGCTGCAGCAAATTTGAAACCCAATTTGGTTCTATTATTTACTGAACTGTTATAAATAACTTATTCTTTTCGAGATAATTTTCGAAAAGACCGAGAAAAAAATGGATAACGCCATATAATAAAACAACATGCACGAAGAACAATAAAAACTGAATCGACTTGTTACGCACACGTTCCAAGAAAAATTTCCGGAAGCTTGACATTTTTTCATGCTATACAAGACGAAGGGCTCAGTTGTAATGTTTTCTTTTCTACTTCCTCATTGGACAGAATAACAACTGATTTATTTCATTGCAATAATCTTTTTTTTCCGAGAATCACGGATTTTTAAAGATGCTATATGTACGTAAGCATACAGCGAAAATATTTTCCCTGCATAAGAGGTCGCTACGCGTTTCAGGTGAACTTCTGCGGTGAAACCCACTTTTGTTCAGAAATGAAAAGTGAAGAATAAGAATTTCGTCAGTCTCATCGTGAAAATTATCAAACGTTATTGATAATTCAACAAGATTAATCCGAATTAAAGAACAGCATGCGTGAGTACAACTATAACGACTGAACCGAGTTGTCCCACAGATGTTCTCAGAAGCACATCTGGAAAGTTGATTATATTGAAGCGAGACGAAGTGCTCAGTTGTGATGTTTTTATGCAGAATCAAGTAATATGAAATAACAGAAACATAGTGTGACTCGATTTTTCATATTTCAGCAAGTATTTTGGCTGAATAATAGAGAAAAATACGCACCTACGAGTACAAACGACGTAATTATTTCCGGCGCAAGTGATCGCCACAAATATCACGTGACAGACACCCAGAAATGGTCATCTTCGCCATAAAAGGGGACGGATACGGTTTCCAAAATAGTCAATATTTAGTTAATATTGGTGGAGATTAAAGAACATTAAAAAAAAGCATTACACTCACGATAAGGAGTTACATTCGTAAGTTTTCGGAAAGAAATATAACTTTGTCACCATGGTTTCCAATTATAAAATTGCACAGCTGAGATCAGTTGAATGACTTTTGACAGTGTAATCTCTTATTTATCATAAAAATGATTTAGATGTACATAAAATACCGGGATAAGTAAGCGGAAATAAGTATATCAACGGAAAAAACTTATATACCACCTCATTTTGACGCCTCAGCTTACAAGTGCAAGTATGATGAGTGAAGATTGTAATTTTAATCCTAGAGTTCTGATCAAAACACTTCATTTCGCAAAGAAAAATGTTCTATAGGACCATCTTCAGATCCCTCTATTCGACATGTTAATCATCATAGCAATGTTATAATGCTAGACTTTATTTTTAAGATTATTATATTTAAGTGCCAAATATCGATTGAATTCAGTGTTGAATATTTACGAACGCTAATAATAAGAATAATACGAAGATAGCATTTTTCTGTTAAGTTCAAATTATTTAAATATATTTTAGAGAGTAACTTCGTTATTATTATTTTGTAAGCAAACGGAAGTCACTGATATAATTTTATTGTGCTTGCTGTAATAACGAAATGTAATACTACAGCAAACTACCTGCTTCTAATTAGCAATGCAAAAATCCTCTTTCTGGGCTATTTCAGTGTGATAATTTCTGTACAATGGTACATTTCATTAAAATCATCAGTAAATTTCATTAAAATGAAATGTCTGACTAGAAATAACAATTAATTAAAATGCTTAAAACACATACCATCGACTGAATTGGATTTCAAGAATAATTAATATAGTGGAGAGAACGCGGCAGGTTTACAATGGTCTGGGTTTTGGAATTTTGCATTCCTTCTTGAAAACATCTTAGCTTAATACCATGTCAAAATTAAGCAAACATATCCCACATAGCAATTCATCCCAGTGCCTTTACAGCGGTAAATTTTACCCGATTAGAGCAAACAGAGGTGCAAAGCACTAGCAAAACTTGGCTTCTGATGCAAAGCTAGATAGTGAGTTGAGTCCTGACTTGCGTAATTCATTGAATTCACATCAACGCAAATACAATTGATACATCGAATGAAGCCTATACAATTTTCTTAATGAATGCAATGAAATACGATTATTAAAATATACCAGAGCGTTATACATAAGTTACGTCTCTATCTGGCTTCGATTCAACACTAATAGGACATTATCTCCACTTACCAAAAATATTGGACAACATAATTCATGAGCTGACAAAATAGAGTGAATGATCACAATAGAGTCCAAGGACAAAGTGATCGGCGAATAATAGAATAGGTGAAATTGAATGGGATTCCTATGGAGAGATATGAGGTGTGAGGAACGTCAAATGGAACCACGATATCAGGATATAATGAATGTGAAAATAATTGGGAAATGAGGGACAGTGACATTTAAGTAAATCATACCAATGTTACTAGCTTCAAAATAATCACAGAAAGCACAGATTCACACGTCAAAAGAATACACAGATTTATTGTTCCCACACCGAGAAAAGTGATAATATTTTTAAAAATTAACGGCTTCCTGTAGAACTTTACCTTCATAATTTAAAACTTTGAATACTTGCCCACGGAAAAACTCGTTTGGCGTACCACATATCCGGTAGACATATAGAAACAGCCTCTTGGACCCTTAAATGGCACCAGTAAGGTTTCCGAAATAATCAACATTCAGATCCTATCAGTGGAGACAGTGGATTTTGCATTCCACTCAAGACAAGGAGCTACGTTCGTAAATTTTCGTAATGTAGCATAGGTGTGCCCGAAATATCCTCTCCTGCGCTAAAAATATCTCCTATCATACAATTTAATGCCTATGTGATCAGTTGAAGGATTTCTGTAAGGATCATTCTCTTTTATGCCCTACAAATAATTCTTCTAAATATAGAAGCACCACAATAAGTTATGTCAGTGGAAAAGATGCAGATACAACTTTACTGTCACTTAAGCTTACAAGTACGCCTATGCTGGGTGCAAAAGTGGAAATTAAAGGAATTCATCAAATCCAGAAAACAGCTTTTGAAAGCGCATTAATATCCCTCAGAGAGGGTGTGACTGTAAATAGGACTCAGAGAGATCATATTTCTTGGCCCCCAACGAAGCAGCTATTTCAAATACTTAACTCAGCCAAATAAAAGCAAATCGTTCAAAATTTCCTGGAGGAAAATTGTGGTGAATATAACATCACATCATTATGGATACATTTCATAAATAACTACAATATCATTACTTTTCCAGATACTAAGCTCGGGGATGCCTGCGGCAAAGATAATATTTGCACTGGTAGTACAGAGTGTACCTCAGAAGGATTTTGTACCTGCAAGGCCGGATTCCACGCGGGCGACGACCTACTATGTATTACAGGTGAGAAACACCATTTTTGCAGATTGAAAATTCAGTTCTCCTCGGATGTTATATTTTAAATGGATCAAGAATACATTCAAATTCAATATGCACATTACCAAATCAAGTGTCAGATCTCCGTGTGAAGCGATGGCATTCTTTCCGTTATTGGAGTGGTTAATGTAGTTTCCAAAAAGAAAAAAATAATAGAGGATTAAATATCTTGTTGTTATTGTGACTTGAGTGTTGGCATCCTACCCCGTGGGCTTGGATTCAAATACTGGCTGTGGCATAGAATTTTCAGAGACTGCCTAATCCCTGCTTGAATGTTGTATGGAGGACATTTCAAGCGCAACACTCCGTCCGTCGAAGGGGACGTTAACCTGTGGTCTTCTGGACGCCTTTCGTTTAGAGAAGGCTAATGCTGATGCTGGGTATTTCTCCATCTTCTTCTGTACCCTACCTTCATGGCGCAAATGACCTCAGATGCCGATCACCTCCTACAAATACCATGCATTAAAAAATATGCGTAATCTGAATAGCTTCCATACACATTCACTGTCAAATTTGTATGTACATACGTTCCACTAGATTCTAAGATCTAATAGAATATTTCGGATTTTTTATTATCATTTGACTGAACATGCAATTAGGTTTAGGATCATAACTTAGTCATGGTATTTTTTTTGCTTGATGTTTTACAATTTCTAACACTCTAAAAATGATCAGGGAAGTAACAGTACGTTGGAAGCAGGATACCACGAAGCGACAATGAGGAAAAATTCAAAATGATGAAAAATATCTACAGCCGACTCGCATTAACTTCTCATCCGGTCCATCTTACCCTGATCGATATTGTGATTGATGCGTGAGATTGTTTCGTAATTTAAATCTTTTCATATGCTGCACTTGCCATTTGGTTACCAAAGAATTTTTATCACATACCAATATTCTATTTGCCGAAGAAATATTGGCTTGATATTTAAAACACATTTTCCGGCATAATTTAATAGATAAAACGCTACGGCATTTCGGTTTTAAATTGCTACTTAAAAGTAATGAACGAAAGATACCCTCTTTTACCATTTAAGGTCGATAATAATGAAAGAAATGTAAATGCTAATTTGATTAAAACTGCTGATACTAAATAAAGAATTAAAATTATTCAAATAAATTTGAAACGTTAGATATTCATTGTGCCAGGGAACAGCATTCATGATTTACAATCCATATCTCGAAGAGGCTTTGAAGATTAATGTAATATAATGGAAAATAACTTCCGTCAATTCCTCATCTGAAACCCCAACTGCTTGAACGTTAGCTAGGTGAGGTCAACTCGTAACTTTAGGATATTCTCAGAGCAAAGTCTTTCAAAGGGAAAGGAAAACGCTCATCCAATGTGTGCATTTTATAAAATTCGAGGAATCAGGCTAGATGGAGTGGAATTGATTCATAATGAAGGATGATTTGCAATTTTCCACAAATATAAATTAAATCCGACCCGAGTTTCGATGTTACTACATAATTTTCAAGGTACAAATGGTGGTAAGTGCAGTTAATTTATACATATTTAGGAGGCGGAAGTGGGAGAACTGAGGGGTTAGAGAGAGAGGAGAGGGGAGAGATTTCTCCTCTCTCTCTCTCTCCCCTCAGTTCTCCCACTCCCGCCGACTAAATATGTATAAATTAACTGCACTTACCACCATTTGTACCATGAAAATGATGTAGTAACAAAGTCGGATTAAATTTATTTTTGTGGAAAATTGCAAATCATCTTTCATTGTGTGTATTTTATTTAAATATGAATAGCAATCTCGTACAAATAGGCCGCCACTCTGTTTATTATCCTCGATTAATTTATCGCCGAAACGCTACCATTACATCATGGATGTAATCGTTACCACATAGTATTAATAATTGACCTCATTGCTTTTCAATGCATTCATGAAATCTCAAGCTTGACGTAACATATATGATGGATGTTTAATTGGAAAAAAATGGTCTGAGTCTCCTAAAATTAATATCTCATTTCCTATTTCAGGCAATGCGACAATCGGAAGTACGTGCAAGGAGAACTTGGGATGTGAACAAGTAATTGGTTTGAAATGCGATGCAGAAAATGTTACTGGAAATTGCTCTTGCGATCATGGATTCTATGCGAGCGAAGATGGATTAACTTGCGCAAACGGTAAACGGCGATGAGTGCGAAATATGTTTCAAAATGAGTCATGTTTTAGGATAAAGTTTATGGAAATAGATTGCATGCATGGAAAAAACGACAATTTCTTTTAACTCACCCTCATTTTAATAATAAACCAACGAAAGTATCAAATCGGTGACACCTCCATCTGGGAATAAGTTTTGTATATGGCTAATCTATCCAATTGATACAAAATCATTATTTTAGAGAAATTTAAGCTGTAAATAGCCCTTATGTTTGATGTTAACGGTTCAAACACGTCGATTCCTTGGATAATTAAAACAACCCTGCTACAAAACAATAAATAACCTTGTCCACAATTTCAGTCACTAATTTAAAACCACTTCTAATCTCTCTTAATGATTCACCCCAAAACCATAGCTTCTCTTTCAATTAACCAGTAAAATATTTCGAACCTGGCCTATTGAGTTATTGTTGCTCTGATGGTGCTAACATAAATTTGAAACCAACTTTGGTTCAAATTTTAAGTGAAGTATTACAAAGAAGAGAAGTTATTTTAAGTGAAATTTTTGAAAGACTGAAAAAGGAGCGCTCAATGAGAAAACAGCATGTGCGAAAAACAATAAAAATTAAATTAACTTGTTACGCACATGTTCCAAGAAAATTTTCCGGAAGTGGGAGTTTTTTTTATGATTAACAAGACGAAGAGCCCGGTTGTAATCATTTCTTTTCTACTTCCTCGTTGGACAGATTAGCAACTAATTTATTTCTTTGGAGTGATCGTGTTTTCTTGTTCCATAATTAGTAATGTTTTAAGTATAATTTTGTGAAAGTCGGTTCCATGCATGGATAAAACGAGCAACCTTTTTTATTCTCAACTTCATTTGAATAATAAACTGAAGAGAGTTCCATTTCAGCGACATCTATTGGGTATTTCCGCACATGGTTAATGTGTTCAAATGGTTCAAATTCATCATTTTAGATAAACTGTAACATATTTGAAATTTTGCCAATTGAGTTATTGCTGTTGGGATGATGTCAATATGGATTGGAAACCAGTATATAATTAATACCAAGACAAGTAAGAGGATATAAGTATATCTGCGATAGTTCTTACATAGCACCTACTTTTGACACCTCAGCTTACAAGAGGATATATGATGGGTGAAGATTGTAAAGTATATCCGGCAGTTCTGATCAAAGTAGTTCATTTGGTCCAGAAATGCGTTTTAGAGGAGCAGTTTCAGATTCCCTGAAGAAAACTCACTAATTAGGACTAACAGGGATCATTATGTTATGCCCCTTACGACATTGTCATCGCAAATATTACCAACATATTAAGTAAAACGAAAATATTCGAATACAACGAAAGCGAATATTTCACTGAAAAAATAAAATTTTAGGTATTTTCCAATGTTATCAGTAGGGTGCGTCTATAATTGGTTTCGATTAAATATTCTTCAAAAATAATATCCAGGGGTCAAAAATATTAGTAAAAATAGTCCAACTCCCAAAATAGAGTTCATAGGGACGATACAGATGGAAGACGAAGGCGATTACGAATAACGTGAATAATGGATAACAATTGGGATCAGAATTTCATTGGTGAAGCACGAGATTTCACGAGGAGATTTTTGGGGATGAAATCACTCTGTACTTAAAGTTTTTGGGCGTAAACCCCTTAAACTTAATCGGTTGTTGCCCAATCTTACATGGCAGTGGGAGATCAGTTTTGAACCAAAAACTAAACGGATTAAAGTCACCATTTCGCCGACGACAATGGGTCCTTTCTGTTCATGCGACTCACGCGTTACTAGTGTCGACTCACGGTATAACTCTCTAATTCCAGCGCGTAATCGTTTGTTGACTTGCGTGACAACAGTCAGAGACACTCACGGAATGGAGCACGAAAACCGCGTCACAACTTCACGAGTACACTCGTGTTGACGTGTGTCGATGAATGGAAATCACCCAATGTCGACTGCATGACGAACAAAGACAAAAGTACAATTCGCCGTAGCAACTAAAAAAAAGGCAGACGAAGAATCCACCAGTACAGCTCGATTCAAAACAAATGCAAACATTAAACTTTTCACAAATATAATGTGTAGTGCACGGCTTAAACAATAAGTATTCTGGAACGTTAAAAACTTAAGATGTTCTGCACAGCGAGCATTGAGGGTACATATTCTTCAATCAGCACCCATCCAACAGTTTTTTACGACTCAGACATATTTTCATGGTTAATTTTATTAGTTACTATTACTTGCATAAAGCTCTCCTGGGTTATTAAAGATCCATATTTTTCTGGTGTGCTCCGCGTACGCTTTTGTTTTTCCCGACGATTAGTGCCCGTCGATGTTCACTTTTTCTAAGGGAATAAGTCAGCTTTCCAGTGAGAGGTAATGATAGCCTGTGGTTCATAGTGAGGGGGAAGTAGGAAAGGGAGGGAGGGGTAGGAGGAGTTTTTATTTCACTAGAAATCAAAACAGGATATCATGTAATTGAATCGAGGTCCTTACAATTGAATTTTTCGCATTTCCCATTTCTAACTCATGAGCATCGTCGGCCGTGTTTGGAGACGGGTGTTCTGTTGCTAAGGCAATCATAAAAAGTATAACCTGACCAAATATCGTTCAAAATATAGATAATTACTGGGTTATTGCAGTAGCAAACAATAACCACTTTTTGAAAAGAATTCTCACAACTACCTATAGCACTTTTAAAGTGATGTTGGAAATAGATAGACAAGGAAGTGTGTTGTTTCCTCTGCTCACGCTGGGCTGGATAGGATTTGACTTAGGGGTACTATTTCCACTAAAATACAGCTGGAGCAGCCCATGAGGTCTCTCAGTGGCGATAGCCTATATTTTCGACTCAAGGCCGCGTTGACCTGTATCGTGAGGTGTACCTCGACCCTTAAGGCTTACGTGGTTGTCCGCCTTCGGAATGACTCTTTGAGCCTCAACATATTATTTGTTCACTCTAATTATTCTCTTTCGATTACAGTTATTGGATCCACGTGTAACGATAATGCTACCTGCGAAGCTCGGCTTTCAAACACAGAATGCAATGGCGACAAATGCCAGTGTAAATCTGGATACTTAGAAAAGTCTGGCATATGTGAGCCAGGTGAGTCCTCACGTCGAATCGTACGCTAAGCATTCACTGCAATTGCGTATACTGTCTCATCCGCATCTCCTCAAGATGGTTCCTCTACTAATATAAGATTGGGTTAAATGATTTCAAAAATAACGACTTATTTTGCATGACTTATTTAAAATAAACGCAATATTTAAAATGAATAAAATTCGATATTAAATTTAGATGGAAAGGAAGTGCTGGAATAACTTTTGTTTGAAGATTTTTTTGTCTTGGAATTTTCGGCCTCTTGGTTTCAGGTGTACATGTAACGATGTCTCTCTGCTCTAACGTTAACATGTATGAATGGGCAAAATTTATCAAAAGTGTACACGAAATACAATTTTTTTAATGAATTGAAACTCAATGGAACTTCCCTATTCCTCGAGGGTCTTTAATCCGAAGCATGGTTTGAAGAAGCTCCATAACTCTCCGAAATGCCTGCCTTATGCTTATTTGCGTATGTCTTTTCATTCTAAACCTTTACAACTTGTCCTAAGTAACTGATTTTTGGTCGTCCTTGATCTCATTCCCTCCCTCAAATATTGTCATTATCAAACTATCATGCCTCCTATCACGCAAAAATATATACCTTGAGAGACATAACCTTTTATCTGGCAGTAAACAATTTTTACTAAACTATTTTTTTCATCCATTAGGAGCTGGAAGCAGTTGCAGTGAGACCGATACATGCGGCGACAAATATGCAACTTGTACTGACGGAAAATGCCAATGTAAAGCAAATTATACGGCGATGGAAGGCGTCTGTCGGCCAGGTGAGTAATAGAGCCTAATTAATCGAACTTCAACAAGAAAACCCGAGATTTTGTAATGTGAAACATGAAAAAACGAAGAAGAAATCCTAGTGACTTAAAGAAAATGTGAAGATGGTTGCTAAAAGCTGTTCACGGGATATGGTATTAGGTATATTTAAGGGTCAAATGGTCACTGAAACAGATCATTAACGTAGTAACGAAGAGCTTGTATTTTCCAAGCAACAGAACTAAGTTTTGATGAAACTTGATACATTTTAGGCGTTATTTATATTTTAGACGAAGCCCCGTTGTTAAATCATTTATATGAGCATCAAGATTGCTTATCAGTCAGACGATTACTATGTAATTTGTGAATAAATTGATTCATAATAACCTGAAAAAAGCACTAATAAATGAAAATTTTGATATAATTTGTACCGCATTCATTGTGGTGATAATTGGGTGACATTTTGTTAGCCTTCTGCTTAAAATATATTGAAATAACTCATTTGGTGTGGCAAGTAATTCAATGTCAATACCAGAAGTTCAAGCCGTTGCCGTAAAGTATGTTATCATAACTATTATTCAATCGATAGAAAATGCATTAAAATATTAGGAACTTGAAATTGGATGTTGGAAATTGGGAAAAAACGGGGCGAAATTGAAGTATTAGGTACATTGATTTGAAAATTACAAAAGGGATTTTTGATTAAAAGTTATATTTTAATCTATTTGATAGGTATGACAATATATGCATCAAGAAATTATCAGTTGACCAAAGGATCTCTGAGCCACGTTTTTACAATTGTTGTTGAGCTATCGGTTAATACGTAAATTAATTATTTCATGGTAAACTAAATTATCACTTTCCACAAACTAAATAACTAGTGAATATTTTGAAGAACATTTTTGAAACATAAAGAGGTTCTAATTAATAAATCTACGGTGCATCCTGAAAAATTTGCTCGTCTCTCAAGGTGTGCAAATATTTAATTATATTTTTGGCCTCGTGGCATCGATAGTACTGAAAACTTGGCTTAGAATCCCGATGGAAACCCCAAGAAACAAGCCAAGCCTGTTTTACACACGAAAATCGATTGAAATTTTTTTATAGAGCTATTTAAAAAATATTATGTTAGCTTCATTTCTTGTTGATGAGTCAAGAAATCATATCTCATGTGCCTAAAAATCGCTTAAAAGGTAAATGTTGATATTTTTTAACCCTTTTATAGTGGCGATAACAAAGTAAAATTTATTAGCTTCCAGCATAAGGTATACAGAAATGATGTATTTGGTGCACAAAGTAAACCAATGGAATTGAAAATTGGGATGTTTAGCATTTTAATGACATTTTGCTGCTATGCTTCTAAATGGCTGGAATTGAAACTATGGAGACAATACGCCCACATATACCCACTGTTGCCATATTCTATCCTTTATATATTAATGTAACACACAATAATAAAGGGCCTGATTATTACATTTCTCACATTGGAAAGTATGATCAAACTGTAAGGATCATCTATCTACACTGAATGTTTCTCGTGTCTTCGCCCAATTTAAAAACTCCATCGTCGCAAACTTTTCGAAGAGAGCGTCATCGTCTTCAGGGCAGTCTAATGCGGGGATTGACAAATCCGACTTATATACGACTGCTCAAGGTTCAAGTCGTGTGTGATTGCTTGATACGCATAAATAGTTGGTTCAATGATTTGCTGAGGCGGAACTGTTGATTACATTTATTTTCTTTTCTTTTTGTCGGTCAAATTTCAATTTCTCCTTTCACCACCTTGTCCCAGGAGACTCGGGTGTGGCAGAGCAGTAATATATCCTCCCATCTGATGGCATGATCATTGTTGATTAAGTGCTCTGCCGACTTATCAGGTTTTGTCGGCCTGAAGTGCTCCTTGTGCCTCTTCAATCTTGGTTTCTATGGAGCTGCACGTTTCCCCACTGTATACTTCCCCGCACTTTTAGCTGAAACTAAGGGCTTTTCCTCTGCCAACCATGAAATATATTCAATAGGCGCATCCACCAATCACATCCAGCTTGACCCCTGGGTCCAGTTGTTCGATCCCTGCGCCAGTCTGCCCTGAAAATGACGAGAAACAAGTTCATCAAAACGTTGGCGACGATGGAATTTTAATACCCGAGATATTATCAGTGCTCACATGCAGCGGGAAAGTGTCTCTTCATTCATGCAAGGTGAATAATACAATAGAACGTAATAATATATCTAAATACATCCCAAAATAGGTAGATGAACATTAACAGACACTATTCTGAAGATAAAATCATTAATAATGAACATTAGAGACTGAAGTGAAATAATTGCTTCTCAGTGGTACGGACCTTTTTACAATCGTGGGAATAATGCAGTGGGGGTGTAGTAAAGCTACCATAAACAATTTGATAAATTTAGAATTTTATGCTGTCATTGGGACGTTAACGGAAATCACGAAAATTATTTTCTTTGACTGATAACATCTATTTCTGACGCATAAACACAAAACACCAGACGGTCGCACACGTACTTTTAAAGTAAATAAATTTTGATAAAATACAGCCGAAACCGAAAGTTTCAAAACGCAATTCGGCACGGTGTAATACTGTGTGCTAAATTTGAATTTTTATGTGGTTTATTTGCCGATGAATATATACCATAAAATTTATCCACACTTGAAATTTTTCAGAAGATCTTTATCTTATCATCGGACATCCATCATTGACACCAATTTATTAAATTCAGCAATGGCTAACTGTTAATGTAAGTCGCTCAGGTAATCATGGCCATCCGACGGACGGAGTACTATTCTTGTACACACAACACTACCCTTCGCATAATATTCAAGCAGACAGGGCGACGAAATGGAACCTAAAAACTGATCGAACATTATTGTGTTAGGGGTGGCTGCTATCTAGTAAGATTCGGGTAAAATTTAGCCTTGGTAAGCCATTGCAAGTTGGGATGTGATAATACATGATATATCTACGTCGCCGCCGGGACCGGCATCATGGACCACAGGATGGAAAGCCAGCAATGATAGTCGACTCACGAACCCAATCCCTATAATCGTTTTCTGGATGTAGTACATTTTCGAAGAATGTCCGCGATACGACCGAAAATACATTTCAAGCAGTGAAATGAACGTTTGTCAAATGTGGGAATCCATAGAAAAGAAGTGTGAAGTTGAAAATTGTTTCACATTGGTAGGGCTAACTCTCATGGGCAATCCATCAAAACCAATATTGAGAGAGAGTTATCATTGGAGCCTCGTGCAATAGTAATAGACTATTAGCACATGAGCCTATCCGTGTTACATGGAAAATAGTGAGGCTCGCACGTATGAGAAGTGAGGTAGAAGGTCCTTTCATTTGGAATTCAGAGATATAATCATTAACACGCTCCTTTCACTTACCCACAACAAAATGCATTAAATATTTTTATTCCATTCACAGGACTAAATGAGAAATGCGACGATACGGACAACCCATGCAGTGACTTATTTGCTGATTGTGGCAAAAACAGTACGTGTGTATGTCAAGACAAATACGAGGAAAAAGATAACAAGTGCCTGGCCCGTAAGTATATGTTTTCAATTAGTCAGCGTTTCTTCATTTGCTTCCTAAGCAGCTGATATCCTTAGAGCTAAAATGTTTTAGGAAATTCAAGAATTAACAGCTCAGATCTCACAAAACCTTTGCAAGATTATTCAAGAAACGATTTGAGACGGCAACGTTCCATTTTTTAAAAGCCGGTTGTCACAGTTACAATTACAGTGAGAATGTAAACAAGATACTTCAAATTGTTTACGTAATATGCAAAAGCTGTGGCTAAAGTTGAAAGTCTTAAACAATCTCTATTTTATGTATCTTGAGAAATGATACGTACACAAGCTAGGATAAGTCTTCTGGGATTCAAGTTATATTTATTTGTGTGTAAAATGAGAGATGCAACGTATATATAACATGTTCACTTTAATATTGACTCGTACAAGTAGTTTTTACGCAGTCATGCGTTATTTTCAGGTAATTTTGGAGTAGGTTCAGGTAATGTTGGGCTGTGGGATTTTTTTATACCTGGCTGAACCATGAACTGACGATGGGGAGTGGGATGTTATTTAAGACTAGGAGGATAGTATCGGGGAATGCTTATGCTCAAAACAGGTATAAAAACTTGTAAAACCCAGAGCCATGCAAAGTACGTGAAGGTGACGCATGAATGCAGCGAAACTAGTTTTGCGAATCAACATTATATTGCTGAACATATTATATATACATTTCATTTTCCATCGGTTTGATCGAAAACATCTCCCCTGTCACCATTGCTATTATTTGTGGGTATTTGATTGACAATTATTTCTCAAATTTCAACAGCTTATATTGTAAAATGGAAAAGAGAATCCATGTAAGATCTAAGGAGGTAGGTACCATTTTTCTACCATACCAAGTTATGTTCCTATAAAAGTGTAACATTTAAGGGAATTCCTGGAGGCCCATTTTTTCAAATATCAAAATTCTCCCCATTTAGCTGAGGGGAAGGGGAGAAGCCAAGGGATGCAAGTCAATTATTTATAAACATAGTTGGGTAAAGAAATTGATTGAAGGAATGTATAACGTATTGGAGGTCAAGGGATACGCGACAGTCTCTGTTCTGTGGTGACATCGAGTAGAAAATCAAATGCAGTGTGAAATATCTGGTTGATCTCGTTTGTTTTCTTTACCATATTTATGTATTTAACTCTGTTTAGAAAAAAATATTACTTGTACCCTTTGGCTTCTCAACCCATAAATTGTGAAGTCGTGACTAGTAATATTTAAGCTAGCCCAATCCGTTTTGGAAGTGGACCAATTGCAGATACATTCTCATGGTAAGAAACCATGGGACTCCATGAAGTCGACACAATTCATGGAAAATAGCCGACTGAAAGGTGTCCTTAAAATTTATGCTCAAGCAATATTTCTGCCTAATAGAAATACATCCGCTGAAAATTAAGTTTTTGCTTAAATTATAATGTACGAAACAGCAATAGGCTCCCGATTTGACGGTAATGCGTTCTCGGCCAGTCTCGGCCAAGGAGCGAAACACAAGTGGTGGAATTAATAATTTCGCGTTTATGGATTATTTTGATCAACCATCACTGCCAGCAGAAAAAGGGGTAGAGCTGTCATGTCTTAAAAGAAAATGGTAGACTAATGATTTTCCTATCAGTCATATTTTACGATAAAAGTCTCTGCGGAAGTCATCTATTGAAGTTAACTCTCCATAACTTAAAGTCTTTATACCTTTTGGTAAGGTGCATAGGTAGAAATTTATTTTTTTTCTGATGGAGCCGAGTCCAATCAAAAATATATTATACCTTTAAGATACACCAATTAAATGAGTAGTTAACACAAAATTACTGCGGCATGCTTTCTTAAACGGATTTTTTGTGGACCTAGAGGGAAACTAACTTTGCGTTTAGCCGGTCGGACAAATGTTTTGGCAACCAAATTCGGGGGGGATGGGGGCTCCTGTCCCCTTTGCACCCACCCTGGCTGGCTACGAGCCTGCATTTGGTATGATGGTTCAGGATGTACTAAGAATCGCAAGGTTCGAGCTCAGAGCTCTATCTCAAAATTGGGTGGTGCTGCCGATTGGCTGAAATGAAAATTAGAAATGTGTGTCCTAAAGTCAATTTAAAAAGGAATCTCTCTCCCAACCCTGTCCTCGGAAATGCTATGTCACATTCTCCTTCCCGATGTCGGCTGCCTTGCCAACCGAAAATTCGATTTCAGGGACTTTAGTTTCTATTTAAACTGGCTCTAGGATACACAATTGTATTTTTCAACCATGCGTTTAAGCTCATTTAGTCATTCATGCATTACCACAACTGGGCAATACCCAGCTACCCGCTATACAGGGTTGTGGTGGAGGATGGGAGAAATCGGCGACCGATTCCTCTCACCATTTAATGTGCTCATCGAGGAGAATTTTGACGAAGTTGGTGACGCATGAAATGTTTACATCTTCTCTTTTATCCTTAGCATACAATATGGCATGCACTCCTGATGATGGATGCATTACGGCTCGTGCCCAGTGCACGAATAACACTCAAACAATGGAATGGATGTGCCTATGCCCAAATAAGGAAAAATACTTAAAGGATGATGACAAATGCTCAGGTGGGTAATAAATTAAATAGTAAATAGTCTTCCCAAACAAATCGTTCAATGAAGTCAAAACAATGACAAGGGGGAATCTGAAGCAAGGCTGAAAAGTGCCTCCGCTACATGCATGTCCCATTCAGCATATTTTCAAAGGCAATATGTTCAGAGTCGAATGTACATAGAATAAACCTTGGTGTGCAAGACTTATCTCATGGGATCCAAGTCCATTTAGTCTACCAAGCATCAACCAAGTCACGATATCACCCGGATTATATGGACTGAGAAAAAGGGTTTCAAATCCGCGGGATTTCTCATGTTTCTCAAATGGAGCGGATGGATTCTAATAATCCCTGTCAAGACGGCAGTATACCCAATTTCATGGCTTCAGACGGTAAGGTGATATCACAATTCCAATGTTTGCATTTCACTCACGCGGCCCTCGTTCAAACGATAAAAATATCACTCAATCGTTAACAAGTCAATAGTCATTGTGCTAACTGATGCTATAGTATCAGTTTGCTAGCATGGAACCTACCCGACGTATCATCTAGAGCAGTTTTGAATCAATCTCTAGGGGCAACCGGGAGACCTCTTTTCCAAAAATGCAGCCAAAGCCATCAAATTTTGGACATCGTGACACATTTTAGGAAACCGGTCGGTCGACAGTATTTTACTGCTATTTCAACCTATAAAGAAGGAAAAATTGGATATAAAAAGCTACGAGCCGAGATGCATGTGTGAATATGACTGAATGTGAGATAGTTAGACCAAGCAAGAATTAATTTATTTGTCAAAGGCATTGCTGGCCCAAGTACATTTCTCCACTCATTCAGTAATTTAACCCGAAGGTTGAATTTGATAGGTGAGGGTAGAACTGACTACGTGCTAAGTCACGGGTGTGTTAAGTTCACACATATAGTTTAGTATGGGGCCACTTCGAACTTGGAGGATTTTGACTTAAACCCATTGACCCAAGGCTTCACCCAGGAGGTGGCAAGTTTTTTCGATATTCCTTTTGTAATTGTGACCGCTCTCTGCTAGATAGAGTGTCGATCACAGGAGACATAGTTGCTCTCCAATTGGGTGTAATTGACCTTATCCGATTGGCACCGGGTGACTGACGCCGGCTGCATAGCAGTCTAGTTATGCAGGAGATACCACAGTGAGACATAGGCACGCAGCCCGAAATTTGCTTCGTAAGGGAGCTTTGGTGTTTCGCGGGTTGCCTACAAGGATACTTGATTCAATTGACGCATATATGTGTACACAGTGGCGCCGACTCCATGGGGCCTGAGGGGGCCCAAGCCCCCTCAAATATTCGTTTGGCGGGGCGGAGCCCCCTCAATATTTCAAGAAAATAATTAAGTTATATTATGCTTTGTGAAATCACAAAAATATATTGGTAATTTTTATTTCCCATGTTTGACGATAGTTACCTTTTAAATAAATTTAACAATGAGTGTTGAAACAAATAATTATAAGGTTAGTCAGGTTAACTGAATGAAGTGGTGTGAATCATGGTAGTGTTTCGGTGCTGCAACACACTTTGAATTTAACCTCTTCCCGGGGCAAGACCTCCGATATGGGCCCCCCCAATATTTTTTATAAGTCGGCGCCCCTGTGTGTACACAGGACATGTGACGTCTCATAGACGTGCACTTATAAGGGGAGAGTCACAAAAGTGGGTCTCGTCGTTTGTCAGCACAAGAAAAACATAAATAAAACTAGGCTCCCGTGTGAAACAATCTGTATCTGACGCTTCCGCATTGTAGAAAAAGATTTCCACGCAGAAAAATAAAGTTTTCATTGAAAATCATGGATATAATGATGAACGGCAGGTTTTTGTAAAATAAAAGATAAAAACAAATTTTAAAAAAGTACCGCATCCATGAATCGAGCCTAGGACCTTTGGGAAGGAGGCTAATACCGTACTCACCGGGTTACGGGTTACCGCTCCTAGTTATAAGGAGGTGTAATAAACCAGCAAATGTTTAACTGCATTTGTTGTGGAAAGTATTAGTTATATAACTCCATTCGTGGACAGACCCCGACGGACAACAACACTACAAAGTATGATTGAAATCTAAGACCCACTTCTGTGGCACTCCCCTAGTTTGTGATGGAAAAATCCATTTCGATTTAAATCGAAAAGCAAGCTTTAATATTCAAAGTTCGATAAATCAAGATCGAACCATGATCTTCGAGTTTTGATCCTAAATCTATTTTTTAATTTCGTTTTTGGCCATTTAATTTGACCTCAGCAGCGTCACTACCGGTCAATGATAACATCATCCGTCCCGAGTGAAAGACTTTTCCTTAAACACCGGTAAAATTAAGATGCTCTCACTCGATCATAAAGAAAGCATTTCAAGTTGATCTTTCCTGAAAATTTTAGCGGAGGCGAATGATTCTAGGCGGTGATAATACGAAACTTTAAAACACGTGAATTTGTAAATTTTCACTGCTAATAATTCAACATGCATTCCGAGAATAATTTCTGTTACAACTGACACGTGTATTTTGAGTGTTTCTTGAATGAATAATGAACATATTTTTGTACGAAATATAAAAATGTCTGAAAAAGGAACGTCGATTTTTTTCTACTTATCGATCATTTGGTTCAGATTTATACTTTAGCTGAAAAGTCGAACGTATCACTTCCAATATACATCGGTCAATCGATAAATCAGTAGATACGCATGCATATAAGCTAATAGAAAAAAGGTGGTGGCTATCTTTGATATACTGAGCTCTTCAGCCTTATTGCATTCAAGAAATCATAAGGCTCAAAGAGATAAAACTACTGATATTTTGAAGCTTACTTGTAGCATTGCTTCATATATTCCCGAAATACACGATTGAAAATAGGTTTCGTTCCGATTACAAACTGACCATAAATATCAAGATATTCATTAGATCAGACAGAAGCACAGGGTTGATGCATTTCATATTTAAAGCACAATGTCGTGACAGTGGAAAAGTGACACCTAGGTCGGGCTCGCGGGATACACTCCTGGGTCAGGGACTGTAAGCGTTAGCTTTTCTCCTCTGCACCCAGGAGGGGAAGGACGGGAAGGAACAAGGAAGGAGGCGCCGCCGCGATAGGAGCCCGACGACGCCTCCTGGAGGAGATAGGGAAGGAAGGGAGGGGACGAGGAATCCCGCACCGTCACAAGGCGGGCGGGTCCTACTATTAGCGAAACCAAGCATAAGCAATTAATTTTCTACCAATCCTAGTGGATTTTCCTATGAGGAAGAAAAATCCATCGATCGAATCGGTAGATAAAACAATGTCCTGACAGACTGATTCACTCAACGGAGGGTGCAAACAAGTGATAATGCAGCCATGAATTTTTATGCATATCCTACTTGAGTAATGCAAGCGGCTAAGAAATACTTTTTGTGATATGCTACTTTTGATGTGGTTTTTACCCCAGTAATGTTTAATTTATGCTCAAATTACAAGTATTGATTTCGACGCAGATCTTTATGCTGTTACCCTTTTAATTAAATTACATCCACTTCAAGTCATATAATTGTTCGGAAAGGGGGCCGTTGTATTTCGAGATTTATCGTGGTTTTATTTGGTTAAAAGTTTCTAAACGCTTCGCATTCTTCTAATAATTGCAATTACGGATACAAATTGATCCATTGATTTAAAAATCAAAAATCAAGCGTAAACCAGGCGTCAAAATACGTTCAAAACATATTTTTTATGGAATCAAATACATTTAAATTGATATGAATGCCTAAGATACTAGAATATAATGTTGCATGGCCAAATTGAAAGCTGGTTTATCATAAACTTGTTGATTCTTTTTATTGAAATTGCGCAATCTTTCCAGGTTCCATCGCCACCTTGACACTTTGGGCCGCCATCTTGTCTATATCATTGAGGTTTATCATGTGATTCCACCCGTTGCAGTTAACACAAGTGGAGTCTCAACTGTCGGCGCAGCTAAAATCATCAGAGTTATTGTCGTCATGTGATGGGTTTCTGCAAACACCTTCCTTTATTTCTCCTTATGGTTCATGTACCAGTAAACTTAGTTTAATTAATCCCCTTCATGTTAATACCCAACAAAAGACTGCATTCTCAGTCAGCAATCACCGCAATGATAGCCGCCTCCATTCTACGACAATAAGACTGAAATGGAAAAGTTGACCACCAGGAAAATACTGAAATGAGGCTTTGGACGAACGAGGCCAATATTATGCTTAGTAAAGAAATAGACATTTTTCATCCGTCGACAAATACTGTAGTGACTCACTTTCCTCAGAACGTCTGTTCTATATTTATTCTGCCATTGATTACCAGCTAAAAAGTTAATGCACCTCTAACTTGCCAAACATAAATATGAGAATAGGCAAAATATGGCAATTTTGTTAATACTTTTTTATTTCGTCCATGTAATTTTATACCCAATAAAATTTGGGAAAAGAATGAAATGTGTTCTTGACTTGATTGTTTGATTGATTGATCTTGACTTCCATCTCCCTTATCCCTTTAAAATACGCTTGCCTTAATATTAACTCTTCCGAGGTATCAAAAATTTGTTAAAAATACAGACAACACAATATTTGGACAAGTAATTTAATCATACGCAAGAGTTTGGTAAATTATCATCTCTGCTTTCGTCTTGCTGTGATTTAAAACAGTCCCCGATATTTTCCACCCTTCCATCTGTTGCAGCATTTAAAATCTGATATTTTTTCATCGAATTTCCTAGTAGCTTTGAATTTTATCCGTCGTTACTAACATTGAAAGATTAAAATATTAAGAACTCGGGAAAATTATTATCATGGGTATTAAACTAGCGTCCGAGTGACTTTTTCGATTTCGCGGGAATTAATTTTCTAAAAAAGGTATATCTAATTTTTTTTTTCATTTACCATTGCTTTCAAAAATAGTATTTTTCGATATTTGGCCGTTGAGAGGACGCATTAATCTCTATCAACGGAATTCGTCTTATGCCTTGACAATTTACTCTTTAAAAACTCACGTCATTATCTAGAAAATGTCATAGTATATGGAATAGCTCTTTGTCAACATAAGACTAAGTCATCATCCACATCTACATCGACATCTTCATAATACCCTAAGGAGTATTTGGCAGGGGGTGAGTATACACCAGCACTCTGATACAATACCCTGCGTATGCATAGTCAACGAAAAAAATCCATCGCACATGTACCTACCAACAGGGGGTGTTGTATCTCACCGATCATGCATTGCTCCATGTAAGTTGACACCAACCATGCAAAAAATACAATATTATAATGTAGACTCTTGGCATATAAATAAGATCTTTTTATTTAAGTATGGAGTTTTCCGCAACGGTAACAGTTTCTTTCATTTGTAAAAGGCAACTATATTTCATTTTATCGTCAGCCATTGATTCCCCTGACGATAAAGGAAGATATTTGTTAATAAGTATGAGGTTTCTGGAATATTATCATTTTCTCTCACTTGGAATGTGCAACTTATACATATGTATTTCACCCAATCACAATATCTTTACTTCCTCGTCATTACGCTTCTTTTAATTACACCCAGCTTCATATTTTTATAACATTTTCCTTACTTGTTGCTCTAATATAACATTTACCTTTGCTTTTCAATCCTACGTTCATGTTCCATGGTATGTGATTTTCGTTTGCTACAGTGCCAATCACATAACCTTCCGTCGAAAATATTTAGACGGAACTTACTTAATTACAACTATATTACCAAATTATGAATGAATAGCAATATACGACACCAATGTATAAAAAAAGAAACTACAGATAGTTTCAAAAAAATCTCAAGGACAGTTTCAGTAATTCATTCCTGCAACAACAATCTCCATCACATGCAAACTATATTGTGATGTTATAATATTGTTTCCTTCGATTCTGTAGGCACATTATATAAGCATTGTTAACAATTTATACAATATCGATTATCTTAATCTAACAATAAGTCGTAATTCCCCCAAATAAAAAGATTTAAAACGACGACAAAAAACTGCGAGCCAATGAGTCTTCACTTGTTTTTACCCTTATTTCATTGGTGGTGACACGCCAGATGACTCCTAACTTCGGATATATTCGGTTTTTCCATTTTTGGGAAGGAGGGGGACGTACAGTAGCGACTGGTTTGAAACCGACGACCTTACAGAATCGCTGAAAGTGCCGTCGCGACGTCGGTACGGAAACCGTTGTCGGTACGGAATAATGTCCAGTCGGTGGGCTTGAAAGGGAAACCGATCGGTGCGGTAAGTTATAGAAACTAGGTCCCTGTGACGTCACGTGGAAAGGAATTGCATGGGCGCCAATCTGGCCTCACGGAGAAATTCCTTTTATATAATCACTAGCTGACCCGGCGAACTTCGTACCGCCTAACAATCAATGAACTTACAGTTTACTTACACCATTTATAAATCAGGAGCGGCTGTATCGTTTTTAATCATGTTTAATTTATTATAATAAAATAAGGGTACAAATTCAATAAAACTACGTAAATGAGTACCAAAATTGCTTGTCAGAAAGACATTTTCTTTATTGAATCTACATAGGGTGAATCGGAGCACGTTTACGCGGATTTTTTCAACAAATTTTCTTACGTTTTAGCTTAAGAAATTTTGGGCATTGTGGTTTAATAAAGCAGTTCATGAAATAAAAATTATACGCATTCAGTTGTTGGCTATTTGCGTTATTAGCTGTAAAAAAATGTTTTTTGGTCCAAGTCTGTTGCATACACTTGGCCCATTCAGGGGGCAGGTTGACACGACCCCAGACCGACGCTTGACAGATGCTCAAAATCGTGCAAGAAAAGCCCCTATGAAGCAGCATTCGCATTAAATGACTTAAGGCGCGCCAGTTTTAGTATCTCTGTTTGGAAAAAATGCACTGCGTAAACGTACTGCATGCGTAAACGCACCACGGTGAGCCCTACAAATTCGGGTTTAATGTCTTGCGTCAAGCACCTTCTGAGAAACAACAGTTTTTGTTTTGTTATCAGGCGCAAGATGAAGCGGATGAAGCTAAATAAATATAGCGAAGCAAAGCAGTGACGCAGCGAGGGGAGGTTTTGGGGGATAACCCCCCCCCCCCAAGAGCTTAGAGAATTTTTTAATGAAAGATTTTGTTATTAATATTAGGGGAACGGATGACTAACAAACAAAACATATTTAACTATTCACACAGCCGCAAAACCCACTATTTTGAACCATTTATCTCAAAAACTGTCTGAGGGAAGTGCCCCCACACTTCCCGCTTACCTTAGCGAGTTTTCTATGCCCTACAGACCCGTGGTATTAGCTGCGCCCAGAACCCCCTATCCTAGCTACGCACTTGAAGCGAAGGATGAAATACAGAGGATGGTTTATCGACTCGTGAACATAGCACGCTAAATTGACCATGAGAAAATCATGGGTTTTCATTAGCACATGAGCACAAACAACACAAAAACTGAAAGAATGACCATGCGATTTTTTAATCGTTATCACGAATGCAACACGAATTGTAAATTGAATACGTTTTAGCTCAAAAGGGCATATGAGTTGAGATCATGGAATCTACGGAATGAGGACTTCCTAACCTTTGAATTTTCCTTTGAGTAAAGTTGCGTGAATCACATTCATCACCAATTTTTTTAATGATCAAACACGTTCCGTTGGATAGGTATGGTTGGTTTAGGCTTCGAAAGATCATGAGCACAGAAACTACATTTTTCTGTAAATCGTGCCTTGGTAAGCCAGGTACGTCCAAGGACTTAAAATATTCAGATAGATAGTTGGTGATTTCGTCTTCGTTTGTTACACATTTAAAAGATTCGAATCCATGCAGAGTACGAACTATTTGAATTTACCTCGTTTTAGTCATCCACATCTTCGTTCTTGCTCGCTAAATCAACCATCTTTGATTCTTTTGGTGATCAATCATATTCTGGAACTCTTTGTTGATGAGCAAACTACTCGATTCCTCGACAGGAACACGGACATTACCGTTTGTCAACAATTGCTTGGAGATTTGTTTACAAACACGGTAGTGAAGTGTCAACTCGAGCTGGGCCACGGCTGGGCTTACAATCAGCTCGAATTAAATTTTTAAAATGTAATTTCAATTTAATTAATATTTTGAACATATTTAGTAATTAAAATGTTATATTGTTACTAAATTCAGTTATTAAAGTGGTAAAAACAAAACTAATTATTTAATTTGTAGTTTTGACCGACTTATCAATTGTTGTGTTACTATAACTCCTAAATGCATGTCCATAGGAAAGAGATGAATTTTTTTTGTGAAATTATCCTATTTTTAATGGCCTATATGTTAACCCCGCCTGTGACGAATCCAAAGAACCAAATCTCATTGAAATCGGTGCAGCCGTTCTCGAGTTATAAGTGTTCTAACTAACACGATTTTCGACTTTCTTTTATATATATATAGATATCTGTCTTTCTTCCCCAACTAGCCCCAGAAACTTCAAGTGAAAAAATAGTGGACAGAATCAAAAAAGTTTTATTTAATTCATGCACCAGATTGTCCCACCATATTTCGCCAAAAATAGTTGAACTTGAAACGCCTGTTGTCTGTTCAGTTCCAATCTCAGGTTGGTTATTTTGGATAGTTGAGGGTGGAGCTCGCCCCAGACTAAGCTTCAGTAGTGTGAATATCAAATATTTAGGCCAGAGGAGCCAGTGCCTTTCCATGGAACACCTCGCCTTCGAGGATCCATTTTGGGGAGACCGAAAGCTTTACCCTGGATTCCATCGCAGGCCTTCTCGATCAGCAGACAAGCCCTAAACCCATTAAGCTAAAATGCTCCCCGTAACTAAACCCAACTCAGAGTCCTCTAGATTGCTCTCTCAACACTACTCTCTCATCATGTCGAGTCGTCGCATAGGCTTCCACTATGGCAACCACGACGTCCGCCATTTTCAGTGTAAATACTCCGTTTTCCCATAAGGAGATGTGGTAAAATTTCTTCGTTTTTTTGGTAAGCGAAGAATGTTGGTAATTTTCGAATAGGTGATATTGATTTTCGAAACCTTCAGTAACATAAGTACACATTTTCTAGGCATGACAACAATGGAAACGGCGAAAATAAAGGTAAAACCAGGGCAAAGGCTAAACGTATTACGACCTGATCGAACCCTTGTTTTAATGGGTTGACACCCAATTGCGCTAAATAATCACTGAAAATACTATTAACGGAAACTCTTACCCTCAATAAAAAGGCTCTTTGCAAAATATGTACTGACACAAGCAATTCCGCCGCGAGTTTAATGACTGAAATCTGATAGTAGGACAGCGGGTAGATGGGCGTAACCAGCTGGAGACGGCATTTCAGCGGCGTAGTGCGGTGGGATAGGACCCCCCTGTCCCCCGGACAATATGAAAACACAGTTACTTTGATTAATTTAAAAAACAAAATATTGAGAAATGACGAGTTTACAAAAGATTTCTTTGACAAATAGTTTTTTCGATCATTAACCCGAACGAAATTCCTGGCTACGCCCCCCCCCCCCTTAGAAGCGAAAAGAAATTAAGCTCGTAACGAAAATTTTAAAGAAATTATTTTCGCATAAGACATGTAACAAATTTAAGTCATTCTCTTCATTGTATAGACCAATGAAACGCTGTCATAATTTACTTACAATTTTGGCTTCTTCATTCTTTGCAAAAATGTTACTACTTGAAAGACCACGACATGTCCTCCTTGCTTTGATCCTGGGTACCAATGGAGCAGCGAGGGGGGTTATGGGGGATGAATTCCTCCCCCAGAGATATTTTTAATTTTAATCCATTTTACTTAATTGGATTAATATTACTAATAGAATAGTGTAAGGACTAATTAAATATCCCTCAGAAAGCCATAAAACTCACCATTTATCTTAAAATTCGCCAATTTACTAATCTCGCACCGACCGCTTATCCTGGAGGGTATTCCGTTCCCCCACACACCCTGGTATTAGTTGCACCTAAACCCACCCCCCCAGTCTTAAGTACTACCTGGGCCCCTGCAGGGTACTCACATGGATGGATGTGCTCAATACCAAATGCCAATGATAGAAACAGACAGAGGGCATATCTGTTCCAATGATAGTAGTATCCAGCGGTCTGGGGTCCTGATGGGGGGAATTCGGAGGTCTTCCTTGAAAAATTTTAGGGAACTGCATGCCCGAAAATAGATTTTGACAATTTTCTCGCTCTTAAATAGTAGATAAAGTTAATAAAAAAATACTATGAAAATTGAGAAAAATTAATAATTTATTATGGAGCTGATATCTCTTTAATGAATTTGTCCCAGAAACAGCACTGAAATCTAAAAAAAGAAACTAAATACAATCTTTCCAAATAACCATTCCAAATCAGCACTTGCAGTTTTTTTTTACCTTCTGGACACCTAACTCACTTCATTTAATTTACAATGAGTATGCAGTAAAGAAAGCAACCAATGAACACAAAACTTTTTATAATTACAAAAAATATTGGTGCAAGTAACCTAAGTAATGAATATCTTTTTTTAATTACACCTTTAATATCCCCTCAAGATGGAGCAGGGCCCCCCTAAAGCCCGTATGACACTTGCCAATTTATTGGCCAATATATCGGCGCGCAATATTGGTTAAAATATTGGGCTTTAGGCATCGTATGACACGTACCAATATTTACACCAATATTGGCCGTTATAGTGTTCTAATACCCCACTAGAGAACGCCACATAACACAAAATGACAAAAGAGCATCTCAAGACGCAGATTGATTGCCAATGAGCTACAGAATGGGAGGTGGCATAATAATTGTAAATTTAATAACTATTTCGAGGGGCTGCAAAGATATTTTCGAATTGCTCGAAATTTCATTCGGGTGAGTTCCTTGAATGATGAGAGATTGGAAATATTGTGATCTCATAGGTGAGCCAAGATAACGTAGCGGCTCGTTTTGGCTGGAATATGTTCATCGAATAAACAGAGATTGTGTCATCAATTGGGACTTTCACCCGAAACTTTAGCGCTCAAATCATGAAAAATAGTTTAATAATTGTAATTTAAACAAAATATAGACGCAATCGAGGAGAATCACGACGTTTTTATTCATTAAATATCCGAAATGTTATTTCCGAATTACCCACTTTAGACAGTTGATGTTTGTGGATTTATGTTCTCTCAAAGTACATATTAATTATTTGAGCTATTCCATGGATTGCTATGCTTCTAAAGTTTTTATATATGATATTAAAATTCCGAGGTGAAATGTTTTGCAAAGAGCTTCTATATTTGGCCACTAGGAGTCGATAAGACTGAGTTCTGATTGGAGATTGGCCTCGAGAAAATAGAACCCGTTCTAAAATCTAGATTGGCCAAGAAATTGTGCCCAATATTGTGAAACGGAGATTGGGCTAGAAATTGGTGTGTGTCAGTGGGTCCACAATCCAATATCCAATGGATTGGCCAATAAATTGGTAAGTGTCATACGGGCTTAAGCTTGGGTGACTCAGAGATTGCCAACCTGGCCAGTCCGCCCTTGTACCCAAATAGCAATGCAAGCCGGAATCAGGCTTGCAGCAACCTAGAATAAAAACAAACTTGAATCACGGTTTAACAACTTGCTTATTATCATCCCTATGCAAGCCCTTCCACTGTTTACTGCATCACTAATTGAAAAAAAAATTTAATAACTACAAGCCTAGGTGAACCACTGGGGTCTTTTCCTGGGAAATAAGTCCTTGGAATAGAGAACACATAGCAAAAGAAAACAATTCTTAAATGAACATCCATACAATTCCTTGAAAAGTAAAAGTAGAACAAAATCTAACAGGGGATCATGTCAGACCATTCTGAAAAAACATAGTACGTACACTAAGACGCACTCTTGCAATTAAATCAACATAAAAAATTTGTGGGATACAATTAATGAACGCCTAATAACACAACATAGCTCCGTGAACAGTTAATGAGGAACTTGCATGGGTCGTAGATTGCTCTAAAAACTATTTTGAATAAGTCAAATGGATACATTAGCTCGCAAAAATACCTTCAGTTTCTCCATTCAACATCAAAAGAAATAAAAAAATTGCATTTAAAATCGAGAAAAATTTCTCTGAGCCGACCACTGCGCGAAGACACCCGAGCGTTGCCGAGGCCAGGCGTGACGTCATAGGTGCCTAAACAACCGTAGGGAGTAGGGAAATACGCTGAGCGCATGGCGTAAAATTTGTTTTGAGGGAGTATTTAGCCGCTCATCGTCACTTTATTTTGTTCTGTTATTCTTGGGAAAGTTTTCCTATTGCTATTGTGCCTAGATTATTACTTGGGATATTAATAATGCCGCATCGGGATGATGAAGTACAAGCGTTTCACTTCGTGTGTTTTGGTTATCAGAAAAATGGATGATAACGTTGCCACTCGTTCGAATAGTACACCTGAAATTCATCTACGTCTACATAATACCCCGCAAGCCGCCTAAAAGGCGTGTGGCATGGGGTGTTAGGACACCAGCCTTTTTTTAGGACACCAAAAATTGATGCCACGACCCTCATGGAATTTGTTAAGACAAATTATTGCTATACGTCGGCGGCAAATCGAGTTGTAAAAGAAACTTGTAATACTGGATGATAACGATCGTAAGCTGTGCTGTTGACATTAGAGTAAGCTGTGCTGTTGAATTTGGCAACGCCGGATTAACGGAGAAGGTAGTCCTATCCGTCCTACGGTACGAATTCACAGCAAAACAGTCTGCACACAATCCACATGTGAGATCGCGAATCGGTTCCGCTGCCAACACACACACAAGCTACAACCTATTTCAATAATATAGGTAAATCCATAAACAATATACTAGCATATACCATAATAATATAGTGGGAAATAGGCAAATACTCTTATCAAAAACTGGATGTCACTATCACATTCTTATATTCATCACGTACAACTTACAATAACAGAACTCGTTATGATGAATACAACTATTTATTCACTGATTTAAACCCTTAAATTATCCCACACAAGTGACACAGGTGACATTTCTCACTACTATTCGTTGAAATAATGGAATAACAAACTTCACACACAGTTTTTATTTCAATAGCGTGATCGTGAAATGTCATATCCACGGTGAACAACGGAGATTAGCACGCCACTGACAATTTTTACACTACTGTTAGACATTTATCGATAGCGTAGTAGCACTTTTTACAATTCAATCACGATGGAACACTGATAACTCATGGCCGATATTTTTCAACCTTGTCAAACTTTGTGCATTACAACCACTGGCACTGTGATTATTAGCAGTAGCTTAACGGGAGATGTCACGTTGAAAATAACACTATTTTGGCACAAAAATGTTCCTAGATGTCTCCAATCAGCGAGCAAAAGTTGCATTGACTGGAATTCACCCCATAATACAAGCACAGACAGTCCTAAACGACGAATTCTCCGGTACCTACGAATAAACGGATGAAGTTATTGTATATAAAACCTAAGCGGACATTAGTAAACATCAAAATCGTTCTAATTACATACTTAAATGAATGATATGCCGTCGATAACATCAACTTACAATTAACGTATCCCCTTCCCAATGGCCGTGGCCCAGACTCCTACAACGATGTTATTTAGGTATTATCAAAATTTTGGTTTAACTGCTCCAGTTTTATATTTTATGCCCTTACTCAGATATTAATATTATAAATAATGCAAAATACGAGGGCTTCCAAGCCTCTATCGTCGGATATTTATCTTTAAATATAAAATAATCAACACGTCTAACAAACGAAGCTCTCACAACTGCTGGCAACTATTACAAACAATCACAACAATAGCTTCGCGTGATGTTTAGGCACCTTTGACGTCATCGAGGCTTCGTCGGCAGTGGCTCGGGGGGTGAGGGAGTTTTTCCCGCGCTTTAAAATTCGTAATATTTATCATTAAATATCTCGCGAAGGAAAACTCAGATTTACATGCGGTTTTCTTTGTTGTATTCAGAAAATAATTTTCTGTCCGCCTATGAAATAAAAAAAATTCATGCAAGTTCCCCATTGTGATTAATAACAGCAGTAGGTAATACTTAACTAGACATATAAAATTAACTTCTACAATCTGAGTTGACACAAGGGTACTAACTTTCAAATTCCAAGCAGACGCATTTGGTAAAAAATTTATTTATGACTGAAATAGAGATCATTTCTCCCATAATATCCCAATCCCAGATAATATATTCGTGATTATAAGCAATTCCCATCTCTGCTTAAGGTGAAATGAAGTGAAACATAAGATAAATAAAGAAGAACCAAAGTGCTCATATTAAGGCCAAAATGCCTAATATATACCAGGGCACTAATGTAGGAATAAAATTCAATCTATATATGACATGAACTATTTTGCTATTAATCCTAAAAAGATTACTGAAGTCTTTTATGACCAGGACACAGCTCCTGTAATGGCATGCCCATGCACTTTGTAACAAAACACTCAAAAGTATATGATAAGATATGGAAATAAGTCTTCCTTCTTAGTTAGCTTCAAGTCAGCTAAATTGATATGACTTTTGTCAACAGCAGGCTCCTCATTTAGTCAACTCTTGTCTCAATTCAATTCCGTGAAAGATTTACAACAGGACATCTCTGTTAGCCTAACTGAAATATGCCATGGAATAAAATACAATTTCCATACACTTAGGTATCAATATCCTTAAATTGGAGATTAATGTGAATGACATCCATATCTTAGTAGTCATTTTTTACATCCTCATCATATGCTTAGGATAATTAACATATTTATAGAATGATTTCCATACGTCTGCATAATAGTTACAAAAATTTAACATGCATGAATCACCTAAGTTTATTCATGAGTCCTTTGATGTGATCTCATGTGTTCTCTCTAAACAAGTGGACTAGTAGTAGTACTGTATGGGAATAAATGTGAAAAATGGCTCTAAATCTTGACAATATGTTAAGCAAAGGTAAATAAATTTTTTAAAGACCGAACCTTGCACCTTTTAGAAGTGATGTAAGAATCTTTCTCTCACTTGAAAATTCATTAAAATCTTAGGTAAGAAGTGTTCTTGGAAATCATTCCTGCAAATTAAGGATTTCTAAGGATATTTAAACCAGAAAGCTCTGATACTAGGTGGTAAATTATAATAAACTTTGCTCTTTTTATGCCAAAATAATGAAATATCTGATATAACAGTTGATTTTATATCTCTATATAAGACAACTTAATGCAAACATGTTTCACTAGAATGTGTAAAGCCGTCAACAATCCACATTAACCACGACTCAACTGGTAGATAACCAAGTATTCATGGTATAAACATTATGCATATTGGTAATGATAAAATGTGTATATGCCAAAGAGGGATATATGCAATAAGAACTGATTAGTCATCGCCCAGCAAAGAAAAACTGATTTCCATTAGATTTGACACTGATATCCAACAGGTTTGACACACTGATTTCCTTCTCCTTTGAATCTGTTTTGAAAATTGAAACAGCTGGAAATCAGTAGGAAGACAGTTGGAAATCAGTTGTGAAGGTCCAATATGGCGGCTGTTTTCCTACTCATTTCCATGAATGTGGTTTGACTCTGGTTTCCACCGTTCAACAGATTTGAATCCGGTTTCCCCGTTTCAGCTATTTCGAATCTGTTTTTCACCGTCATACCGATCTGAATCTCGAATCCTCCTATGACTTGCTGATGCATGAGTTATTTCCGCCAATTCCAAGTTTCGCAGAGCTGCACTCAACCAACGTTTCTAACTTCACATTCTACATCTCTATCATCAACCTGGATGTAGACTCGGCAGAAAAAAGTTTACAAAATACAGCCTAACAAAATGAACTTCATGTAAGTCTCCCACCACAATGAAATAACACAGGCTCTATTAACGTATTTATTAAGTATCCACAAACTCCATTGAAAGTACATATTCAATTGAAAATACATTGTCATCTAATTTGGTAAATTTCTGAGGCTGAATACACTTAAAATCTCAATGTCATGCATTAGAAATAATTTAGGTAAACACAGAATTTACAGATGAAATCTCATTTGAAGGAGAGTTTGACAAACTAGTAGTGCTTTTCCACACTGTTTATCAGTTCTAAAAATCTTGAACACTCATCGAAAGGCACAAGGTTTTCCAAGAGTAAAAGAACAATCATTGCACCAGAACAACAACTTACATCAGATTTCACAATCTTGAATTATCGAAGAACACAAATTTTTCCGTGATTAACAGAAAAATCACAACACTAGAAAATATTTCAGATGCCTTTATGAAAGAAAGACTTCTTTACATGCCTTATGAAAATAATTCTGATTCAGTATTAAGCCAACCACATCTGTATGTTTCACTAAAGAAACTTGCCATACTGTTTATACATGAACACGGTCGTTTCACTTAGCACAAACAAACCTGCAAAATACACAATACTCTGAAAATCCTGGTAGGTTCTCGTCGGCGACGTAACGCGCGTACATATTATACATATTGCATACAAAAATATTAGCAATCGCTCAAAAACTGTAAACAAAAGATAAATTATTCAATGAAAACACAAAAGATCCAAATCACATCAAGAATTTCACTGTCGCTTAAAACCTGAAGAGATGCACGAATGGCTAAATTCAACGCTGCGAGAATTTAGCACTGGTTAAATAATACTGATATGATTATTTTTTCTCCACACCCTATAACTTTAGCACAAAACAGACAACCACAAGCACGTAAACATTCAAAACGAAATCGGGTGTCAGCGTTGCTACTTTGTCTTGCTATCTTTCGTAGTTAGGTGGCAGCACTATACCGGCTATATTTTTTTAAATGCGAAGTGAGGTTTTTACGTGCTTTCATTCCCAAGTTATGTACCGTTTGGTATATTGGTGGTAGTGAGTTCCAACAGGTGAAATGATGAGCAATACAAAGTGCGGATGATGTACATTAAATTTTTTCATCACCCGTGCATTTTTGCAAGACGGCAAAGTACATGTTTCCTCCTTTATGTCATTATTTTATTTCTGACCATGATTTTGAATTAAATATACTCATTGACACATCAGAAAAAAGTAATTTTCCAATCAACGCAGTGGTAAAGCCTGTGTGAGATGGGTTTCTACAAGACACTCATATCAGGAGAATTTCAAATTCATTCCACAATTCAACTCTGTTGGAAAGCACTTGTGGAAAACACTTTCAAGCCAATAAATAAGGAAAAGAGTTTCAAATGACATTCAATTCAGTGTCAATACAGTCCGTGTGGAAGACAGCTGGAAACCAGTTACAATGGAAATGAGATTCAAATCACTTCCTTCCATTTCCTGTCCGCTGGAAACCAGTGGAAATCAGTGTCAAGACAGAGTCAAATCAGATTTTAACGATTCAGATCAGATTCAAATGAGGTTCAAAACGGTTGGAAATCAGTTTTTCTTTCCTGGGCGTATACACACAACAAACAAAGAGGGAAAAACCACTTAACCAGGCCCAATATACCTATGTAGGAATTAAGGAATTAGAATAAAGGTGCTTCCATGCTATTGAATAGATTGAGAATTCCATATCAGCAACTCATCTTCAAATTTGATGTAAAGAACTCAAAAATGTAACCACTTATGTGAATTACCAGAGTAAAGCAATGGAACAGGTAGTTAAGAGGTAATCATATAAAAAATTACTCTTGTATAAAATACATCAAGGCCAGGTAAACACTGACAGAAGTGATGCTCTAATAACTAGCTATGTGGAGCAACATCAAACACTTGCTCATAAATAAATAATATAGATGACACCCCATGGAATCAGTTTTAACATAATAGAAGTTCAATATGATTTAGACTGAGTGTTGAACTTGAATATAGAAAAAACAAACAACAAGTTAGAAAATTTATGAAAAAATACATTTTGCTACTCCAGATATATTCTCTCATTAAGCAAAATACATGGTGACACCACAATGCCAATGCAGAAGATGATTGCTGTGAATATAGCGCTGCACATGCTTCTTCTGCTTAGGTTATTTGGACATGAAATGCAGTAATTGTATCTGATCATTGTAGAAGTCGTTCCATTATATAGCCATCAATTCCAAACATGATACAACAGGCAGCATTGAATCTGGAACAAAGGAATAATCTTGGTGACATCAACTGAGTGAACTTGAGTAACATATAAGAATAAAACAAATCACCACTGGTATTCACATAACATGCATTTCAATTTAATGCACAATATATGCACTGCAGAACACCTTGGTAAGAGGACTATCCACTTAGAAAATAAAAAAAGCTAATCCATACAATATTATGGGCCAAATTCAGTACCAAAATATTCTTAAGCACTCCATTTAGGAGGATCTGAATTCAAGATATTGCCCACCCTGTTCCTCTAAATGATGCAACAAGATGATGAGCCCAGATATGAAGAAACATTTATGCACATTATTGAATAAGACACTCAAGTTTAATGCAATAGAAGCATAATTATAATAGCATCCAAAGTATATTAATCAAGAAACGATACTGAATTTCAAAGTGTCAGAATGACTTTAGCAAACACGATGGTAGTTTTCAAATCAGACAGTCACCAAAACAGCTTAACATAAGAGCAACCAGTGACTCCATTTAATTACTCCAGAAGTATTTTGAAAACACTTTTTCAATGTAAAGAAGCAATTTGGATGCTATGGAAGTAATGAAAAATGGTATAACTGAAAAATTGTCAGAATATAAGCAAAGGCAATGTGAAATAAAAGAACTTGCAATAGATATAGTTTAATCTTACATTCAAGAAAACTTGTCAATTTGAGAAGCTACCTTATTTGATAGATTATAAGCATTAGCAAAGACTGCATGCTTATTTTACAACAAATGTGCTGATTTCTCAAAACATAATAGATGAATGAGAATGTTAACAAATACGTCATTTCAAAATAAACACATGTATATATACAAAGTAAAGTACTATATACTCAAGTAAAAATTTCTCCCCTGAAAAAGAGCTGATTCTGGGCTGAAACTCCACTGAATGCACTCAAACTGCCTTGAAACAACCTTGTCACTGCACTGCACTGCCTTGTCCTCAACAAGAAAAAGAGCACTCAACTGAAACTCTGATGCCATTCTCCCTTGCGAGTCCATTGCATTTGAACTGCTTCTCCCTTGCTGCATGTTTGCTCCACTGATACTGAACTGGACAATAGCCTCAGGCCAGGTCGAATTTATGGCTCCACTGCATCTCTCTTGCCGAATATCTTTACTGCCCTGCCACAGAGCTGCTGCAGCATTTGGGTATCCCCTCTCCCTCATGAATTTGAACTGCTTCTCCCTTGCTGCACATGAGCTCCACTGACACTGAACTGGACGGTAGGTTCATAGGCCAGGCCAACTTAATAACTCCACTGAATCTCTCTTGCCGTATGCCTTTACTGCCCTGCCACAGAGCTGCTGCAGCATTTGGGTATCCCCTCTCCCTCATGAATTTGAACTGCTTCTCCCTTGCTGCACATGAGCTCCACTGACACTGAACTGGACGGTAGGTTCATAGGCCAGGCCAACTTAATAACTCCACTGAATCTCTCTTGCCGTATGCCTTTACTGCCCTGCCACAGAGCTGCTGCAGCATTTGGGTATCCCCTCTCCCTCATGAATTTGAACTGCTTCTCCCTTGCTGCGCGTGTGCTACCCACTTTAAGTTTTGCCAACATACGGAACCCTTCTACCGGACATATACGCGACCCCTGTTTTCAGCGGCAATGAATTTTTTAAATTTAGCTTTTGGCAACACGTACATCTTTTCCCGCGCGTCAAGCTGTCGGTTGCCGTTATTTCTCTCAAGTTGCTAGGAGCGAAAGACGAGTGATGAGCGTGGGTTTTGGCATGAAAAGATTGATGGCATGAATATTTTCCCGGTACTTCGACGTTTGTTAACGGCAAGAATTAATCGAAATTAAGGTGAAGGGGAGAACGAGGTCGGTGGTGGTGACTGCAGTCATAACTGGAGGTAAGCGTTTTAACTTCTCTGATGGCATGTTTATTCCTTCCATGTTTAGCCGTGAGAACGTTGACATTGAATACGTGTTTTAATCCAGGCACGTTTTAGGATTTCAAGCTCCTTTTTCGGGGGTCATGCAGCCAATAACGAATTCTTCTTTCGACGCGTTGGCGACTGCCGTCCACTTTTCCTGCCTCATGGATACCCCGGACTGCCCCGTACGAGGAGGATAATACACCGACCGGGCATCAATGCCGCGGATGCCGCGCCGTCCGTTAGTCATCCTGCGGAGGACCGGACTCAGTGAGCTCGAGCGGGCTTTCGAAGAAATAAGGAATGCGGGTATGTTTCGCTATAGTGCAATGTATATTTACTGCTTATACTTATTAGTTACTGCTGAATGTTTTGGAATCTTACGTGGTTTTCGTTTGGAGTTCACACATAGCCTAAGTAACGAGTCATCGCTTCGTTTTTCATTTAACTATGATGCAAAGCGCATGCTTCCTCGGTGATAATTTAAGTTTTGCTTTCTATAATTTGAATGGTTCACATTAATGCACCATATAACTAATAAGCCAAGTAAAGGAGAGTTTTTCATGTGCAATTTTGCTAATTTGATTTTGAGTTAAGTCGTTTGGGTCTCTCATCAGTCATGTTTCTTCTCTTTTTCAGGAGCATCTAACTTCCATGACTTCTTTCATTTGGAATATTTTTGTATGTGCTTTTAACAGCTATTAATTTATTGATGTATTTTCATGTTCTAATAAATTGTGTCTTGAAAAATGTTGTGGCATTGCAGTTATAATAACTATTGTTGATCGCAATCACCTATCCACCCTTTATCTCTTATCATGCATGCAAAATTGTGGGAGAAATCTGTTATGTGATCATCCACTGTTGGCTGGGTTGCGCAAGTTGTTAATTTACTGTATTCATATGATTTGACGAGGGAATTTTAATGGATTGGGTAGAGGAAATGTATTCAGCCAAACAAGGGAGTTTCAGCCTGGCATACAAGGGAGTTTCAGCCTAGCTATCCAATGGAGTTTCAGTCTAGCTGGCCAAGGGAGTTTCAGTCTAGCTGGTAGCCAAGGAAGTTTCAGTCTAGTTAGTGGCCAAGGGAGTTTCAGTGTAGCTAGCCAAGGGAGTTTCAGTTTAGTCGGCCAAGGGAGTTTCATTGGAGTAGCTGGAGTTCTTAATTGCACTGCTACTGCACTGCCATCCCTCTTCCAAACTCCACTGGTTTGTTTCAATTTCAATGCAGTTTCAGCATAGAAGCAAGGCAGTGAGTTTCAAGGTAGTTTCAGCCCAGTTTCAGTCAAGTCTCAAGGGAGAAATTTTTACTTGAGTAGTCATATCTCAGCAAAATACCAAGTCCAGGTGACATGTATGGAAGATAGGAAAGAATTGACTTACACCACCTAAAGACAATAAAATGAGGCATAATAGAAACAGACAAACTATGTACAAGAGATTTTAGAAGTCCATGACTCAGGGTAATATAGGTGCTTATGACATGAATAAACACACAAATAAAGACATGCTCAATATCTCCAGCCCATAAGACTGCATGTAGTCTTCAAAAAACACTTAACCTATCCTAGAAACAAGACCTTGGATTCATCCAGCCTTCGACTATGCCAAACATGAATTACACACAGATGATTTTTTCCAAGGAAAACTATCGAGAAACCACTGGTCAATGATTTTGGTTTCAAACAAAAAATTCGCATCATTTCACATTTTAATATAGCATTGAAGTACTCTCTCAAAGAAGTAAACAAATAGGACTTTAACAATGAAAATAGCAATGAGGTACTTCTTAATTAATTACTAAAAAGTCCTCTTTATTTTCTTCCTTTAGCCGCAGTAAGTTCAAATATGGTATCACAAAATGAAGGTAGTTTCAAAATCATTTGAATTGTCAATATCAGCAATGTTTTTGATTTGTAAATTAGTTCACAGACCCCAAGAATACAATGAAGCTAAGAAGGGAAAGTAGAGATATCACTTGCTTGTGCATGCTTGCCACTTCTTACTTTGTACAAACTTGAACCAATAATTAAAGAGTATGTTTAATTACCACTTCCTTTTAATAATAATACTTCAGGCAGCGCCTGACACCGAGAACCTAAACTATTGAATGGACGATGAGGATACATAAATGCTTTGTTGATGCCATTCCCTAATAAATGCCCTGGCATCACTATCAATCCACCAGTTTTTTGTAAGAAACATTTCCAATGAACCCATTTATAAAGGGATCGATAGTACTTGTACAATCATATTTTTACAGCCTAGAGCTAATGGGTAATTGTCTCTCAGGCTGGTTAATAATCTAAACAGGACAGCCGTTCGCGCTACTTTTGAATAATTTCATAAGTTAATCGTCATAAGAAGAGATAAGTGGGCAGTGAAACTTGTGCTATCTGTTGAGCGTAGGTATGTGGGTTACAGCAAAGGACGATGGAATTGAAAATGCTACTCAAGATGAACAAAAGAAAACAAAGCCCAACAACCAGATGACTGATAGACAATAACCCAATTGAACGGTGCCACAATACTTCGTTATCACCAATAATAATACCGTTCATCACAATGCACTGACACTGATAACATCATAAACACACTCTCTCAGCAAATGCCAATAGTATGAATAACAGAACAACCTTAATACGTACATACCACACTCGATGGCTCTTCAACTTCAGCAAAGGAAAAGACTTTCAATTCAAGACCGGCAATCGAATATTAGAGGTCTTCTCATGGTGTAACAGGCTTCAGACGTTTCGCGACGCCGAAAATCGTCGGAACATCATTGGGCTTTTAATATTTTCCAGCCTCTCTTCCGAGCGGATTCAAATTTTGATTCGTATAAGTGCACCTGTGGCAAGGAAAACTCGCAGGAAAATGTTTTCATAATGATTAAATGGCTAAATAAATACATGCATGTAATATATGTTGACTATAATATTAATTAAGGAAGGTTTCGCGGCTTATATAAATCGTATGTAATTACAAGGTGTAAAATCCAAAATGGATTCGAATGCAATTACCTACAAACATTCGTTACCAACAGCATATAGTTCCAAAAGGGACATGAATATTACATGATTTCAGTAAGTCTTTAATGAAAACTGGTATCATTGATTGTATCACACGTAAAGTTCCTCACGATATTTCAAACGTGAAAGCACTTATATGTTACAGGTATAACTTTCAAGGACACTTACAAGTGTAACTTTCACGCGACGAAATAATAACAACTTACCACATTCCATTGTGTGAATAAGTTGCGAATTCTAGTTTATTGTTTAAATTAATTAATTGAATGTAGCACGGGTTAATTGTATCAGTATTACGACACTATCAAAGTTTAAAAACCATTGACACAAATAACCTTAAACCTATACATGAAAAACTCTCAACAATAGCAGGAATTATTATGCACTCTTTTCTGTTTACATTACGTATACAACGTAAAACTGATTGGCAAAGGTATTAATCTTTGAAGTAAATCACAGCCTTTCATCAAATTATGCCGTAACTAAGTAAGAACTTGATCTTCATATGAATACTTACCCAATACATTGAATTACATCAACTTCTAACTCACCTCACAAATAGTGGAAGACGGCTATGGTTGCCACTCATCCATCCCCCACATTTGTAGCCATTTAGCCCTTACCTGAGGATTACAAGGAAAAACAAAAGCGCGGTACACATCCCTACAACTAATGGAACAGTTTGGTGCAGAAGAACCGCCCATCTCTCTTATTTATCAATTACAAAAATGTAAAAAACTGCACCAACTCGACGTTACGCCTATGCTACAACACAGACCGCCATTAATGATGAGAGTGAAGATGGCCGACTGCGACGACTCAACTTCGTAGTTATTATATGGCAATATAGAGGACTCTGAACCCAACTATCCTAAAACATACCGCCTTCTACAGATACGCCAACGGGTAAAGTCTAATCAATAATGCCACAGTTAACCCATAATAAGCCGATGTTGCTTCTTATCAACATAAAAAATGAATAAATTTTCTGCTCCATTTAGGAAACATCTAACTACGCATTATTTTGTGGCGTAAATCACAATGAAAAAATATTTAGCTACCACGATAATAATGATAGAGTGCCAAATTTACAAGATTTAAAAATGAAAAATCTTGAAATTTGATTTCTATCAGAAGCACTTCTGGGTTAGAAAGGGTTAATGGGGTGGTTTCCTATTACTTTTTAATGCCTTAATCGAAAGATTTTTACTCCTGGAGTACGTATTTCACGCTTTTAGATTTTTAAATGACGATATCTATTTTTCGCGATTAAACGAAAAGTGAAAATTTTCAAGCGCGCGAAAACGCGACGGCCATGTATGAATGCCGGGAAAACTCCGAGTGACTTCGTTCTGGTTCCCGATGCCGCAAGTGATGTGACCTTAAGGCGAGGCTTTGAGCGCTGATACGACGCAGGATGCTAGCAGGTAGCAGAGTACCCTGCTAGCTGGTAGCGCTTGGCTTAAATTAGGATTATCAATACCCTATCGAGCGAAGGAAACTTTCCGACCTTCGGTAATTTTAATGGGTGATTATTAAGAGATGTTTCCCTGAGCTCTGTGCCTCATGCATGCATTGGTAATCTCAGACGAAGTAAAACTCCTATCTACGCGAATAGAAAATAGGTCCCTGTGACGTCACGTGGAGTGGAATCGCATGGGCGCCAATCTGGCCTCACAGAGAAATTCCTTTTATATAATCAGATCTGTCTTTCTCCCCCAAGGAGAATAATACCCATTACCTTAAGATTTGAATTCTCAAACAGAGCGTTGCATCATAGCTTCCTTTCTTCATAACTCACTAAAAACCATCGTATGAATCGAGATTTTTTCATTCGTTTTTTTATTATGTGGGCTCATATATAAAATTCTATGCCGATCTATTTTAAGATCAAACCAGGAAGGTGACGTTCCCCATTCTCCAAGCACTGAGTAAACAGGTTAGTGGCGTTTGTCATGACTTTCGGCAGCGTAGCAAGGGTTATGCTAGCAATTTCATCCTGGAGGCATGTTGCATTTCAAAGCTCGCAGGGTCCTACGGCCGTTCACATAAATACGGTATTTAACACCGACCGCCGTGTTTTGCAAATTTACCTATTGAATTTCACCCCTAAGTCTGGCCGCGGAAAAAAAATATTCGTGTAAGGTTTTACATGCCGATTTGCGTTCACTGTTCCTGTGACTTCATTGTCACCAAAGATCCATGGACCCACACTTCCAGCCGAGAAGTGCCATTCTCACAAAAACGTACATTTACAACGGGCAAAATAAATAAAAAATAATAATTTTTGTTTATAAAAAGAACCAAAATTGTGTAAATACAGTTTGTTGTTTATGAAATCTTTTGAATTGAGTGGCAGAGATCGTTAGATCTGAAATAGGATCGATGTTTTTCATGGCGAACAAGTTGAAGGAATTCTTCTCGGGTTTTCCACCGGTTGAGGCTTTCCATGGCCGACGTTTCGAGGCTCGACTCGAGCATCCTCATCAGGGCAGTTGAATTCAAGCCTCAATCGGTGGAAAACCCGAAAAGAATTCCTTCAATCGTTAGATCTATTTGCACTTTTTTACTTTTTACTTTTGTGATGTCTACGAACATGGTATATGCGTCTGCAAACATGATAAAAATGCCCACGGATTGGACAGAGGAGGAATATTATATGTTTACTCACGAGAAAAGTTTCTTTTATTTGTCATTAGACGTTTGTAACTAGTCATAGTGTATCGTCATGTCCGTTACCATCTTCCATGCCCGTGGGCTGCAGAGTTTACGGAAATTATGTCCACGGGTTAGGATAGACATTGTTCTTACACTTTTCTTAGACTCTGTTCTTACTGCATTGAACTAGCATCTTACAGCCGTAAAAGAAATCGTAATTGTGAGTAATAAACGGTGCAGAGTTACCTCTTTTGACTTGTTTGCGGAAATGACTGATGATCTTGGCTCTTTCCACTAACTGAAATAAACAGCTTTTTTCAGCATTAAAATATTCACGAAATCAATAGGGTAGTTTCCTTCATCAAAGAAAACGAAAGGCATTGATTGCGATTCGTTACCCACCATTAGTGTATTCATAATACTGTAAGAGGCGACTGCCGTTTCCCTTGCCTCATTTCCTCTTCCCAGACCAGCTCAGCTATAAAATCCCTTCCTTTCGCTCTCGATATTCCCCTACCACTCAACGCAGACAGGAAGCGCTCGCATGGCCACGTAAGGTAAGAGATCTTTTCTTAAGAACGTGAGCCTGCAACGCACCTGGGAAACAACGGAAAAACGCTGACGAGAGGGAGACGGCAGTTTGCGGGGCAGTTCGGGGCAGTCGACGGTTGTAAGGAAACCAAGGCAGAATAAAGTGTGATTCTCCCCGACATGTGACTTCTCCTTTCTTTCTGCGCGACTTTCCTTATCCTTCTGCGGATGACGAGGACGACAGCGCCCGGCAACTTACAATACACAAATTATTTGGTTTTGGAAATACCGGTTTAGACGAATGGCAATGGTCAATTTTAACCTCATTTGAAAAAGGCCAGGTTGGCGCCCATGCGATTCCACTCCACGTGACGTCACAGGGTCCTAGTTTATATACGAGTAGATATGAGTTTTACATGGCCTGAGATTACCAATGCATGCATGAGGCACGGAGCACAGGGAAACATCTCATAATAATCACACATTAAAAATACCTAAGTTCGGAAAGTTTCCTTCGTTTGACAGGGAAATAATAATCCTTATTTAAGCCAAGCGCTACATGATAGCAGGGTACTCAGCTACCCCCTAGCAGCCTGCGACGCATCAGCGCTAAGCCTCGACTCAAGGTCACCTCACCGGGCGGGAGGGGAACCAGAAATACGACGTACGGAGATATTTCCCGGCAGTCATACTTAAGCGTCGCGTTTTCGCGCTCTTGAAAATTTTCACTTTTCATTTAATCGCGAAAAATAGATATCGTCATTTAAAAATCTAAAAGCGTGAAATACGTATTCCAGGAGTAATAATCTTTCGATTAAGGCAATAAAAAAATAATAGGAAACCACCCTATTAGAAATTCAAACAACCCAATCTCCCTCTCTACAGATTGGTCGCTCAGGGCTGCCACCATCTCCGATGGATAATTCCCCCTTTTGCCTGCTTGTCCACGGACATTACTTTGTTGGGTAGCAGAGATGTTTTTTATTTTGTAATAAATATTATGAAAGAAAATCAGGCCGGAAACTATATTTTGGAATGTTTATGTTGTTGAAACTTGTTTCATGGTAGATTTTATAATAAATTACTTAGTAAATAATGTAAACATAACAAAAATCTATTTTTAAATCTGCGTTGCATAATTTTGTACGATTTAGGGAGAATGACCCAGGAAAAATGCACAACACACTGTAATTTTAGGTGAATGGGAAGACCTTTGATATGCAATCCTTAGGGATTGATGTCAGCCCATTCGTGCATGTTTTATTTGTTGACGGACGGACGGAAAACTGAAATTGTTTTACCAGTAACCAACCGCTATAGCGTGCTCAGGAACGAGTTCCAGAAGAACCTCGCATGCGCTCCTCTGGGAATAGACCTCTGGACACCTATCAAGATTAAGACCTTCCTGAAAAGTAGATACGTGCAAATATTAAGCTAACTGGTGTAACGCTTTGGCCATATAATCTTGCATTTTTTTTATTTCGAGCATTTAAAGTAGCTGCCACTTGCCATGCAAGAAGAACGTAATTTGCACCACTGCCATCTTGAATGAAGTCAGCTCATACAATAGCCCGTGCGCATTGCTGTAGAGGAGGTGAAGAATTAGTGATATTGTGGATATTACGCCGTTTTTGTTGTCGTACGTATTTTGTTGATATGTCGAAGCGCAGCTATAAGTACTTCATTGTGCGAATGTGCAGTAATACTAGTGGAAATGCCTCAAATAAGTATTTTCATACGGTCCCCCAAGACGGTGAACGACGAACTGTTTGGATGAAAAAGTGCCGACGAATTTAAGTTTCTTGATTTATTGCTACTTACTACGAAAACTCTAATATCATGAACTGAAGTAATTCTCTCTTGAAACTAGAGAAAGACTGAAGTTAACGATGTTAGAGTAACTCCAATATATATACTTACAAAACCAAATGAATAGGCACCTTAGAACCCTAGAGCTCTTTGATAGGTAACAAATGTAATAATAATAAGCGGATAGTTTTATCTCCTATATTTTTGCTGTAGGTAAAGAATGTAAGGAACAGCAACCGAAAAAGGGGAATTTTTTATCCCATTAAATTACTTAGAAGTGAAATTTTGAGCAAGTGGGCTACATACTTCGAAGAAGTTCTATATTATATTTTCCACACTTCGGGAAATACAAATTGTTAGGTCTATTAAACCGGAGATTTCACCACTTAAAAATTTCATCAGGTTGTTCTACACGAATAAATAACGGAAAAAATTGTTTAACCTTAAATGCCAAATAATAAAGATACAATACTACATACATAAGAGTAAAGTCTTACGTGCCCAAACTGGCTGTGCAATCCTTACACGAAAGAGTCGCTACTTTGCTTTCGCCACTCTCCTCCAAAAGCCGGGCTTCAACAACATAGGCCTTCGATCGAACCTTATTATGTTCCCCTGAACACAAGCGTGCCATTCGACTGGCACAATCTTGCTAGTCGGCAGTGACGGAGCATGCAACCTCGTGACACGCGATTGACTAAAATAATGCGGAAGTAATCGCCAAAGGGACTAACTACAAACTCCGGCTTATTTGAAAGGCATTAGAGGTAAAGAAATACGAACAGACAGCAGGGGTTTAAAAATCAGCAACACGTGGGTTCCTGCTCTGAAATTTTGCAAAAATAAAATGACAACTCCTACTCTACCTACCCTCTCAACCACTTTCCATATAAATACTCTCCACAGAAACACAATCCTCATTCCATATGAAAAAGTGACCAGCAATGGCCACGAAACGTCGCGCAAAAACCGAATGAATACGCGTGGCACACCCGAAAAACATCACCAACAACTATTGTCGGATTCTCATCAGGTAGTCTGACACATCTCGTACAAAAATTCTCGAGGTGCGACGGAGCCCAGAGAAATCAACTTACCCCTAACGCAGAACGCGTGACTAACTTTGCTAAGGGGCCGCTTTGCCGAGCCTGACGTAATATCTGGAGCCTTCACTCCACCTATACTGGGTGCTTTCCATTCGAGCGACTCATGTGTCACCTTGTGTTAACTCTGGTCAACTCCTAGCCAGCCACGAATGGAAAGCACCGTATGCGCAGTAGTTGATGCGCGTAGAACTTGGTAGAACACGAGTTTGGAACACCGGGAAATTTATCCAAGGAGAACGATGTAAGTGATTCAGAGTGAATATCTGGAATGTTTTTTATTTATATAATAGACCAATGTTGGATTCTGATCATTGGTGATTTGGATTGTTCTCTTGACCGTTTTAAGTAAAACTTGTGTTGAAAATTGTCTTTTATTTTAGATGAACGAAGAGCAGTTTATAGCCTATGTAATGGAAGAAATACATAGTAGCAGTGGCAGTGATGATTCCGAATCGAATCCAACAAATTAGTAAAGCACAAGTAAAAACTAATTACTTTCCTTTAAAGGAATTTACTCCTCATAAAATGGGTAGACTTTTTACGGTGAAAACAATGATGCAATTTACGCAAATAATTCGACTTAGTCATAGGCATGGCAGGTGTATTTAAAAATAATATCACTCAAATTCACAAAATTTTAAAATAGCAATAAGAATCATCTCACAATTGTATCTATAATAACTACTGCAAATTTAAAAAAAAATGCATTATTATCTCTGCATATAAGCTATTTATTTAAAACGTCATACCTTGAACATATCGCACACTTGCCAATAACTAATTTAAAACATGTTTCAACTCCAGTTCCAATGCAGGTGAAAGGCGCCAAAACAACTTTGCATGCGCAATTCATCTGTCCGCTGTCTCAAACTCAGATTTTCGTCAGAGTCGGTGTGAGTCCGCCTGTGTCGGCAACTCCAACGAATGGAAAGCAAAAAACACGACTTGTGTCGACGCATGTCAACTTGCGTCGACGAATGGAAAGCACCCTCTATGTGCAGTCTTTAACGCCACCTTAAATAATGGGGAAATGTGTGAGCGGATGAAAAATGCATTAATCACACTGGTTCCAAAAAAGAGAAACGCGAAGCACCTTACTGAATTTCGGCCAATCTCTCTGATAAATACAGACTATAAGATATTAGCCCATATTGTCGTCCAAAAAATGACCATGATAATGAATGGCGCAGGCCTAGAGAATCAGTTTGGAGTGGGAGAAGGGAAATCCTCAATTGACGCTTGTATTTTAATCCGGGACATTATTCTAAGTAGCATGCCAGAAGAGGAAAACTCGCTATATATTTTAACTATTGACCTAGAAAAGGCTTTTGACAACATCAGAACAGAATGGATTTTTAAGATTATGAGAGAAAAACATTTTCCAGAAGGAATTATAAGTATGATTAAAACGCTTTATCATGAGATTACATCTCAAATTAAAATAGGAAACAAATTATCCGATCATTTTATGATTAAAAACTCAGTCCGGCAGGGGTGTCCGTTGTCTATGTTGCTATTTTCTTTGGCAATGGAGCCACTTATAATAGACTTGAAACACAGAATCGGAATCAGGAGGTGTGGAAAAAGTTACGCATCCTGTATATATGCCGATGATATCACTGTATTTGTAAAAAATAATTTAGAACTAGACAGAATAAATGGAATAATGAAAAAATACACCTCAATAGGCATGAGAATTAACATGTCCAAATCCGCTCTCATACATGTTAAAGGGATAGAGTTTTCTGATACAAAAGGTTGGAACAAAGTCGATGGCCAAAATATATTAGGGCTATGGTGGGAGAAAGACCTTGCCGCCACCATTAATAAAAATTGGGACATGGCAACCGCAAAAATTCGGAAAACCATATTTGGCTATGCGGAATACAACACGCAGATTACATCAAAAATAAAACTACTCAACGAAGTTCTATTCCCAAACCTATGGTATGTGGCTCACGTCTGGCCAATGCCTGAAAGAGTAAACGCTAGCGTTATAAAGATGACGAACAAATTTATTTGGAGCGGCTTCCTTCAAAAAGTTGCAAGGAAAAGGCTATACGCGCCCCCAAAACTGGGTGGTCCAACTCTTCCCATGCACGAAGAAAAAGATTTTAACTGAACTTGTGGCTGCTTATGTTTTTAGCAAACACTATAGAGGAGACATCAGGTATAGTTTAATTGAAAAAGTGAGATTTCTAAACAAAACTGTAAATATTACAAAGGAACAGAAGGAGTGGTTGCAAAATGTTTTTTAATAAAAAAAAAGTAAGTGATCTCTGCTTTGGCTCATTTCTCTCTTTCTTTTTTTATTATATAGTGCTGCCTATGTATACCTTCACTCTCTTTTTATATAAATATTTATAAAAATGCATGTATAAAGGTGTGCCATATAACTATCCTAAATATTTGTATAGCTGTAGGTGATTTTAAAGAATATTGAAAAAATATGTAAATATGTAAATTTTTATATATTGTACTGTGCCAAAGTAAGCAATAAATGCTTTTTAAACGTAAGGGGGGTTATAATAAAATGAAAAAAAATACGTAAACAAAGGGACCGATCAGCGGCCTCGGACCGATCATGTCGGCGGGTAACGGAACAATACGCGCGGAGAAAGCAAGGATAGAGGCCTTCGAAATGTGGTGCTACAGTAGAATGATGAAAATCAAATGGATCGACCGAGTTAGTAACGATGAAGTCCCAAGAAGAGTAGGAGAGAAGAGAAGCCTCATGAAAACCTTAATAAGAAGACGGAACAACCTTATAGGCCACATCCTGAGACATGATGGCCTGATGAAGACAATCGTCGAAGGACAAGTGGAAGGTAAGAATGGAAAAGAAAGACCTCGAACAAAATATATGGAACAAGTGAAGAGAGATGTGAAAGAGAAGAAATACGTAGGTGTGAAAAGATTAGCTGATAGGAGAATAGAGTGGAGAGCTGCGTCAAACCAATCCTAGGATTGTTGACCATTGATGATGATGATGATGAACCGAAGGAACGCGTCCCTGATATTCGGCAAGGACAGATGACTGCGGGCAATAGAGTATTTGCACGTTTTTGGTGAGGCCTGTTAAAAATATCAGTTTGGTTTAATTAAGCAAAATTCCAACTCCTACAGTCGTACGACCATGGGCGAATTTGTTATTAACAAATAAACATTCCAAAATCAATGTTGCGCTTAAAACACTACGCCGCCATGCCAGACGGCTTGTGACGTCAATCCCCATACTCAACTGACTGCAGTTCCTCCGATCATCTGCGATTGATGGAAACCTTGTTTATTGTTGTTTACGAACACTGAGGTGAATCTGACGGAATAAACCATCTGTCCTACTATAAATTAGTGGTATATTTCGTACAACAATTCTTTAAGTTCGTAGCCATGAGCGAAGATAGATTAATGGCTTGTGGGACAAAATTCCGGAATGAATATTGTTTTGTTCCGATACGTGGGAGCACCCGTGTTTCTACACCGAACAAGATTTTTGTGGATGTTCCCGATAAGCCTGAACTACGACGGAAATGGTTATTGGCAGCCCGGAGGGATCTTAAGTCGATGCCATTATTACACACAAAAGAGTTTATTATTCCATTCAGAAAGGAGAGACTAATGCGTAATACTGAAGCATATGTATGTTTGAGATGCAGTTACTCTTGTATACAAACGGCCGTGTATTCATTGATGATATACATTGCATATTTTTTCACTTCGGATGCTTACTTTCATTATGTATGCTTGATGACTATGGAAAAACATAATTGGTAACGTCAGTATTTTAAGCATTTATACTCGAAAAGCAGATATAAACAATGTTGGAGTGGAAAAGGAAAATTTAAAGAATTTACAATGCAGTAAAGAATCGTAAAGAAAATAACGTTACGGTAAATGTATAAATGGTACAAATTTGATGCATTGCAAATACCTACATGCGAGCAATTAGTAACATATGTTTACTCCTAAAATGTTATAGTTGAGGAAACACAACAACCTGCCTCCCTACATTTAAATTTTCAAATATTGACAGCATAAAAGTGCGGAAACATAGGGAAAAATAGTTTAATAGAGGTGTTAATGAATAAAAAACTATGCAAAATTACCCTTACTTGTACTTATTTATTGCTCATCATATCACAAATAGCACTACCACGCACACATTTCACGAGCTGTCTTTTTAATACTTATAATCAGTATATGCCGAATCAACTGTTTCAATGAAGAACTTGGCTCACAATAAATATAAAACACTATTATGTAACACTAATAAAGCATAATTATCGGTTTTCCAATCACTCTGCACACCACACTAAAAGAATTTGCACTCCTTGAAATTCGTAAGGATTCTTCACATCTCACTTCCCACACATCACTAACAACTTAGAATCAGTTTACGTTATTTCACGTTAACATTGCAAAGACAATTAAATGAATAGTCTGAAACAAATTACCTACTAAACCAGTTATTGTAACATCAAAAAACTTAGAATTTCACTATCACTCCTACCGTAACCAAAATATGACCAAAACAATAACGAACAAAAGCGCAACGAATATGCGTGAAATGTAAACACTAAATCTCAAAATGAATTGGCAATAGGTTTAATACGTAATAAAATCAAACAGAACTTAGAAGCGAACAAACGAATGCAAATTAATACGCGTTCGATGTATCCCTAAAGCACAACTAGTCCAAATATGAAACATCCCCTTCGCAATAGTCAGATACCTTTGATCGAAATGCATACGGTCATGATACTACATACGGTTGGTTGAACCAGCATGGAAGAAATAAATTCCTCGAAGATGTTACATTCACAACTCACTTCACTCTTTACTTCATCGTCTATATGCAATCGAGTTAGAGACTTAATTGTTGGATGAAACGCTTCACGAGTCTATTTTCTCCCAACTCGGGAGAAAATGAAGTTACAGACCTTACAAAAACGAAGATAGGCCCTAGGTATACACCGATCACGAAGGAGTCAACGTCTGTGAGGTTATTTGAAGAAGCCTTAACGAAACCAGGTTCCATTTTGCAAATTTACTTGCAGAAAAATGAAGAAATATCGCGTAAAATACGTGAAATATAAGTTATTCGTCAATGCTCCCGTCTGCTTGCAACTATAATATGGGAGATGACGTCACGTAACGAATAGCCAATTACAGGTCGTTTTACCCTCCAGAATTTCGATGCTAAAACAAAGGTTATTAAAACTTAAATAATAAATTAATAACAAAACACATGGAATTTTCATTGAACATATGAGAACTTCAAACATGTATGCACTAAATGGAAAGGGTTTCATGCTTATTCCTCACCCATGCAAACACTCTATTACAAATAGGAAAGACGAGAAGAGTCGTCAAAGATCATCTAATGGGAACGGAAAAGAAACGATTCCGACAATAGGTCATTGCAGAACATGCTTCGCCATGAAATACTCTTAAATGGCGTGGTAATTGTTTGCAGGAGATAAGCGTTACTTTGCGAGATTGAATGGAAAAGCAATCGATATAGTGCAGAAACCAAATTACTTCCTCGTGAATGCGGGTATAACCTTTCCTCAGCGTCGAAACATGCGCTGAGGCGACCAGCCAATCAGAGGAAAGGGCGGAAAAACTTCTGCTTGCCACAAGTATACATATGTATCTCCCGGAATGCAATGACATTCGACTCAACCTGAAGACTTCTTTAGGACGAGGGACGAAACTGTTGGCACGAAAATTCAAACGACGCGGCTGATACCCGGAAGATGGACGCTGATACTAAACTCGGTTCCATTTTTTTGCGGGTGAGCTGGTGTGTCTAAAGAAAGTGAGTCTGAGAAGAGAGAAAAGTTTTCGACAAGTGACTTTACTTTGCCAATCGACAGATAGCAGGCGTGGCCTAGCGCATCGGAAGTTCAATATCTGTCAGACCTTCGTTGCGTTAATATCGTGAATCTGCTTGCGGAGCAGTGTTGCCAAACCTCTCCCGTTCTCCTTGAATGTCTTTAAGTAAAGATTTCATCAGCGGTGCCGCATACTAAATACATAAAATTGTGCTTTAGTCTGAAATAAATAGGGGCTACCTCACAATAATAATATTTACTTAAGTAATTAGGGATCAATCATCTGCTGAGCGTTAAAAAAACAAGCACAAAGCACATATAACTTCGAACTATTCCGTTTTTACGCTGACGTGTGATTCTTAAGATAGTTCAAACCACGTGTAGCCGACGGTAAAGGGGCTTTCCTATCGAAGGACAAGGATTCTCCCCTTTTCACCCTCATCCCCTACTACCACTCCAATCACATTCATCCAAAGGCCTCCGTCCTGTGCCTTCTGTACCATCAGCTTCGCCTGGTGTTGATTCTAATCCTACCGCCTTTTTTCGATAATTGCGTGTCAAAATTCGAAAAAAGTAATATTTAATGTTCATACGCTATAGATTTTCCGAGTTGCCGATCTAGAAAGACATAAATTTCGTGAATTTAGACGTATCTGACACCATTTAGCCATAAAATACCAAATTGAGTCTGCGTCCGTTAAATAAATATTCCTAAACCCACCCAGTGTCGCGGATACATGAGCGAGTAGGCCGCTTCCGTCCCCTTCCCGCTAGCTTCTCCCCCTCCCACGCCTCAAATACAGAAAAATTAATCCCGTTTGTGATGCTGGGAGGACGTTCATCTTTTATTATATAATTCGGAGGATGGTAGAAGGTAAAAAAGGATGCGTAGTGAGACGACTTGTCCGTTATTATGCGCCTCATCGGCGTTAAACAAATCGATGTTACCAACTTTTAGAGAGAGAAGTGATGAAATATTGTCAGATACGAGACCCGCAGACATCAGTCAAATAATGTGATACGTAACTCTGCCGATCTTCCCTAACTTAGTTCAAAGCATATGCTTATAATGTTCACCATGGACATGTTTGTAGTTAGTGCAGCGAGGAACGACCACTGCTCTTTCTCTGAATTTTTTAAGAACATTCAATCTCAATTAATTAAAGCTCTGCCTATACTTTGAAGTACTTCAAACTAAATTTTGCTCAAAATTTCCCCACTGGGATGTGATAAAAGAAAAAGTTTTAGGGACAAATTCATTGTGTTACCACACATGTATACCATTTTCTTCATTTCCTATTGTTCAATTATATTTTGTACACTTTTTAGGAATATATTATCATATTTTTTGCTCCCATGAATACATATATTATAGTCAATTAAATTGCTGAAAACGTCAGGTAGCCTATAATAAAGGGAGGAATATAACATATTGGCAATTTATACTGCGGTTAATATCCAGTTCACCGTTGTCTATTTTTAGGTAGTTTTACGTGGTAAAAGCAATTCATTGATTGATTTGTTTGTTAAATCTTATGGGAACAATTATGCAATCAAGTATAATTTTTTAATCAGAGTCAATTTTAATTGTTAACTAAACTTTACATTTATAATGCAAAATATAATCTAATTAAAATCAATAATTAATTTTCAAGTATGAAAATTGCAAAGCCATAGTTGATGCTAAAGTCAATAGATATTAACAAGTTGGCATATTTAAGGAAAAATCGCAAATACGAAAGTGAAAAATACGTAGGTATTTTTTTATTTAAAACACATAAAATAGATTCCACGCAATTTTATTGTATAGTCATGTGTTACAAGTTGTTAACAACGAAAACATTTGCAATATTTGGTGTTACGCTGTGTAAATGAGTGTTGTATCGAAGAATTGTCATCATTCTGCAATAACTGGTAGGTTGGTCGGTGGACGTTTGTATATCAGCTCCTGAATTTCCCGAACATTATTTCTCTTCATTTTGAGTGTTCAGCGGTGTGTTTTGATGGTTGGCTTCCACCGATAAAATTGGAGGAATGGCGCTGAGGGGAAAAAAAGATGGAAGTATAATTTCGAAGTTTTTGTTCTCCGTAGCGCAGATTCCGGTCACATCAAGAGCGTTGATAGAAGAGGTTAGGTTTCCCACGCCCTTGCAGATATATATCAGAGGGTGAACTTTGAGGCCAGGAGCAGTATGGCAGCCCACAGTGATAAAGAGGAGATGGATGCTAGAAAAAAGGAGGTACCGTAAAAAAAAACAAAGATTTATTTTTAAGCGCGAAAAAGCTATTTTTAAGCGGCAAAATATTTTTATTTTTTACTGGGCAACTACTTAAGGTTGGTGTTGCTCATAAGTCAAGCAGCACTAACCTATAGACAAGTTGTAGTAATTGCCGCTTAAAAATAGCTTTTTGCGCTTTAAAACCGTTTACCCCGTTCCACCCAGGGTTCCTATATATAATTATGTAAATTCTTAGACAAGGAAGGAAAGGGATAGGGACATTAAGTGAAAAAAGGACGCGGATAACGGTGCTGGGGATGAGAAAAGCCAGAAATTAGAGAGTAAAAATGAACGGGAGGGTGAACGGGATATTCTGGGCTCGAGTCCTAGTAGGGCCGCATTTTTACACTCTGGTTTCTGGCTTTTTCCATCGACCACAGCACCGTTGTCCTCGTCCTATTTCCATTAGATGTTCCTATCCCTTTCTTTCCTACTTTATGAATGTCACCAAACATATTTTGTTCCTTTACCTATAAGTCTTGCTATGGGACCATGATTTCCAAGTTTCCCACCTCACTGGGTGATATCTTCCACATGCAACGCCGGGCGGCCCGTTAGTTTCGTAATAAATCTCAAAAATGCTCTAATTAGACTAAACGATCTTCTGAGCGGAAAAATAAAGACTTCCTTGATCTATGTCCTTATATTTAATCGTATTAGAATTGAAAATGGCCATTTTTGGATTTGGGCGGATCAATCTCAAATTCCCCCGTATCCCCATAGTTACTCCTCTACATCTCAGGAAGAGCAAGGTCCATATCCAAATGCAAATTAGTTATTCCTGTAGTCGATTTCTTTGTTCTGCAGAGTGCCGATGCGCACTAGTTTCCTCACAACATCGCCGAGAGAAATAAATTTTTAATGAAAAACACTGAATTTCGGATACGTAGTTACTGTCCATTCCGAAAAAAGAGACTCGTGTTTGAACGCCATAAAAACCATACCCTTTAAATTATATTCATGATATTGACACCATCACTTTTCTTATCATACCTACTGCACGTTGATTGATTTGGTTTAAAAATTTCATCCTGCAAGTTAAACCTGGGTTTGAGGGCAAAAACGTAAAAACAAGTATCGGTTTTTTTTAAAGCCTTTCTAAATAAACCTTAACTTAAAAAATTGGCCAACGTTAATCGTGCGTTATTAACTTTATCGAAGTTATATATGTTTTTGCGTAAGGTTCTTTTTGCATAAATTTTGAGTTTCAGACGTCTCCCGCAACTTGAAAAATTGCATTTGTATTTTTGGGTTCAGTTAACCAATCTTAAATGCTTAATGAGGTTTACTAGGAAAGGCTTAAAGAACCTTAATTTCTTAGTTAATGCACTGATATCTTCATTTAACTAATTGGGTAAAATGTTAACAACCACATTAATCAACGAGCAATACAGCAAGAAAAGTAATGGCAACAATATCATGATGATATCTGAAAGGGTATAGTTTTTATTTGCGGTCAAACTCGAGTCCCTATACTTTTGATACGCGCCTTAGTTATTAGTGAGATGAATAAAATGCCTTTTAGGATTTAATCCTAGTAATTGGTGTAAAAGAAGCACAACCCAATCCGATTGTGTGATGTGATGATATTATTACTAAAACAGCATGAGTTTCCTATGGAATAAAATGCAACAAAATGAGCTCATTAGGGTGCCCTCACAGTTTAGTGTTGCGTTGACGCCGCGGCTTGCGAGCCAATCAGAACCCGTCTTTGAGAATTGATGACATCGCCAGCTCGCTGCGTTGCCGCAGAAAAATCTGATTGTGTCGGATTTTCGCCGCGTAAATTCCGCAGTTCGCCAGCGATTTCGAATGGGAAGCTTAGGTACACAAATATGCATAAGTGGCTATAATGGGGGTGAAGAATGCTATTAATTTTACCATTATGTTGAAGTTTTAAGGATAGATATTTTGTATCTTTCCTGAACGTAAGACAAATGTTAACACTAGACTAGATTACAATCACTGAGGTACATAAATTAACATAGCATATACTCGTCAATAGTATCAAAAGCTAAATACAGCGTGAGAGCTTCTTACTAGTGATTACAGTCGTTTAAATGCCAATTCATAATTTATAATTGTGCCCTCATAATCTGCTCAGTTGAAGATATTTAGATAACATGGCTGGGACTATCTGTTTGAAAAACAGTTATTATAAATAAATGTTCCTCATAAGTTTTAAGCTCACTCATGTTCACTGAATGAATGTTTTTAGTTAATTTAGTATATTCCGAGTTAGGAAAAAAAACTTAAAAGGTCATAATATTGCATTGGCAAGTGCCATCACTACATGCATGATTAGCGACTCTACAGTAGCCATATTATCTTCCAATGCTATTTATAGTTAAGATGAGTATTTTAAGACATGAAATGGCGTGAAAATGCACAAAACAACATATGTAATGTGCGTTTGGCTCGGAATCATAAAATGATATGCTCTCAGACAGGGGCAAAGTATCCCAGCACTAATTGGATCTAAAGTAGTTAAATTGTATGTGGGAAGTCTTCACAATGGTAAAAATTTCAAGGGGGACGAAGTGCTCCCTCCTAGCTACGTTTTTGGTACTGCTTCACGTAACGACACGGTACTGATCGCTCACCGGTTTAGCGATACCTCTTTCAGAGAACGCTATCATTACGCTACGAGTTTAACCCAAAGAAAGTCGTGTGAACACATATCCTTACGCGCGTAACTCGTAGTTCCTATCATTGCCATTTTACGATGGTAAAACGTTTCGCCCGGGTCCAAACAGGAAAAAGTGACGGTAGATAATCATTTCGGTGGCAGCGTCAGTGAATATAGCATTATTACCGTAGCGTTGAATGTAAATATACGGTTCACTTCTTCAGAAAAGGCACTGCTCTTGAAAAATCTAATAGGTTTATTATAGGATTCTCATCCGGTTTTATTAAAGAGGTCAGTTACACAAAAAGGACTATGGTAACGACTTTTCACTTACCTGAAACCTCTTTTTTGCACGCGTTCTGACTCTATTATTAAGCCTATTTCATGAGGGTCCCAAACACTGGCAGCGTGTTCTAAATGGGGTTCAACGAGGGAGAAGTAGCTAATTTCTTTCACTTTTTCGTCGCAATTTCGCATATTTATAAAATATTATAAATCCTTGTTTCAATTACTGCATGCCAGTGCTGCATAATTTGTTTTATAATTACCTTATAATGTACACTGCATTTGCATCGAAATTGAAGGCGCGTCGTTGCATGTCACGCAGATTTGTTCCATATTTAATGTCACTAATAGTTACATTGAATGTTTACTCAGCAGCAAATTAGTTTCTTTTATATAAAATAAAATTATTTTGAAGCCAAGCCAAGATTTTGAAGTGTCTACGTGAACAAATCTTCGAAAGTTTGCAAAATTATGTGACGTAAATACATATTCGTTGATTGGATCGGTTGAAAGGTCGATATATAGAAACAAATGACAGCAGCAAATCGCAACATTGGAATTAATGAAGCTGCAAAGTATCACGGCGTAAATCGGAAATTCGCTCGCCGGAACTTGGTCGCCAATTCTGCACTACAAAATTTCGCGTATATTTTTGTCTTGCTTGAACACGAGTAGGAGGATTGCGCACGCAATGATCAACGTCGTGTGAGCGAGATAATCTTCGCCCACCTCTTCACCACGGAGGAGAGGGGAGAATGGAGGGAAACAATAGAAAATCACGGCTCGTTTAATTCGGTTCTCTCTCACAAGAGTTGACCTTTGCGTCATAATCACGTAATCGTCGACCTAAGTGCGGCTGAATGCGTACAGTTTTCTTAAGTCCACCCGGCCAAGATACCGGTTCCTTATAAAACGGATCAGCCGCCCGAGAATCGTCGTAGGGAATTGCTCTGCGTGGTGGTACCCTCCCGTCAGTGGCTGACGACCAGATCTCAAACGAACTGAAAAATAAAGGTTTTTTCCGTGCTCTCAACTAATTGCATAATGTCTCGGCCCTCTAAAGGCCGCTTTACACGGCCTTTAGAGGGCCGAGTCATTTGAAAGATCTTTCGAAAGATCTTTCAAATGACTCGACTTCTTTTAAATTCATTCGCCGGTACCACTATACACGGTGAATGATTTCGGTGGATGATTTCTGCGAATTTTCTGCGCAGAAATGATGCGCATTGGTGCGACTATCGATAATGTATTTCGATTCTAACGATATTTCCAACCGTTTCTGACCACATGATTTGTTTTGGAAGTCACAGACGACGGAATTCTTCGTTCACACGTGCGCTTCAGTATACTTCTGTATTGCTTTGAGTTTCGGTGGGGTATGACGCACTAAGTAATGAGAGGAATTAGAACGGTACTAAGTGAAAGCGGAAAACCACTTTAATAAATCGTACGTTTTGTGACCCCGTAACGAATTACATAATTGGTTATTTTCGCTGCAGAGCAACGATGATTATGCTTCTAGATAGTGCGCTCTTGATCATGATCATAAGGAAACTTAATCTTCAAATGGCTACCCTAAATCTTTTCCCTTCCGATACATTAAATTATTCAGTAAGTGAAAAAAATGTGGGGCAAAACTGCGGGTTGTTTCTCGCTCAGAAAAATCCTACCTTATGGAGACAAGTCCCGTATTGACGCCGTAGCGCCCAGCTCCAATAAAAGGAACACAATAAGCTTAAAGCTAAGGCTCCACCAGGATGAAGGCGGGTCGACAATGTGTTCTTATGTTTGGGGTCCTTTCGGGTACACGGCCTTCACAATGCAGTGAAGCAAAGGCCATTTCTGTGCGAGAGAAGGAAGGTACCGGGAAGAGAAAAAAGGAAGGGACCTGCTCTATTTTCGAAGGAGTGCGCTTCAGCAGCCTCATACTTTCTACAATGAAGTTGGCTCTGTGTTATCTCATTGTTTGCTACTTCCCCATTACCGCGAGGCTACGAATTCTCTCAAGATATCTTGTGGAATATTGCGCGCAATTATAGCTAAAGGTTTATGAGTACCTAAATTACACACCACAGAGAATTCACTGTACTTTTAATGTCGATGCTGGGGAAGAAAGTGGACTGTGACATTCATGGACTAGTTTACGGGGTTTGCCATTGACTTGCAGGCAATTCTATGAGATTGTGACTTCGTAGGTGGGCCAATATGATATCACGGCTCGTTTTTGGTTGGAATGTGTTCACCGAATAAACAGAGATGTTGTTGGGAGTCTCACCCCAAACTTTAGCGTTCAAATAATTAAATATAGTTTGGTAATTGTAAATTCAAACGAAATATAGACGCAATCGAGGAGAAAAACGACGTTTTTGAACTTTAAAAATCTGGAATGCTTTTTCCGAATTACCCTATTTAGTGAATTGATGTTTGTGAAAAAGTAAATATTAATTATTTGAGCTATCGCATGGGTTGCTATGCTTTCAAAGTTTTTATATATGATCTTAAAATTTCGAGGTGGTGCCAATGGCAAGATGGCGTTCATATCATTCACGGAATCATTCAAGCAAATTAGGACATGCTCGAAATTTCATTCGGGTGTGTTCCTTGAATTATAAGAGATAGGCAACAATGTGATTTCATAGGGGAGCCAAGATAACGTAGCGGCTCGTTTTCGTTCTACTGTGTTCACCGAATAAACAGAGATTGTGCCAATATTTGTGACTCTCACCCCAAACTTTAGCGCTCAAATCATGAAACATACTTTAATAATTGTAAATTAAACAGAATATAGACGCGATGGAGGAGAAAAACGACGTTTTCATTCATTAAATATCCCAAATGACATTTCCGAATTACCCACTCTTGACAATTGATGTTTGTGAATTTATGTTCTCTCATATTAATTAATAATATAAGTACATATTAATTATTTGAGCTATTTCATTGGTAACTATACTTCCAAAGTTTTTATATATGATATTAAAATTTCGAGGTGGATGCCAATGGCAAGATGGACGCCGTGCGCTCAGTTCATTCACGGAAATCATTCAAGCAAATTAGAACAGGCCTGAAGTTTCATTCGAATGATCATTCGAATGCAGGAAATTTCCGTTATACACGGTGAATGATGGTCATTCGAATGACCTTTCGAAATATATTTCGAATGATCATTGGCCGTGTAAAGCGGCATTAACGCTGAAAGAACTCACGGCCGCATGGCGTGTCGTCAAGCATACAATCTCAACATCGAATTCTGTTTCCCCCCCGCTCCCTCTTACTAGATCGTTCGCCGCCAGAGTCAACAATGAGCTACCCTCCCTTTCCTGTCAACCTAAGGCGGGTTACACACTGGTATCGTAAGACACGTGTCGTGTCTGATCAAATTTCATGAGACATGCATGTCTTTTGTACTTGTCTCTGTCGTTTGTTGCATGGCCGTATTTGTCGGTAGTTGTTGTCAGTCGAGTGCAAAATGTCATCCGAGGAGGATGAAGTGATGTTATTACTTGGAGTTGTGAGACGAAGACGTCGTCGGCGTAGGTTTCACACACTCCGTCGATATTGGACCCACCCCTACTGGACTGCCAATGTTGAGGGTTCAAAAAATCACAATGTGTACTAAAGAAACAAAACTCACGTTGTACTGTTGCTAAAATCACGTTGTACTGCTGCTAAGGCGCCGCCACATCCTGAGCGGGGAGTGCTGGCCGTGGCAGAGGCGCATGCGCGGGGTGAGGTCTCGCGCGACATGTCTTACCAAACACCGGCAAATCGGTTCCGTGCGACACCTTTCCGATACACAAATGATTCTTCAGACACCTGCGAAAGCTCTGATCTGACAACACAGGTTGGTTTCACGTGCGACATGCCTCGGACACGAGATTTGTCGTAGACATAATGTCTACGACACCAGTGTGTAACCCGCCTAAACCCACTCCTTCAGTGCCTTCCTCTTCCATGATGGGAATCCAGAAACTCTTTCTTGGTTTTCAAATAGTTATTCCGTTTTTTCCTCTCCAAACTCAGTTACTGAGAAAAAATCCTTCCTCCTTAACCAACCGCTACTCCTGCCAACCGAAACATGAACACACACACCATGAATAAAACGACGCTTGACGCCATGTCATGGAATTGAAACGGTTTTTTCAATTGAAAAACGCGAACTCTTTCACAATGCCACTGATAAAAACACAGACATAATTTTGTTACGAGAGACACATTTATCACCCCATCATTTTGCGAGATTTTTGCCAAAAATATAACTACTCTCTGCAAATTAGAAATATTTCAAAATAAATCCATCAGATACCTTCTTCATACAGGCCATCGTAAGTCAAACTTTCAGATTTCCTTTCAGTCCACAACCTCCCCACCATAAATAATTCCATTTCCCGCCTAGTTCTAAACTTCAAGTCCCGGCTGAAGGGCGCAAATAATATTGTTATCCCAGATATCTGGGATTACATTCCAAGTATCCCAACTACACATACTCTGCCTCATCAAGTTACTCTTCTATGAGCCTTTTTGATGTCTTTCTCTCCTTCAGGTCAAGGGTTTTTATCAAATTATAGTTGAATTCATTATATAAAACAAAAAAACAATAACAATTATAAATATAAAAAATGGATAAAGAAAAAAGATAATATTCTACAAATGGTTAATAATTCTGTGAATTTAATTATAGTAATAATAATCACAAAATAATAATAATGTGATAATAATCATAATAAACAAAAATTACTTAGTATTACCAGAATGGTAATTTAAAAACATTTCCAATTAAAAGAAAAACTTTGTTAATTTTTAATATATAACATTTTTATTGCTTGAAAAATTGTAGTTTTAAGTTTCTATTTCACACAGACTACACTTAACACCAACAGCGATGCACACGTGCTATTTTTTAAATTGTTTATTTTAAACTGGCTGGTTGGGATGAGCCAAGGCTCACCAGTATTGCAATACAGTGAAACCTCGGTTAGCGAACGCCTCCGATAACGAACGGTTCGGATAACGACCAAAAATTTCCCAAAAAAGTTTGCCTCGGTTAGCGAACAGAATTTCGGTTAGCGAACAGAAGTGTAGCGGCCATGTTTGCGTTCGGGGCTGTGCCATCTCAAATGGATAAAAAGTAATACAATGTCTATAATAGTAAGCCTACAAGTAATACAATGTAATACGGTACCTATATACCCTGTAACTTTCATATAATAGCGAGTCGATGGGAGCTAGGAACCAATTATTACTATTAACTTTATTTCTTATGCGGAAATTAGTTTCGGATAGCGAACATTTCGGATAACAACCAGCTTTCTGGAAAACGGATTGTGGTCGTTATCCAAGGTTTTACTGTATTATAATTGTCGATACTATCTGCAAGGATTTCTTGGCATATTGTACCTCATGCATGAACTTCTTACTAAGCTAACTTTTCGATTCATAATAATTATTACTTGCATGGTAGCATGTTCGTGTCCTTATCAGTATCCTCGTTTCTGGTGTTACTGTGTGTCGTTGTTGTGCGACAGTCGTACGAGCGCGTTTCTGATCAAGGCTACGATGAGTGCTAAGTTTTAGATATGGAGTATAAACCACTGATACTAAGCCCTTTTTGGCAATAAACAGTGACAAACATAGAATTCAAGGTTATTTTGATGAAGTTTGAAGTTTACCAAAAGAATTTTATGCTTTTACGATGAGTGAGAATGTTCAATACATATTTAGAGTATGCAACCCGCGTGCCACCCAAATTGTCTGACTGGGGTGGCGCGCGCTCACTCTCGGTGCGATATCCCGGGAACCAAAGGGCAGTAATGAAATGTATTGGAGGTGATAAACTACAAATGTCTAATGAGTCGTTGTAGACGACATAAAAGTGATAGAATGATCCGAGAGTGACTTTATCTTCAGTTAAGTCCGAAAAACACCCAAAAATACCACAATTTCATAACTTTTAGTGCGATGCGGCATGTTTTCCCGGTATCCGATTGTAAAAATAATTTTCCTGATTTGTTTTCTGACCAAATGGAGCAAAACTAGGGGGCATCCCAAATGAAGTTTTTAAAAACTTTTAAAATAAGGATCACCCAAGTGCTGCATACCTGGTGTGGAATCACCTCGTACCGCCCAACCTGGTGGTAGCTTGCGCATTACTTTGTAGATGTAGATACCCCAAGGGCTGTATATAATAGAGATGCAACTATAATGATACTATGAACCAAATGCTTTACTAGCTATTTTCCGTGCAATATAAAGAATGGCGCTTACTGTTTGCGGCTCAGAGACGTACTTGATTTCCAGAACACGGGGCCGTCCCAAAGATCTACGGTACCCCGCAAGATCGAAAGTCTTGCGCGGTACCTCGTATATATAGATGTCGCAAACAACTTAAATTCATCGCCATATTTTGATCGCTTCCGAAAGCTCCACTGAATAGGTTAACTTAATTTCAAGTTTACTTGATGACGGAGAATAACGGTACACAACAGCATTTTGCGCACGTGGAATAATTTATGTTCCTGAGGTATAATAAGGCGTCAGAGGAGGCGGTTACAGAGCGAGGGAGAGTTGAAAAGTTCCATTGTTCAGCTTAATTTTTTCAGTCAGCATGATGACGAAGATCAACGATCTCGCAATTTACGGCTACCCCTTACAGAAAAGACATCTAGCGGTCATTGCCGAATTTAAATAAATGACCATCGAATATGCCGTATAACCCTCAGCACTGAAGTCTTTAACACTAGAACCGCGGACGGGACTTTTTTGTCCCATCACCCTTTGCAGATATTTGCCATTCATGTACTAGTGGTTTGATCCCTTTGAAATTTACTGAATTTTACTCATTTTTTATGTTTTTGCGAATAGTTGTATTGAACATATTGTACGATGTTTGGTTCGCGAGAAAAACGGCGATTTACCTAGAACCGCGGGATGGGACTTTTTGCCCCATATGGGGAAAACATACAATTTCAGTTTTTTTTGTACACGAAGGAGATCGATGCACATTACCGTTATTCTGCCAGTTAGGAGCGCAGAAGGGAATAATCCGTGCACTGCGCCGGCCGCGTCACCTCTGCCCGGCGCGTCTGCAGGTCCGAGCTTGCTGTCAACAACACTTTTGCTGTCAAAATAAGTTTACTGCATGCCTAGTTGTACTTAATAAAACGTTTTAAGAATTACCTAAACACGTGTTTTGCTCACAAAAACCACAGAAAACCGTCAATTATACTTAAACATGACAGGATCAACGTATTTTGTCAATGGGACAAAAAAGTCCCATGCTGCGGTTTTGGTGGGGTTAGAAAGTTCAGCGGTTCTAGTGTTAACGCGGCGATGACCGATAGATGTCCCTTCCATTAATGGCACTCCGTAAATTGTCACTGGAGATAGTTGTTCTTTTTGGTCAACTTAGGTCGAAATCAAGTTAGCTGCATTATTGTCGATTCCGAAAACGGCCTTAAAAGCGGTAGCCGGAAGAATAACTTATGTAATTGTAACGAAACAATGCATGATGTCACATTCATTACTCACCTGAATTTGTGCAATCGCCATGTTTTGGATTGTAATGTAGCCCACTATAGCATTTGCATCTATGAATGCCATCGGATTCCTCCACACATTCGGTCATATGTCCCCAGCATTCATACTGACACACCTCGCCATATCCTGCAAAAGTTATCGTAACCATTTAAATTACTTTTCGATAAAAATCCTTGGAATCCTAAAAAAAATATTGTTAATCACCGTGTTTCCCACGTGCGTTATATATTCCACTCGGAAATTTCATTTCCTCCTTCAAATCATCTCTTGAAATCTCCTCCTTATATCAAAGGACTGAAAATTCCTATAGAATAGATCTCCTGCACTGTAACCAATTGCACCTTCCCTTAAACTCTGAACTTTATTTTGTCCCTCTTAAAGTTTAAGACCTTAACCCTTCGCTGGATTTTGTAGCATATTTGAGGGGTTAAGAAGTCAATGGGTAGAAGTGAAGTTTTATCCAAACTGAGTTGGGTACAGACATTGACAATACAAATACACAAAAACTTGGGGATAACCGTTTTGTGTTGGCAAAAGGGCGGAAAATCAAATGCAATGTCTCATATTTAGTTGATCTGGTTTGTTATGTTGATCTGGGCTGCCACTGCCAAGATGTGCTGAACAGACTTTTTGTAGACTTGACGTATATATTTAATGTAAATTTTGCCAACAGCCGTAAGTATCACATGTGAAAAATATTATAAATGTTTGCTAATGAATTAAAAAAAGGAGAAAACGTTAAAAAAAAAGTGGTTATTGAAGCGTTAATATTTTTTTATGGCACGTATTTCGAAATCCATGTAGTTAAGGGTTAAAACGTCCGGCAGTCTATAGCTATCTGTTTTTCGTCTTCCGCTTTCCCAGCAATCAATTTTACATAGAGAACCGAGAATGTACAAAACACTATTTTTGATCCACTCATTACTGGACCTCTCCTCCAAATATCGCCTAACTATCACATAAAGTTTTACCGTTTTAGCTGTATTTACTAACCGTATCAAAAAAACTTTTACCTTCAGAGTATGATCGGCTAAACGTCCGTATGAAAAAGGCCTAACGGCTTCTCTTTGTCGACTTTTGATACTGTAACTGTTAAGCTAAAGGTTAAGCTTCACAACTCTGCGATGACTTCTTCATACCCTCGTCTTATGAGCCCAGCCACTAGTTGTTGACAGCAGATACCCCTTAGTCTTTTCAAAAACGTTTTAAAATACTTCTTAAACATTGTAATGAATGAAACAAATTGTAGACATTGTTTCTCTGTAGTGAGAAATTCAATGACGTCACGTATATTGCAAAATAAATCACTCACAGACTCTATTTTGTAACGGTCCTGCAGCTACGATATTTATCATAGGAGCCAGAAATTTTGCGCGGGGCCTAATGAAACTTCAGGTAATTGCATATATGACGTTTCGACTTCGCGCCATTGTTGTCGGTTGAGAAAACAACTGTAATGCATAACTTCCTTAGGATTCGTGATTCAACTTTAAAAGTAATTGAATTTCGTAAATCACTTTGTACTGTAAATTAAACCGATTCAGACGAGATACAGTGGAAGTTAGACTTAAAAAATATATTTGACAAGTGAAATAAAACGTGATTGCACTTTTCCACTGTTAGTTTAATGTTTACGACGCGCGATGCCTTGCAAAAGATAATTGCTCACAGAGCAATTATCTTTTGCAAGGCATCACTGTACTTCGGAGTAAAGTTCAACTGAGGACACTTCTGGTTGAAGACGATGTTTAATTCCATCTAATGGAATTTCACTAACAATTCCAGGTGAAGTCTTGGCCTGACATGGTACGCTATGCCTGATGCTATGCAACGATGTGCCTAATATGCCTATATCTGATACGCTATGCTATGCCCATTGCGACTTGCATTACTTCCTGGGAAACCCTCGTAGTTCAAGTTTCAACGAAGTTCGCATCGATGGTTGCGAATGAATCGCCGACAGCTTACGCTGTATTATGTCTATCGGTAAAGGGTGAAGTTAACATTTTATGTTTTCAATTTATCGTTTGCGAGGGCCAATATTTAATTTATTTTTCTCGCGAAAAACAGGAGATGCAAATATTTTTGGATCGCTTCCGTCATTTCTTTCTTTTCTCAAATACTATATCACGAAATGCAAATCCGGTACACATTAGATATCTTTTCTAACCTGCTTCAACTTCGGCAGGTTCTAAGTCTTTTCCATGGCGAGTTCATGTTCTTGTATTCTGGTTTAAATTGACCGCCCTCTCGGTAAGTAAGTAAGCTGCAAATACCCAATTTGGATCGCAATTGACCAACTTATCAGCGATTCATGAGTTATATGAATCTGGCTTTCGGAAACATTTCTCCACGCAGTCAGCGCTACTAAGGGTGCGGTCCAAAGAACGCTACATTCGCTATAAGATGCCACAGGCGTGTGCTCCGGAGTCCATAGGCGCTTCGAGAATTACTTCTCGGACCGGTCTGGAGCGAAGTCAAAATGGCGGAAATGAACGAGGGCGGGCTAACTGGGATTATAAGATCGAAGAGATGGTTTTAAATGCGAATTGAGGCGATTATGGTCATTGAATATTAATGATTATTTTCGAGTTCCATTAAAATTAATTTTAATTTCCAATATCGAGTTTCAAAAAGTGAAGCAAGAAACTTTGGACTGTATTTCATACACCTACTCCTATATGAAACTTATCATCCTAGTAAAGTAAAAGTAGGTACTCTTCCGTTTACTCAATTGAAACATATTCACATAATACGGCTATCGACTACTGTAAAACATTAACCCATTCCAATTATTTTTATATCCTACTTTTCTTCAGATTTTAATCAATGGCATGAGTTGATGTGTCCATTCATATGTTCTTAAGACCGTTTCTTACACTGCATGACCATTTTAATAATTTTTTGTTGCCTTTTGAATGTAAAGGCTGCTTCCAGAGACATTTGAGTTCATGAGATATGAAGTGAAACACTTTGCACTTTCCACATAAAAAGTTATTAAACTAGAGTCGACATGTTTCGCTGCACTGCAGCATTATCTAGACATGAGTCTTGTCTTGATAATGCTGCAGTGCAGCGAAACATGTCGACTGTATTTTAATAAATTTTTATGTGGAAAGTGCAAAGTGTTTCACTTCATATCTAATAATGGATCTCCACAAAGTATCTGCCTCATCCATCCAATTCATTTGAGTTCATTTTGGGGGAGATAGCAGAATGTATGTATACGGAGATATTGCGCTTGCTACATATTTATTTAAATCAAAGTTAAATTTACATCCTACCTATGTACGCCTACTCCGCTACTTCGGAGCCACCTTTATTGTTAAAAGACGTTCAGATTCAGCGTCCAACAGCTGCAACTTGAGTACCTAATCTCCCCATTGCCTCAGTGCACTCCCTTCGAATTTCTGCCAAAAAATGACTCGCTCCTCCGCTGACCCAAGTTTTCACAGGAGCGTCTGGAGCGAAGCGGGAAACGGGTGTATGACGTTTGCCGTAACGTTACATCTTAACCTGTAGCGCTCTGTAGCGAATAGGGTGCCCTCACAGTTCTGCGTTGCGTCGACGCCCGAGAGCTACCACCCCACCAGCAAATTTTGCCCTTCACAGCTCTGCGTTGCGAAAACAAATGAAAGGCGAAAAGCGTCGGCTCCTAAAAATCAGCCCGAGAGCATATCATCTCATGATTTCGAGCCAAACGCACTATATATTTGTTGTTTTGTGCATTTTTCCGCCATTTCTATACTAAAAATATTCTTCTTAACTATAAATAGCATTGGAAGTTAATATGGCGACCAAAAAGTCAATAATTATGTATGTATTGATGACCCTTGCCTATGCAATATTATGACCTTTTAAGTTTTATTTCCTAACTCGGAATATACTAAATTAACTAAAAACTATCATTCAGTGAACATGAGTAAGCTGAAAAGTTATGAGGAACATTTATTTATGATAACTGTTGTTCAAACAGATTGTCCCAGCTATGTTATCTAAATATCTTCAACTGAGCAGATTATGAGGACACAATTATAAATTATAAAATGGCATTCAAACGACTGTAATCACTAGCAAGAAGCTCTTACGCTCTATTTAGCTTGTGATACTATTAACGAGTATATGCTATGTTAATTTATGTTCCTCAGTGATCATAATCTAGTCTAGTGTTAACATTTGTCTTACGTTCAGGAAAGATACGAAATATCTCTCCTTAAAACTTCAACATAATGGTGAATAATAAAATTAATAGCATTCTTCACCCCAATTATAGCCACTTATGCATATCTGTGTACCTAAGCTTCCCATAAACAAACACCAATTCGAAATCGCCGGTGAACTGCGGCCTTCACGCAGCGAAAATCGGACACGATCAGATTTTTCTGCGAAAACGCAGCGGGCTGGCAACATGACGTCATCAATTCCCAAAGACGGGCTCTGATTGGCTCGCGAGTCGCGACATCAACGCAACGCCGAACTGTGAAGGCATCCTAATGTGCCGCTTGGGAACTCGTTAGCGCTCCGAAGCACTGGTGGCGTTCTTTGGACCCCACCATACAAATCCGCCATGCGATTGAACAACAAATGATTATTATCCCTGTCCTATTTGACTTTACAAATGCTTGTGGTGTTGTGAATCCTGCCCTTCTCTTCCACAAAATGAAAGACATTATTTTTCCCTGCTCCAGAATTACCTGATTCTATTCTTAAACGGGCGAAAACAAGTAGTCAAGGACCCTATTGGGAATACAATGAATTAGGCTTATCTTCGTTACGGAGTACCAGAGTTTTTGGCCATCTTTAATTTTCTGTCTATACATATCCTTGACCTCTCGAAGCGTATTGAACTCTGTAAATGCATACCTACTCTATGCTGATGATTGGCAGATTTACTACCATTGCCATAAGAATGAGTTGATTGATGCAATTACGAAAGATGTCTCCTAATTTTCTCATAACCCCCCAGCACTGAACAGATCATTTAGGAAAAATCTTTCTCAGCTGTCAGAGCAAGATTGTGGAAGTGTTCCATAGGTAGTGAATGATTGTGTCTCTTTGTCTAACTCCAAACAAAGATTTTTTCGCTGTGTCCAAATCCTCGAAAGTGCATATCTTCTGTTGTTACTTCTTTTCATTAATATTCTCACGCCATTATCACAATAATTCATCCGCCCTACCCCTATATTTTGCCCATATATTTTTTTGTTGATTGTCTGCTATGACCTATATCGTATTGTATATCCACATTATGTTCTTAATGGACAAATGCAACAACAACAAATGAATTATTATTAATATTATTATTGTTATCAATATCATCATCATCATCAGCGTCAGGTTTGTTTCTTCGTACAAACAACCTAAAATTCGGGTTCTTCTTCCTAATTAGTACGATAAAAACACTTGTTAAAATTTTTAAATTTACATTTTGTCCTAAAATAAAACATAAAACCTTTTTTTCATAATTTTTCGGCATCGTTTTTAATTGTTTATCTACTTGCACAAAAATTGGAGTCTGCAAAATTTTTCCACAAAAATTATTGAAAGAGAATATAAAGAATTTTTATTGCAAGATTAAAGGTAGCGATTGAAGGAAATTGGAGAAAAAAGAAAAAAATGATTAAATTTTAAATTTACTCACCAGCCGAGCATACCGAATAGTGCTCTGTGTAATTCTCCTTGCATTCACAAACATTATTATTACATACTGAGAAATTGGTGGCACAGTTATTATTGTCCATGCAAGCTTCTCCTAGACCTGTGGGGTAAAATTTAAACAATAGTCATCCAATATTACTAGTGACTAGTTTGGGGTATCTTTGGCCCACAATTCCAACATATTTTCACCAGTTTAAACCCATAACCAAACCTTTAAATTTGGGAACATTTACATTAGTGGCCGGTTGTATTACACTTCGTTAGAATTAACCGTAATACGGAACAGTCTTGGACTTAACTTGAGATTACGTCATAAAAGTTTAGATTGACATTTGGTGAAGTTGGTGACCTTAAATGGAAGAATTATTTAATTGCGAATTTCATACTCGGAACTCGGAGAACTTCAAATGTGAACGACTGGTGTAGCTGGCTTCCTTTACAGTGTAAAGGAAGCCAGCTACACCACCAGTCCAGCAAGTCCAGCAAGATAATTTATGAGAAATTGCGTCAAACCGTAGAAATATTTGGTTGAGCTCGCAAAGTATGGACGTATCTTAGAAAACTTATCCCCCTGGTCCAAACGTCTGTTACCTTAGCGTCTCCAAAAATTGTTCTAGGTGATGATCAACTCCGTTAATATGAACGCTAGAATTCCGTTTAAAATTTGGAACCAATCAGCAGAACATACAGAATGAAATTCCTCGCATTGATTTTCAATATATGCAACATGAAAGTTTTTAGTTATTTTAACTTATAAACAAATAAGTGACCATGAGCCCCTTCCTTGACTGGGACACTGAGAGCCGGAATGAGCCGCGGTAATCCCCACACGGACAATAGGAAAGGGTCGGACCTCTCGCGCCGAGGGACCCTAATGGCGGTTGGGCCCCACTTTTCATTTCCTCCCAGAGTCCTCACAGCATAGCTCTAACAAGAGGAGAACATTTGGTTACCTGAAATAATCCTCAAAATAGCTCTTCCTCCATGACAAAATGTCCTCTTCCTCGATCGGGAGGGAGTATTCTGGCTTCAGAAACGCGTGAGAGTTTTTGGTCTTTCTCCCTTCTCCTATTCTCCCCTCTCGGAGGAGGATCTCAGATTTCCTCTCGGAGTTCCTCCTTGAGGAGGTGAATGTATTGAGAGGAAATAAAAACTCCCAAACCCTGCTTTACACGGAGTGACGCAGTTCTTCCGTGGACATGTCGCCGGGATGCGTAAGCACAGAAAATTCCGAACCGGTGAACCCCTTTTGAAGCGGTTTGTCCGCGAGTGTTCGTGCCATAATTTTCGGAGATATTCTCCGTATGAGAGTATGTAGCCATCGTTCTCCCGTCTGTATCCCGTTCCTGCACAGATTAATACGCCAAGTGAAAAGTGTCGCCCTTTCAAATATAACTGCTCAAATGTAACTCAAGAGAACATCCATCCAGCCAAAATTGTATTTCATGCTAATCTTTGTTATCTGCATCAATTTTTTTCGCGATTCCATACATTTCTTCATATTTTCACCATTCATTTCATTGCATTCTTCACCTCATCAGGGTATAATTTCTTTCATTCACGCAATTGTTTGATTAAAGAAAGTTATCGAGTGAAAGCGATATTTTTAAAATTATTTTCAACTCATATTGCGTGGACCTGCGGTCAAGAAGGTGGTCATTTCATTGTCCAGCGTCGTCCCGGTGTGCATGCCTTGTCGCAAGGAGACTCATATCGAATGGTATGAGTAATCGGCAAGTATGTTGCCCTCGCCCCAAGTTTTTTTTCCTCCCCATCAAGGAAAGAGCAGGTCACTATTACTTTATCGGGACCTGACGTGTTTCAATTTCACCTTTTTTCTTTGCTTTCTTAGATTGTGCATGTGCGGTCCACTTTCAGGGGTTGGTAGGCGGTACTTGGAGAGTAATGCGACACTTTCCGGCGCACTCGTATCTCCTGATTTCTAAGCTATTGGGGGGACATCCTCCTGAGCAGGGGCCCCCCGTCTACCACCCCCTAGAGCTGAAGGACTTGGAACAGGCATGCATATGGGCTTTCCGTGCGTTTTCTGGTCCAGGAATCAACCGCGCCCATTAGAAAGAACAACCAATCCCCGTCCACCGTTTTTCCTCCCTCCATCTTAGCCCTCTGCCTTGCACCCTTCCTTATGCCCTTTCCTCACTTTCCCTCCTCTTCTCACTTGAGAAAGATGGGCTGCGTCCCATCGAAAATTTGTAAAAACAACCTTTCCCCATAAGTTCCTCACTTTTATTTTATTTTTCGTTTTTCTGTGAATATAAAACCCTAGGTTGGGCAGAATCCCAGAAGACACAATATAAAGATAAAAAACTCACATTAAGAACTGAATTTTCGGTGGCATTACCGCCTTCCTCGGAGTTAGGTAAAAAACAAAAAAATATATATGGAATTCGAAATGTTCTTCGACGAGGTAAATAACATAAAAATAGCCCAGGTTGGGCAGAATCACAGGATGCAAAAAAAGATGTTTTGGAAAATGAGATGCACGTAATATAAATATAAAGTCAATATCAATAAACATAGAAACACAAAAAAGAAACACACGGGAAAATAAACACGGAAGCTTTCGAATATGGCATATAAAAAATGTAGTAAATCATGGAATACGTTACTTTTTTGTGTGTGTATATATAACTCACCTCCCTTGCAGATACCAAACTTATTGATATAATTACGCCGGCAAACGCAATGGTACTCGTATGCGTCGCATTCCGAAAAATCGGCAAAACAAGGGTTTGCTGAGCTGCACCGCACTCCCAATCCTGGAGAACAAACAGAATTATATTTGGAGTGTAAATTCAGAGTAATTAGTTTTGTGTTTTTTTAATCTGCACTTTTAAAATTGAATTGTTTAGATATGTAAATACATTGGGTCGAAAATCGCTTTCACCTGAGGAAAACCTTTGAAACGGGATGTGAACAGGTACTATTTCCATGAAAAATACACTCTTTCATCTACATCTACGAGGTACCGTGCAAGACACCTGCTGCATGCCTGGCATGGAATCACCACGTTCCACAAACCCTGAAGGTTGCTTGAACGGCACCTCGGAAAATACAATTACGATTAATCTAAGTGTGATAGGCATTGTTAATGTCAATATATTGTGATGACTCGAGCAGGGGATAAAAAAAAGAAATAAAATAAAATAAAAGAATATGTTCTGTAGCAATATTTGATTCATTCATCATTGTATTAAAAAATTTAGTGTATGTTGTTCGCTTAGTTCAAATAGTGGCCACTACGTCGGCTCTGCCAGTGCCGAGTGCAGACGACGTCAAGTGGTTGGGATTATGGGTAGGTGACGACGGATATATAGGGAAACGTCCCCAGGTGACGAGAGGGAGAAAAAGTGAGACAGTGAGTGGTGAATGAGCAATGCAGGGTGATTCATGCCCAGTTGGTCGCGGACGCAGAGGAGAGAACACCTACAATAGGAAGGAAAGTGGGAAAGGGCCATTTTGGCAGTGGATGACGTCGACGCCGGTTTGAGCGGAAGAAAAGAGGACTTGCCACGAATGAACAAACGCAAGTAGATGTTTGTTCTTGCAGAGTTCCTCTACAAGTTATCCTCACCGGAAAAACGGAAGCGTAGGCACACCACGCCCCAGTCCTTTTTTTTCCCAAAGTGAAACTTTCCAATCCTACGTGAAAGTGTTCCCCAAGTGCGCGATAAATGCTCTCATATTTTCTTCGTGTTATGAAGACGAACTCATTTGCAATAATCTCTCACTGTCATTCAAGATTAAATTAGTTTTAATTTTCAAGTACTGTTCGTTGAAGAAAAGTAGTATCATTCTCATCAGGGTATTTTTTGTGTGTTTTTGGAAAGTAAAATATATTGTTTCATTGTAATCATCATCATCAGGGTATTTTTTGTGTGTTTTTGGAGGGTAAAAATCTATTGTTTCATTGTAATCATTATCATCAGGGTATTTTTTGTGTGTTTTTTTGGAAGGTGAAAATATATGTGTAATATGTTAAAGAATGATTTCTCTGGCGTGATCATTCCTTTGCTCGATCTCCTTCCTACCCTATATGTGATGTCGTGTTCCGTCACAATATATTCTTAATCAATAATAAAAGCAACTGATCAACAATGTTGCTAACAACTATCAAACCAAATATCTTCCTGGAATACATAGATGCAAATGGCGGAAAGCAGCTATTCGTGTTTTTGACCATGTTACACCAATTTTAAAAATCTGAAAAAAATTAGGACTATATTTTCATGTTGGGGTAACAACATATAGTTTTTTCGGCGTGTCTATTGTTTCCTAATTTTTAAAATTTAATATTGATAATATCATAATTATGTTAAAGTTTAGCTTTCGGTCAAAAAATTAAAAAAAAATCAGGATGGTAGAACATAATTGTGTTACATTTTAAAATCAAGAAAACTATTTTACAAAAAAATTGGAGAAATGGTTAAAAAACAAAAAAATCGTGTTTCAAATTTTTTGGGGTCATTATCCATTGTCAAGGCCTGAAACCTTGGGGAAACACATAATTTTTGATGTACCTGTATATTTTTTTTCTTTTTCAAAACATCAGGGGGCACTTTTAACCATCTTCACCTGCTAGACCCTTTTGCAAACTTTTCCTCAATATAGTTTAAACATCCCCCATGACATCTTCACAGGACAGCAATGACGAATAAAATGGGTCCAAATGTTTTCGAGGAAGTGCAAAAGAGGTCTGATCACTACGATACTTGTCGCAGTTTTCGATAAATGCAGAATGAAGGACAGGGAAGCTGTTCATATTTTGATAGCAGCTGCTGAAGCATTTCATCGAAATATTGAAGAGTTTTTCATAAATCGCTCATCTATCCATCACGACCGGGGAGCGTTTACGGGAGAATTACGTAGCAAAGTCACACAGAGGATTCGTATTAGAGGAGCTGGATGCAGTTACCATCAACTGGCACGAAAATTTGCTTCGTGCATTGATGGGCAAAGAACTAGTGGCTAGGCTCCCTGTCGTAGCCACCAGACTGGGAGCTAAGCATAAGCTACCTGGGGTTACAATTTCACAATCAGATAGTGGTAAATATCAAGCCGTTGCCGTGTATCAAATGCTAAAGGAGTGGAACCTACATGAAATGTCCAAGCATTCTGCTGCGATTAAACTGCGACCAATATTGGGAGACTCAATTGCGCACGGGCCTTATTGGAGCAGCTTCTCAAAAAGGATATTTTGCTTCTAACATTTTGAAGTTTATCTAAATAATGTTATGGTTTTAGGATGAGTGAGAACGATCAACAAATATTGAGCGTTAATTAAATTATTAAGTTTTCTAGATCCTCCGCAGGGAAGCTGTGCGATATATATAATGGAGTGTGAATATGTTGGCAGACTTCTGTTTGGAATGTGACACGCGAGACATCCTATAGTAATTACAAGAGGAGTAGGAACACCATGTGACACGCAAGTTTCAAACTTTAACTTTTTATGTAATTTTATTTGCCTAATTTATATTAACTTTTAATTATAATGTGAAAATTATGATGGATGGAGAATTTGCATATTTCGGCGAATATTGAAAAACAAATCCCCCAATCCTCCTCCCTGCAAACTGGAGAAAAACGGGTTACGAATTCGAACTCAGAAGATCAAAACCGATAGGAATCACCTATTTTCGTTCGTGGGAGCGAAAAATGTTTCATTTTGCACACCAGTGTAATTAATGCTGCCAATGCAGCGCCATTCAGGGGCGCAGCGAAGAATTAAGGCTGGGGGGGGGGGGTTTAGGCACAAATAATACTTAGGGGTATGGGGATATTGCATACCCACAAGGGTAATCTGGATTTGCTGTGGCCCTCCGTTAGAAAAATTCTAAGAATAATGGTTCAAAAAGGCGAGTTTTACGGCCTTCTGATGGATATTTGATTAATCCTAACACTATTCTATGAGTAATACTGATCCAAATAAGTAAATTGGATTAAAATTAAAAACTTCTCTGAGCTCTAGGGGGGGGTTATTAACCCTCAAAACCCCCCCTCGCTGCGCCACTGGCTTCAAGGGTCAAAGGAACGCGCAAAACTTTCTACTCCACGGTTGCAACCCAAGGGAAAGTAATATGTATTAACGTTGCAGTACCAATACCAATTAAAAGTTGAAATAAAAATTTACTATAGTAAGAATGACATCGATATTTTAAAACCACACACCACTGACCACATTCAATTTTTTAGAAATGTCTCGCGCACGCAATTACTCTATTTTGGTGCTCCTCTCAGGGGAAACCGGGGTAATCTCGTATGATAATTTTATTTTTTTACCGTAAATTTACCCCTATAAACAAAGCGCATGTGAAAAGAAATTTAAACAAAAGGAAGAATATTCTCCTAGCTTACATTACAAGCGTATGAGTAAGAAAACAATTCATCAGATGCTGCATCTACATGCATCAGATGCTCCATATATACGGAGCATGATTCTATATGGACGCGAGGCTTGGTCGTTACCAGCCGCGGAGAAGTCAGGAGTTGAAGAATTCGAGATGGGGTGCTACCGAGGAGTGATGAAGATACAATGAATAGACCGTGTAAGTAATGAGGAAGTGCTACGAAGAGGAGGAGAAAAGAAAAGTCTTCTAAATACGCCAAAGAGAAGACGCGACAACTTTATGGACTACATTACAAGACATGATGGCCTGATGAAAACAATCGTTGATGGACAAGTGGAAGGGAAGAAGGGCAAGGGACGTCCTCGGCTTAGTTACATATAGTCTATGTACCGCAGGGTGGCGTACAGGCCCGCCGGCTATCTGAATCGGTCCCACAGTTTTTACGGTCGGCCCATTCCTCTCCCCGGCGCTCGTGGCTCGCGGACCGACTCAGGTAGCTCGTGAGCCCGTGCGCCACCTATATACAGACTATAGAACAAGTTATTAAGGAAGCAAAAGAGAAGGAATAGGAAGTTATCAGATAGGAGAGAAATGTGGAGAGCTGCGTCAATCCAATCTTATGAATGTTGGCTTATGTTTATGAAGCGATTTCCTTGAATTCTCGAATCAGAGATTTGGAAAGGCTTTCTACTCACCACCCCAGCAGACATTATTGATTTCTTTGGAAGAATTTGAACACACACATTTGCTGTCGTGGCACACTGCGAGATCATCAGCACAGTCTTCAGTTTTATCACAATATGAAGTCAAGTCTATGGAGGGAAGAAAAATTCATGTGATTAGCTTCAGAAGTAAATTTTCCTTGTCAAAGGAATTACTATTAGAAGGAATTATCCTCTTCTTATAAAGAACTTATATATTTTTACTTGAATCTCCGTGAGTGCAATATGATTTCCAAATTGATTTAAAAGTTAAATAAGTTTATTTACATCAAATCTATTTTTTTAAACCCCTGAATTTACCCTAAAAATCCTGTTACTTGTATATTTTTGCTATAATAATCCCCATCGGATCCTTCCTTATAAAATACAGACTCATTGTTACAGGAATGCATTCTTGTGAAATAGGAAACTATCCTATATTTTTTTTATAACTGATAAACTACGCTGGCTTGGAATGAATGTTACCGCTCATGAACACTGCTGTAGTATTACTCACCTGCTGCACAAATGGAACTAATTTCTTTGTATCCTGGATTGCATTCGCAAGTAGAATTACTACCACACTTCGTGTATTGAAGGAGTGAGGTGCAGGTCTGATTCTCTGTGCAGCTGCTTCCGATAACTGAAAAGGAAAAAATATTCAGGAAATTTAAGTATAAAGAAGGATTTAATTATTGCTCTAAGTTTTTCGCATCTTTTGTGTTATACGTAGCTGTTTCTTTTTCGATTTGTTTTCCACTTTACATTTCACTTATTTTGCTCGGAGCGTTACCATGAGAGTAAAATTAGGGAAAAATTGTGTGCAAAATGAATCGGACGAAGAATATCTCGGAAAAAACTTCATATTTAGATTGAGAATCACTCTTGACATTTTAATCTCGTTTACTTGTAACCACCCGACACGAGAAGATTAAAGGTGGCGCAAAATGCTTACTTGCGATATGCGATGAGGAGGAGTTCTTTTGAGCACCTAGCCTCGCGTTACGTCCATGAAAGGAGTCTAAAAATTTAAGAGCAAATACTGACATAAGAAGACTCTCGAGTGTCAACGCCTGATTTCGTTTATATTTTGATAGGTGATTGGAAATGGATACCCACGATGTTTTGTTTTTGTTTCAGCCGAAAACGCTAAATACTTTTCGAGAGATTAGCGACGGAAATTATCGGGAAAACACCTGAATTCATGCAAACCGCAGCGTAACAATGAACCGTCGCACAGTGGGCTAGAATCGAAAAATGGTGGTCAAAACCTCAAAATCGATTTTTTTGAGCTAGAAAGTTGACACTTTCATTTGACGCTGAAAGCATACATATTCTCATACGAATTGTGCATTAACTACTTACTTGGTTATTTATCTCTTGTTTCTCCACGTTAACAATATATTTGAGGCCAAAGTTGAACAAATTTAGCGAAAAACGACCACCCTCGTCTTTTTCTGAAAAATGCCAACTTTATCCTCGCGCGGTGGTCTCGCGAATAGTTTAATTGACAAAACTGTACAGCTATATTAATAAACATTACTCTCTCTTCCGTTTTTCATAGATTTTCAAAGATTTTTTTTTCAAAGGTTTGCAAAGATTTTGCTTTATAATTAATCATAGATATATAACAAAATGTCGGAGCCAGTTTTCAGCCAATCAATTTTTTACATAAACATAGAGAAAAAGAAGAAACTTCCGCCAAGTAACATATACCTCGTCGTTCTTTTCATGACATATACCGTCGTCGGTCATTTCACATTGTGAATGTAAAGTAAAATCTAGCACCAACTTGCAACCCCGAACTTTACATAGTTTTTTCGAACGTGTGGTCGACCCCGGTTCTGAGCGACGCGACGGCGCGTCGGCTGAGAGTAATAATAATAATAATAAAATGCCTTTATTCGGGCGAGGTTGAGACTGAAAAGTCCCCTCTTCCACCTAACCCCTCGATAACGTCAATGCATACATTAAAAAATAGTAGTCAAACGTTTACAATACAAAGGAATATACAATATATACTGTTTGTGAAATGTCAAAAAATATAAACAACTATATGTGAAATTTTTGTGTAAAAAAGACATAAGTTTGTGGGAAAAAAACATGAGGATAAGGGTGTAATATCCTTCAGCGAAAAAACCGAAAGAGTACGGCGACGCGGCAAGCGTGTGGATACTATATGGCCACTTATAAATCTTCAACTCTAAAAGGTCACATTGTTCTGACGTTCTACACGGAGACCACGAGCTGCGGACGTTACCGCATTCCTTTAAGGTTTTTCGCTTTCAGCACATAATCTCGTAATTAATTATTTTTCCATGATGTGGTCAGAAGCCGCTTTGAAGTCGCGTCTTCATCACCACAATCCTGTTTAGAACACAGGATGTTTTTCCCCGTGGTCATGGATATCGATCCTCTCTGCGCGTGTCTAATGAATCAACCTAAAAGGTCGTGTCATAGAATTAAGTGCAGGTACCCTCCCCACCTTTTTGGTGGCACGTGTCACTCCATGGAAAGTTCCAGAAACTCTTTGCACGGCTTGGATGTGTAAACCTATCATCGAGAGATTGGATTACCTTTTGACTTCTTCAGGGGTGCCGACTTGCAAAAAAATATTGGGGGAGCCTAAACCGGGGATCTTGCTCCGGGATATTTTACAAGTAACGAGTTTTAAGGTTTTTAAGCATTTTAGAAGAGTCATATGATCAATATTAGAACCCTGATAACTCGAATCGCGATATCTGGACACTCCGGGGAAAATCGACGAGCCTGGCAAATGTTTTCCTCACACCTATAACGAATTTTTGAGGGGGTTCGGGCCCCCTCAGGCCCCATGGGGTCGGCGCCACTGGACTTCTTTAGCTTCTAGAGACGACAGTACTCCGCGCAGAACCGTGCTCCTGCTCGCCATAGGGTTTGCTAAGCCACTCTGCTAGTGTCATCCTCTGTTTGCGGCTAGCCACCATGTTTTTATACATGTCGACATGTAGTCCAATATAAACCTTTTTACCGTGAACCTCAATTAAATGGAATTCACTGTAACAGTTTCAAAGACTATTTCTATACGACATCAACCCTTGATTGTATGAGAAGATCCCGGCCATTTGATTTAAACTACGCTACCCTTTCAAGACTCTTTCGGTGTACGGCAATACTTTCTTTTTTGTCGACCCAATTTGATTGACAATAGGGTGGTGTCCTAGTATTTTTTATTGCCTAAATCGAAAGATTATTACTCCTGGAGTACGTATTTCACGCTTTTAGATTTTTTAATGACGATATCTATTTTTCGCGACAAAACGAAAAGTGAAAAATTTCAAGCGCGCGATAACGCGACGGCTAAGTAGGAATGATGGGAAAAAGTCCGTGTGACGCATTCCTGGTTTCCCCTCCCGCCTTGTGAGGTGACCTTGGGGCGAGGCTTGAGCGCTGATACGACTAGGGCTGCTAGCAGGTAGCTGAGTACCCTGCTAGATGGTAGCGCTTGGCTTAAATAAGGATTATTAGTACCTTATCGAACAAAGAAAACTTTCCGACCTTAGCCAATTTTAATAGGTGATTATAAAGACATGTTTCCATAAGCTCTGTGCCTCATGCATGCATTGGTAATCTCAGACGAAGTAAAACTCCTATCTACTCGTATAGAAACTAGGTCCCTGTGACGTCACGTGAAGTGGAATCGCATGGGCGCCAATCTGGCCCTATTCAAATGTGTATAAAATTGACCGTTGCCATTCGTCTAAACTGGGATTTTTAAAACCAAATAATTTGTATATTATGGGAATACTAATGGTGGGTAAGGAATCGCAATCAATACATTTCGTTTTCTTTGATGAAGGAAACTACCCTATTCACTTAAAAACTCTTCATTCCTCCCCTTTTGCTTTCCCTCTAGAAGTGATGCCAACTTCAGATTCTTTGTCGTCAGATTTTATTCCACTTCGAGACCTCTCACTAACTCCTCGTACCTATCGAGTAGCAGTCCTATCAGGTAAAATATTGCTACCTGGTCGTCATTAAAGGTCACCTTTCCCTTTGCAACCTTTCTATGCAGTTTACAGTATACCGGGACTAGCCACGGTGATAACTTTTACGGGAGTCACCCGAAATGCACAAAATGAGCGAAAGATCCACAGAGAAAAAAATCATCAGCCTTGACCGGTATTCGAACTCGGATCCCCCGATTTCCGGTCGAGTGCTTTAGCCTGTTTTTTTTTAAATAAATTTTTATTTCCATTTTTTTCAATACACATGAAGCTGAGTTATAAAATTTTAGGGAAGACAAAAAATAACAGTAACTTAGAAGTTTGGTTTTACAAAATTGTAGCCAAAATTAAATACACTGAGAAAAGGTTTTGCAGAGGAATCAAAGAAAAATTTAGTGAAGAAGAAAAAAAAACAATTGTATTACTATTGTCTGTTATTATCTATTTATCTTTTTGATTGGCAGGAAGATATACCTAGCCCGGATTAAAATCAATAATGCCGTTGGAAACGTTTATCGAAAGTCTTGACATTTGTCAACGTTCCACCAGAGTCCGTAAGCATATAAGATATTAGGGTGGTCCTTATTTTTAAAGTTTTCGAATTTCTTTTGGTACACCCCCCAGTTTTGCTCCATTTGGTCAAAAAACAAATCAGGAAAATTATTTTTGCAATCGGATACCGAGAAAACGTGCCGCATTGCACTAAAAGTTTTGAAATTTTGGTATTTTTGGGTGTTTTTCGGACTTAACTGAAGATGATGTCACTCTCGGATTATTCTATCACTTTTCTGTCGTCTACAACGACTCATTAGACATTTGTAGTTTATCACCTCAAATACATTTCATTACTGCCCTTCGGTTCCCGGGATATCGCACCGAGAGTGAGCGAGCGCCACCCCAGTCAGACACTTTGGGTGGCACGCGGGTTGCATACTCTCAATTTTTGCTGATCAATTCCGCAGCAGCTTAAACTAACAAAATGATTCCAAATGAGGTAAGGCATGTTATTCAGGGAATAAAAGAAGAAACAGTGTGCCAAGCTAATAACCTTAAAATTACCATAAATATGCACACGATCTACCCATGCCCTAGTTATCCCCTGGTCCCAGTCACCCCCCGAGTACCTTATGATGCGTAAAAAATCGAATGAAAAAATGCCTTCCACATGCCATATTCTGCGAAAATTAGGAAAAAATATTTTTTCAACCAACCTGGGAGGCAATCTTCACTGGTGTATCCGTGGTCACAGATGCAATTCCCGGGCCCTCCGTCATTGCTACAATGTCCATTGTATAATGTTTCACATCCTGCACCATTCTTGCATGAGTCGCCAGCTTTTACCTGTCCTGTAATTGAAAAACATTTTGAAACAACTTTTCCATCGGTTCAGGAGGATGTGAGCAAGATGAGTGCCCTTTCATGTAGACGTATCACAATAAATGGAGCGTAGGAGTCGGAACAATGCGAGCACGTAGCAAAAATTTCGCTTCGGTGGGGTGCTTATGTGGTACACGGGTTGTCTTCTCTGGCTTTTCCACAATTGAAACGATACCGAGGAAACTTGGAAAACTTGAGAGCAGTTTCGTCCTAATATGAATGTGTTTTGACGATTTATTAAGAGTTTCGTTCGCCTTTAGCTATATTAATTATATATATGAAATGGAAACACGAAGACCTTGAAAAATAAAAAAACGACGAAGACGTTAACTATTTTTTGCTACATTAATCACAAAGAAGTATAAGTATGAATGATTTTACGAAGGGGAGTTCAACATACCAGGAACACAGTCTAGGTTATCATCAGCATGAAAGTATGGCAGGCAGGTGCAATATCCATTGCCGTCGGAGTTGCACTTTCCATTAACCAAAGTGTCACAATTTTTCTTGCGGTTTTCCCAGCATGGATCTCCGACCTTTGCTAAAAATGAATATTCAAGATATTAGAGAACTAATAAGCGAGATATTTTTGAAAAATGAAGGATTTATGCGTATTTATTTATCCACATACTTACATCAAAGTATCAAATTGAAGTGTAATAACGATCTTACATCCTTGTGAAAAATATAACCATAACCATAAGTTTTGTTTTTTCCGGCGAACCATTGGTATTGGCGTAGCCAGGGGGGATGCGGGGGGGGGGGGGGCCGGAACTCGCCCCCCGAAATATAAAACAATTATTTTCCTTAATCAAAGAAAACCAAATACTGATAAATCATGAATTTACAAAATATTTTTATTAACAAATAAAATTTTTTCGATGGTGAAAAGGGTTAAAATAAGTTTAAAACCAATGTAATAGTAACCTTTTTGCCGAAAATTTCCTCCCATGGTTTTGGAAACCTCCGAACGAAATTCTTGGCTTCACTGCTGACCATTTCCTTAAAGTTTTCTCGAGTTTCGCACCGGGTCTGGTCATCCATGTCTCCTTCCAACAAAAAGAAGTTGTTTTCAACTTCTTTTCTTTAAATAAACTTTATTTTATTTCCGAATAAATGCAACCTTAACGTTTATTTACCTATTTTTGCATAATCAGGTTTCTTTCATAAGCTATTTTATTTATACCCATTGACTTTTTCTTAATTATGTCTATTATTCACCCGGTGCGATTTATTATCAATTAAACGATGGGAAGTCCAACATGGGGGGGGGGGGGGAATCGTCAGACAACTTCCTAACCCATAGTAACCGAATGTTGCTTCTAAGTACCATAAAAATGTTTCCATTTTCAGCTCTATTCAAGAAGTATTTAAGCTACGTGTTCTTTTCTGCTGTATAGTTTATTGGCGAAATATGTTGCTGCGACATTAGAAATGATTTGGCAGAAAGTTCGCACATTTTAAAAATGAGAAGTCCACCCTATTCAATCACTCCCAGGAACATCTTTGGGTTAGAAAAGGTTAAATACTCCATGAAAATTACCTTTCTCGGTAGATTAATTATGTAAACATAAGGTTTTCCTTCCAAATTTCCTTAATTAACCGCGATTATGGGTCCCTTCTAACGACCTAATTCATTTCCTGATATCCCCGCGGCTGCGTTCGTTTTATATTTATGTCCCTCTTGGTGTTCACCTCTCAAAGGTGAGCACTCATTCAAAGTGGATTTTCTCGCGCGGGGTGTTCTTCACACCCCACCGAATACTTCACCGTGTCATTTTTCTTCACAACACAGACTTTTTTTCTTTAGAGCTGGAATGCGGTATTTTTCAGTCCAGTTGACAGCGAAAACCTCAGGTATATATATGTATATCGTAAATGGCCTTCGTACGAGCCTCAAAAGGGGATGCTGTACCTGTAGCTTGGTCTCCTGTATCTATTTTAAGTGGGATTAGCCACGGGGATAAATACATCGGAGTAATCCGGAATGCACAATACTGTTCGAAAATTCCAGAGAGAAAAAATTATATTTCTTGTTCGGGATTTGAAACCCAGATCCCCCGATCCCCAATCCGGGTTGGAATGCCGATCGAGAAGAATGATCTTTTTCCCTCAGTCAAATTTTCGCACACCTGTGTGTACTTTTTCTACAAAAATACATCGTTTTCGGTCGATACCATGTTTAAAAAAAAAAACAATTCGGGTTACGAATTAGCAACTGAAGTCAGTTTTCGGGAAAGATATCTTACAGATGCATAGTGAAAAATTCACAAAAATATCGCACTTTAGTCTTATTTTTACTTTCAAATCCCTACAGCATGGGTTTCAATTGGCTCGCAATCATCATCAGGTACAGTATATATTTCAGTTACAGACAGATGTAAGTACAGCATATTCGCGATATTTCGGCTTTGGTTTATCCGGGTTGCGGATTATCCGTTTATGATTTTTCACTCTAGCTCAATTTTTCCCGCGATGTTTATTTTAAAAATCGGAGGCATTATCATCGACATTACGGCATTAATGCTATAGTGGCCTTATTATATCCGTTAGTTAGAACACCCTTTGTAAAACGGATGCTGCAAATGATGATGGTTATCAGGAAAACTTCACGCGAGTAACCTTGATCGAAAATCACAAACGAATGACGTCGGGTTAAGATCGTTCCTTTAAATGAAATATACTTTCAATATTTTCCTCTCGTTGTGTGGATACTGAGAAGAATATACACCTTCCTGAACTTACCTGTTACGCAGGTCGCATTACCATCGTAGTGGGTACCATATGCGCATGTACAGGTCCCCTTTCCCGTGAGTGTGCTGCAATTGCTGTGGGCCAATGATTCGCAGCCAACACCGTTCATACAAATGCTTCCGACAATCGCATCACCTGAAAATGGATACACAATTCGATGGTTACTCCGGAAACAATGGATGAAATCGTTACAACTTTATTTATCCTTTGGATTGGAACATTTGTTGAGTGACCTTCCTTTGTAAGAAGGAAAGGTGGGTTTTTGCTGCTTAAATGCACGAATTTCTATTGAAAGTTACTCTTGATTCTACGATTTCAAGACGTACGATTGTACGATGCTAAAAGCGTAACCACGCTAATCATTTTATAGGAAGCGCTGAACTGTTCTAACACCATTTTGAACAACTACGATTGATATATGTGTAAATAATGTGTGTGTGCGAATCTGCCAAGCGGCTGACAGAAATGTCGTGATTCACATACAGTAAACATATGTTGAGCTGCCTAAAATCTAATTGCAACTCAACAGCCTTCAATTAAGGATTCTTTTAAAAAGTCCAGTCCCATACTTAAATGCATATCTATATCACATATACGAAGTTTAACTCAGGATAAAATTGTGTTTGTGAAATTTATTCTCTGTAAAAAGCCATTGAAAGGTGAAAGAGAGAAGTTAACTTACTCTAGCAAGGCCTCACTTGGAATATGCTACCAGCGTGTGGTAATCTGATGAAGACGAACTGATAGCGAAAATCAGCACAATAAAGCGTAGGACGACCAGATTCGTGAGGAGTTATATCGATGAAAAGTGCAGCGTTTTCATAATGCTAGGCGAGTTACGATGGGCATATTTACATCAGCGTAGAGCAAAGAATACGCTACATTTACTTAGCACATTCCGAGAAGTTTTTTCTTCATATGACGTGAAACATAACCATAGTTAACTGACGTACTATGGTAGGCGTAATTTGAGGCAACACTGAGATATTTAAAATATCATTCTTTCCCCGTGCTATTAAGAAAAGCAGGGGTGTCTTGATTAATAAAATTAATGGCTTTAACTAGTCATTGCATATTGATCTTATTCTATTTTTCGAATCTTGCATGGATTTGCTATTTGAGTTACTAACCATATGCAAGTTTTTTCTTTGGAAGATTGTGAGCACACATTTGGTAATTGTATCGTTCAGGAACAGCTTTATGTTTTTCTATTCTTTTAAGTTGATTTTACCTCTTTTCTTCTTTTTTCCCGCCTGCCTTGGTTTTTGTTTCTTTTGATCCTCTTCGCCTATAGAGGGCTCTAGAAGCCCAGGTAGAACTCGTTCATGCCTTGCACCAGCGCATTTGTTTGCCTGTGCCAAGGCGAAGAGGAAGGCCTTGTTTTTTATCTCGCCGAAGCTCGGGCGAGGAACAACTCGTTGACGGCAAGACGGACAGCACACGAGGTGCAGAGTTTAGTGGAAGCCAAGGTAAGGCGGGAATTCCCTACCCTATTTTCTTTTCCACCCCTTTCATGTCTTCCTTATTTCAATACATCAAGATTTGGTTTTCAGTCCCTCATTCTTTCTTTTCTTTCTTATTTTATTTCGTTGTAAACGTAAGGCTAAGTTCAGGCCCTGCATTGCTTGCATTTCGGGTGGGACACAACGGCCCCGTGACGCGACGGTTATTATGCATAATATTATTATGACCTGTTCCATGCTACTTGCTGGTGATTGATCGCTCCCTTCTGAGCACCCTAGAGATGTCTCGCAATTTATTGCATCGATGTAAATGTAGATGGATCTGGAGAGTCTTTCAAATGAGATTCCTCTCTTGTGCACACAAAATATCTCGGGTCTTTAGAGACAGGTATCTCCATCTACATATTACCCAGCACCTACCACTTACAGAGGTGTTTGGCAGTGGGTGAACCATCGCCAACATGCGACAGAGGATTAAAATTTACTTTCACCAGTATGCACAACGTTTCAAGTACATATTCTATATATTACACATAATCTACTATATCCTACTTATGAAGGCGATCACTTATGAACACAGAACATGCAAAAATATGTTGATAAAATACCAATAATGTAGAAACATGCGTTAAGTAAGATATAAGTTAGTAAGGTACACAAACAGTTTACTAACCTATTCCTAAATGCTTATGCTACCTTTATGTTCCCTTGCCTTGAATACTCACCTGCGACACAAAGTAGGCTCTCATCAGCATGAAAATGGTCGCTACAAGTACAAGATCCTTTCCCGTTTGATGAGATGCATCGTCCATGTTGTAGACTGCTGCAATCCCCGTTATTGGTGCAGTAATCACCAACCACTGCGTCTGTGAACGAAAGTCAAAAGGAACTTCACTCTTTTGTAAACCTAGATTTGGATATGAATGCGAAGAAAGTTGCAACTTCATCACCCTATTTTCTTTCACTTTCATCCACACTTCTTGGTGGTGGTCGAAATCGTTGTGAAATTATAACTTAAATCCGTGAACTTGACAAAAATGCGACGTGATTTGGGAAAAACTGCAGTAGGCAAACAGGGAGCTTCACAGAGCTTTCACAGGTTTTTGGTTTGCTGCAGCAAAAGACTCAAGAGGCACAGTGCTAGCCTTAGATAGATTAAGAACAGATGACGGAAGTGGTGATTGGTAGTTTGGTGGGCCAAGATCCGGCCAGGTATATTGGATCCAAGCAATGCTCGAGCGCGACCCTTTTCGAACCCTTTCTCGGGCTCCAAGAGATAATCCAGGTACTCGGCAAATGGCCATCACAGCAGGAAACCACAACTACCCATATGACCTGTTTCAGTATATTTTTTACTTTGCTAATTCCAATAATTAGAGGTAAAAAATAAACTAATTATATTCCTCGCGGTTGAGCGATTAAATGCGCCTTTTGGTCGAGGTTCTACGATGAGAAATAGGTGCTTTTTCGGAAAGTGATCAAATTTACGCCGATATCCTCCAGGGAAATGGCAACGCCGAAATTTTGCGAGGGGAGAGAGAAAGAAAGAAATTCGTTTTTCTTCCCCCACTCCACGTTTTCGTTCGTCCATGCGTTTCCTAAAATCTGGTGACGGCCGCAAAGGTGTTTGGCAGAGTGAGAGTTATAACCATCGCATACTATTTTATTTAATATTCTTCTTGCGTATCTGCATCTACATAACTCCATGCGAGCCACCTCTAATGCGTTTGGCAGGGGGTGAGCAATCACCAGCATGCAGCATGCAAACGAATACCTACAAGCACGATCCCAACGGAACAATGGAGAAATAAAAGCACGCAATCTACATCTGCAGAATACCCTGCGAGCCACCTCTAGGCTGTTTGGCAGAGGATGATCGGTCACCAATATGCAGAATGCGATAGCACTGCAACATGTACACCACACAATAAAATTAACTGAAGTAGACGAGATATAGTGGAATGACGTCTTATTAGTATTGAAGGAACAGAGAGATGGGACTTTTCCGCAGGATTATTATTTTTTAAAGTACGAGGCGTTTCGACCGTCAGGCCATTATCAAGTACAATGTGCAGTACAACATGACTGTGCCTCATCAAGTACGAATGCAACATCATTATTTACATTTTTCTTATTCTTCCATATCAGCGGTTGTTAAACTTTTCCTAACGAAAAAGTTTTTCACAAATTTTAGGCAAGTTTTCTCAATTTCCATGTAAAGGAAAGAATTTAGGGCACCTTTTTAACCTAATTCATTATATTTCCAATCTTAAGTACTTTGAAATGCATAGTTCAAATCTAATTTGATATTGGGACCAAAGTTTTTGGTGCTGGAATTTACTTCAATTCCGATCTGATATAATACGAAGAAGACACGCGTGCGGTAGGTGCATCTTCAGTTGATGGATGATAATTGATTACTTAGATGGCCACATTATTCTCCAGTTCATCCATAATTTCTACGTGCTACATTGCATAATTACAGCATCACAGCTCAATTGTCTCAGCAGCCTGTGACGATGTTAGAATAACTTCTGGCGTCCCTCAGAGTAGTATCATATACCTACTCAATCTCTTTCTTCTCTATCTCAACGATATTGGTAAAATAGTAGACAGTTAACTTCGAGTATTGGCCTATGATGCTGCAGTTTCCATGGAAATCCGTTGCAGTAATGAAAGAGGTGAATTCCCGAACGACCTTATTGCATTCCAAGCATGTTGCGATGCGTTGCAGTTAGAGCTAAATTAGAAAAATACGCCGTGATAAATTTCTGAAAAAAAAATACATCCCCGCAATAGAGGTATTTCATGCAAGGTACCAAATTTGAGACTTTAGACTCCGTAAAGATTAATGAGTTACACTCAATAATGCTCTATCGTAGAATAAACATATTCGAGAAATAACAGGTCAAGCTAATCGTAAATTAGGTCTTTTTTAAAGGATACTAGGATAGTCTGACGACAAAATAGCCACTTCTCTCCCGTTAGACCCCAATGCGAATGCAGTACCAATGCTGTGATTCTCATGAATAGGCTTAAAAACAGAGTTGGAACACGTAAAAAGAAGAGCTGTCAGGTACGTGATAATTTTTTACCATAGTCTACTTAGTGTAATTGACCTCTTACAATAACTCGAAAGGAATCTCAGTCAGATTGTTTAAATCCAAGTGCAGTTTATTTTCCGACGAAGGTAGCCATACCTCTCCTGCGTGCTGCATGCTGGTGATAGATCAACCCCAGCCAATCACCTCTCGAGGTGGTCTGCAGAGTGATATGTTGTGGTGGATGATGGCTTGAATCTTTTTTCTCCCTAGGCCTTAGGAGAGCCTCGATAATACCGTCCATGACATACATCTTCTTTTGCGGATTAATTCAGATTTTTAATGGCTTATTGAAATCTATATTAAGATATATTTGAAATCTATCATGCGGTTTCTTTAGATACGGGAAGGGGCTAATGCGCTTAAGTCTCAGCTGAAATATACTTTCACCAATACCCAAGATACAACATTCTTTTCGCATTGGGCATTGTGCTTAGGTATTTAAAAAAATGAATGTGCACATACATTTTGTTATTATTATTTGTAACATTTTATGACCATGTGGTGTACATATTGCGGTTCTCCTACCTGCTGAATGTTGGAGATAGATCATCCCGTGCAAAGCACCCTGGAGGAGGCTCGCAGGGTATTATGTACATGTAGGTTTCATTTTTGTATATTTCCATTGTGCCATTGGGGAGCGCACTTGAGGGGATCCTGGTCATTTGTCACCCTAGAGGTGGCTCGCATGGAGTTATGCAGATATACAGAATTCCGAATACTTCCGAGTTAAAGAGAGGAGTGGGGAAAGAAAAAGGAGTTTCTCTCTTTCCCTCTCATAATTTCGGCGTTGCCAATTCTCTGGAGAAAGTCGGCGTAAATTTGATCATTTTTCGTAAAAGCACCCATTTCTCACCATAGAACCTCGACCAAGAGACGCATGGATTCGCTCAACCGCAAGGAATGTGATAAATGTATTCATTTACGTCTAAGAATTGGAATTAGCAAAGTGAAAAATATACTGCTACAGACCATATGTGTATGGGTGGGCTCCTGTTGTGATGACCGTCTCCCGAGGACCCTGATTAATCTCTGAGAACTTGAGGAAGGGTTCGAAAAGTGTAGCAATCAAGTGTTGCTTGGGTCCAATATGCCTGGCTGAATGTTGGCCCCAACAAACTACCACTAACTGAAGGAAATGTTTCAGAGCGACATGACGAGAACCGCCTTATCTTTTTAGGCTCAATGTAAACGGTAAAATAAGTAGGGTATTTTTTTGACAGGTGAAGCAATTTTGTTTTCTCTTCATCAGTGGAAGACTTTCATTCATGCAGTCAAATGGTTCACACACCCCTCCTCAATAATTAAAATTGGATACTTATGGTCATATATAAGGTCCTCAAACCTCCCTTGACCAATTCATTTGGTGACTTTACTTTGTAGACGTAGCTTTTATTCAAAGCATATTCCTCATATAATCTATGTAAAAGTAAACTTCTAAAAAGGTGATGTCAAAGAAATTATTCCTCATTAGTTCTGTAAGATTAGGTAATGCATTTTGGACCAAAGTTAATTTTTTTTTATTTTCACTTAAGTAACCTATTTTTGATTTTTGCATCTCAAAAGTTGGACGCAGTGAAATTTACATGTCTGCCAACCTTGAAATACAAATTTTTTTGACCCTAAAACTATACTTCCTCCTACGAAATACATAGTTCTGGACACACTAAAAACGTGTTCTCTGTCTCTATTTAAAAAAATATTTGCAAATTCATTAATTTTTCATTGCTACTTCCATTACAGATACTGTATCTATCTTATTTACTAAGAAAATGAAACGCCTTAGAAATAATTACAAAATAACATGAGCAAATAGCAAATTTAACTGAAGAAAACTTGAATAATTTTTAAAATGTTGACTTCATGTGGCGAGGGTCCACCCTGTATGTTATGTTGCACCCCATGTTATTTTATTCAGGGTATATCCAACGCCAATTCAACCTTTCGTGCTCATATCCCCACTACGTTTCGATTCAAAGCCAAGGCGTACCTGCTGCGCAGTCTCCGTTGACACCACCGTGGAATCCGGATTCGCAGATGCATGTTCCCTTTGATGTGGAACTGCTGCATTTGCCATTCATCAGTGATTCGCAGCCAGCCCCATTGTAACAGGTGCTACCAACGTTGGCATTTCCTGGAAATATATCGTATATATTTATATCGTATTAAGAATCAGACAGATTTTGAAAAACATAATATTTTGGAAGTCATGGGACCAACTCTATTAAGTAATACGTTAAATAATTCAGTATGTCCGAAATAGATAGCGTGGGAGGCCTATTGGATAGACCACTTTACTGCTGATCGAGGTGTCACGCGTTCAAAGCCTGGGTAAACCCTTTGGAGATCCTAAAACAAAATCATCGAAGTGCGAGTTGGCCCTGGGAAAGGAACTGCCTGTATGTCTTAAATCCACACGCCTAAGGCTTAGTTTGAGGGGAGATCCACTCTTACCTATTTCGGGTTAATGTAGATGTACACACACACATAGTTATGATAGTCTTGTTAGTGTTACTGACCTCTTAGATAAACTCGGATGGGAATTCCTGTCAGACTGAAAAATAGACTAAACCTATTAGATAAATTCAAGAGCTGTGTATTTTTTGATGAAGTTAGCCATATCTTACGAACGCCATAACACTACGGTAGATCAGATCACATATGTAAAATAAAATAATAGAGGTAGACTACAGAATATATGGATTTAGAATACCGTTTTCCCACGATCAATAAGAGACTATAATGACTGCGTTAGAACTCATAAATACATTAAATGACTAGTTGTGTAGTCTACTAACTTATGCATGTTTCTGAATATTCTTAGCTTTTTCAAAATTATGGAAAGGGGTCCAATATTTCTTACTTATATATTATAATTTTATATTTACTAGTGATGGGTCGATTCCAGAATTTTATCGATTCCGATCCCGATTCCGATTCTGACATTTCGATTCCGATTCTACCGATACCGATTCCATCGATTCTGATGCCATAGGCTCCAAGAAAAATATCACTTAATTCCAGGCAACAAGAAAACCACGTAAAAAAATATTACTCTGTGAAAGATTCAGTTGACAAAAGCATCTTTCATATCATCACTATGTAATTAAAATATAATAGCTAAATTTCAAAACGGAACATGCCTGAAAGTGTTGTTACCTGATAGGAATTGCTTCAGAATATTAGCACTCATGTTTAAATTTAGAGTAAAAGTATCTCCTTTAATATGTATCTTTTATTGATAATATCTTATCATTATCAATAATGCCTCACAAATTTAGTCTCCTTTTACAGACTAAATTTTTGCTCAGAAAGCAAAGCATCTTCCCTCTGTCAGCATAAAGCCTGTTGCATTTTACTTCACATATTTTTCCTGCAGAACTAAATGTCTTTCACTGAACACAGTGCATGGCGGTATGGCAAGAAACCTCTTCGCTAATACTTTCAGCCTTGGATAGGAGATACAAGTCTTCCAGTATTTCCCAGGGAAGGAATTTGGTGGTGCATTCATCTCCGATAAATAAGCTTCCACTTCAGCTTCAACAGTGTTTGCTATGGTGACTTAGGGTACTTTTCCAAATGCATCACTGTATCTTGACCATATACCTGTCACACGTCAAAGGTTCCTTTTTATCTTGCTTTTTTTAAGTTCAAGAAAGAAACTAAACGCACCAATGAATATCACATCGGACGGACGCAGTAATAAAAAAGGCTAAAAGAACCTTGTGGTGTCAAAACTCCCCCTTCCGCGCGACTCACCTCGGCGAAGGTGGAAAGGGAAAAAGGACGGTCGGTGCCTTTCACGAAAGGGAAAAAAGATCGGTCGTTGCCTTTCACGAAAACAGTTCATTTTTCTCTCTCTTAAGCATGCTGACTTAATCTCTTCACTTTACTTCAATACCCGAGCCATATTTCTTATGCGTGGGATGGTACCGAAAAATATCCAATCCTCAATATTTTCACTCGAGTAATGCGCTAAATGGTCCAGTCGATCTATACATAATCCTTTTTAACATCCTCAGTTTAGTGTTTCAAGTCAATGAAGACGATTATTCATGCTTTAAATGACGATTTTCAAGACTAATGTTTAAAAAACTTGAAAAATCGGCCTCAGTTACCGAGCCTCAGAGTTCCGCGGCGTGTAGCTCAGCCTTGACGCACGATTGAAAAATCGCTCTCATTTCCTTCGTCGCAAACTTTTTTTCCAAGATTTCTAATTAGTACTCTTTATAAATCTCTACTTTATATTGTGATTCAAATTTTCCGAGTTATATTTTTCGTAAACGAAAGATAATGTCTACTTTATGTCAAATTTCACATAAAAACGGGTCGGCCATTTTGTGTTGTAAAAGCAGACAGATGAGAGCCAAAATCCTCAAAAGTCATTGAAAGTATAGGCAAAGCACCAGGTCAAAGAAATATTGCGTTTTTTTTATTCCATAAAACTCATATCAACGCAAAACCACCTGGATAAATTCAAAGATTTTTTAGGAAAAACGATATCTCGCGTGGCATTGAAAAATTGGTCATGTTTGGGCCACTGTATCTCACTAAAGGGTCGTATTTATGTAAAATGGCATATAAATCTATATCTGGTAATGATTTATGAGTATTTAAGCTAATTTTTATGTCTCTATTCTCAAAAAAGGTCATTTTGGACTTTATTCCAGCTTTTTCCGATTTCGGACCAGTGTGCGCCGGGTAGGAAGACGATCGGCCGCCGCGGCTGGCGTAAAGGTATTCGGCACCCACATCGGCTAATATAGTGTATTCGGCAAGCTGAAACTACCAGGCCAAGGCATTAGAATGACTTATCGGCTTTAATAACTGCATTATTACATGAGTTTCATGATAGCGCTTCCAGTCGGCAGATTGCTGGACATACTAGCCTCGACAGCTCTGTAACCGTAACTACTCGACTCGAGATTCGTAATGCTACTCGAAACGCTCGAGTCGAGTACCAACTACTCGAAACGCTCGAGTACCAACTACTCGAAACGCTCGAGTACCAACTACTCGACTCGATTCGGAATACCGAGTACTCGCACATCCCAAGATATGTGTTTTGTTATTACGATTACGTGGCGCGAAAATTCGAATGACTGTTCGAAACGCGGTCGTATATAAATTTGTGGTTTGAAGTACTACTGGATTCGGAATCGATTTTTCACTTTGGCAAGTACTCGTTTTCGATTCCGGTTCTTGGTCAAGAATCGAGGAATCGAAGAATCGCGGAATCGAACCGACCCATAACTAATATTTACACGTAATTTCATCTTGTCTGTAATGAAATCCTGAATTAAAACTCCACTTTTAAAAATGTGGCGATTGAGATGAATGAATGATTATTTTTACACACTGCATACATTCGCCGACTGTGCATAGACGGTAATCATTTGCACTTAATAGATGCGAGAGGGAGATATTGATATACTTCTGGAGGCAATTTCAATTCCTTCTGCAACCAGCTTTTGAACGTCTCTTTGTAATGCTCATCTGTCCTCGAGCTTTGATTCCACTTTCTCAGGTATTTCGGAAAAACATTCTTCGCACAAAACGCGTCAAAATATTTTTAACATGCTTGATTTAATTCAATCGAAATCTTGTTTTCAAATATTCCACGACATATTCCTTCTTCTTCGCTTATGAATATTCTTTTCTCTCTGTATTTTTATTGTACACCGCAAGATACGAAAAAATTTGCGGCACCCATAAATCAAATTTAACAGGTGTATTTACGGCTGAAGCGATGAATGTGATTTCTAAAAGTTTTCTATTTTTAACAAATAATAAACCGAAAATTATAAGTTGACATTGAGTAAGAAATATATAAGCTTATATGGACTTGCCTCTGAGTTTCCAACGTATCCTGAAATATAATGCCAAACATTGGCAAACCAAGTGCTTTAATTATCTGGATAGGAGAATTTTCTCGATTTAGCCGTGTTAATACAGTTCGGAGCACAGCATTTGTTCACTAAGAAAATCATTAAATAAAAATGAGTGGGAAATGTTCACCATATCCATCGAATGGCTCTGGTGAGGGAGGCCGTCATCCTCATTCCGTTATTATTAAAAAATGCACTTGCAAAATGCACGCACTCTTGGTGGGTTTAGACACTTGATGTGCGTGAGGCAGTTGATGCATGTAATCGTACAGGATGTAGAATTATGCTAAGTACACACCATGCAAATTCGACCACCGATACAGGAATATTTGAGCGATAATGCCATTCGGTCTTCCGCCGGCCCCCGGCCAGCCGCCCTCAGCGGAGCGGTGCACCGCTCAACTTAAAACCCTCTAGATGTCGGATAGGCAAGTATAGGCAAGATTTTTTTCTCCATCTTGTTGTACATACTCTTCCCAAGGATTTAACATAGGAATCTCGATTTCCTCGACCTCGAAGTCCGATCTCGATTTCCTCGACCTGCGATGCCTCGTCCGGATAGCAGTCGTGTCGGAGATTGTACAAACTACCGTGTATTCACAAAACGACGGTGCAAGGCCACATATCTGAATACATATGGTCATATTCACAAATATGGCCTTTCGATGGTGAACGAGAAACTGACTGTTAGCAAAGCTGTAGAGGTAAGTAGGGTGAACATATTACTATGTTCAACGTGTAGGTACTACCTATTTAACGTATATTTTTTCCTCCACCCAGATTCTTCCTTGCTGGTACAAATCCATATATATATCTCCGATATATCTCCGTATTTCCTGAAAGATTTCTTCAAAATATTAAATTTCATTGGTTAAGGATTGAAAAGTTTACCTGTTAAAGCATTTCTCACAATAATGGCGTTATTTGAGAAGAAAGTGTTTTTTAATATGGTCCTAACTGGCCGGCACTTCTTCTCTAACTGGTGATCATTTTTCACCCTCCCAGTTTGGTTTGGCTGTTTCTTTCGTAACTATGTCTCACATACTTTCCCCAATCGATTATCCTGCACTCTTCTCACATCCTATCAGGGAACGCATCACATCTGAAAAAATGATAGAAAAACTTCCATATTTTGTCAATATATGTATGTATCTCTTTTCGGATGCTTGTAATTAACCAATATTTATTGCTAGTCATTTAAAAGGGTGCATTGATGCCATATGCCAAAAGCATTTACGTATCTGTCCATTAATGTGCAAAGATCACACCTCCTTTCATCTATTTTCTTCGCTCTTCTATGATAGCATTCCACATCGAGTAGTGAAATATTACCATTCGGTATACACACCGTTTTCCAAAGAAAAGCCAATCCAAAAGGAGCATATGAATGATAACTTGGTAAAGTGCAAAATATCAGGCCTATAACCACATTTTAAGCTAGTTTGATCTAAAAATCCAATGTTACTTCCATATTCCTCATTATGGAAAACAAAGGTTGGAGGGATGAAAGATTTATGATACTTTGGAAGCCGAATTACCAACCATGGACGAAGTAAGTAAGACATAGTAGAATATCGCAGTCAAAGAGGGCTTTCTACAAAAAGAAGATTATTCGGACAGTTGAAAATATAGCCATATAAGTGAGGAAACAATTCATCAGATGCTACACACGGAGCATGTTCCTACTTGGAAGCCAGGCTTGGAGGTTAATAACAGCAAAGAAGTCAAAAATGGAAGAATTCGAAATGTTGTGCAACCAACGAATAATGAAATTGAAATGGATCGACCGAGTGATTAAAGAGGAAGTTCTCATTAGAGTGGGAGAAAGAGAAGTCTTCTAAAAACATTAAGGAGACAACTTAGTTGGCCACATAATGAGGTATGATGGCTTAATGAAAATAATCGTAGAATGATAGGTGGAAGAGAAGAAGGGCAAGGGTTTATGAGTTATATAAGACATGTTAGAAAAGAAGTGAAAGAAAAGAAGTACGACGCTAATAAAAGGCTAGTGGATCGAAACGACGAATGGAGAGCTCTTTCAAAACAATCTTAGGACTGTTGACTTATAATAATGATGATTCAACAACATAAACTATTGAGCAAATTCAAATATAAAATTGCAAACTTGTTTCTACCGTCAATTGACTTTACTCGAGGAAAATTCTTCGCTTCTACAAAAAATAAATGTATGCAACCCATCCCAAATCGTAAATTCTGAAAGCGTTTAATACATTTTCGATATTGCGAAACCAACATCACGTTAAAAGCCATCTAGAGGAATTTATCGGTACATGATAATCTCTCCTACAACTGCCACGATTTCGCCGCGTACTTCGTCGCGTGAAAGTTCTGCAGTTTCAAAAGAACCAGTCTGCCTTTTTCGCAGTGAAAATGAATCTCTCGAACGGTTTTCGTAACTCATTGGTCTGCGCTCATTTTTGCGTCATTTTCTAAAGAATGTGAATGAGTAGAAGTATTATATCTGAGGTTTGCCTTCTTCTTACTAACCTGATGTTTCTTGATAAGTGTCTCAGGTCAGCATGGGCCCCTGGAGCGGTTATCCTTCAAAACTTAATAAGCGCAAGGTACGTGCACAAGGATGAATTTACGCTTAGTGAAACACTCTGACCGCCAACCCTCTGGTCATCTGCGGCGGATAAATACTGTGTTATCTTCCTTATCTCCATCGGCGACGGAAAAAAAGCCCTCAAACAATTCTTTGGTCAATACCAGTGATAAATTTGGAACTTCCAGTAAATGTTATGGCGACAGCGCAAAGATTAGAAAATTGACGTCACGGTTGAAGAGAACGATCTACCTCAACTGATTAGTTTCTGATGAAACGGCTTATGTAGGACTAAGGTTGATGCCCACTAAGGATGATCACCAACCCTTACGTCCGGGTTTCATATCCCAGCGGAGACGGATTTTTCAGAGACTGCCCCATTCCTACTTAAGTGCTTTCTAGAGGTCACTTAAGTACAGCTCTGTGTCTCTGGAAGTATTGAACTGTAATTTCTTTTCATGTCATATTTCTTTCCATTATTCTGGTTCTGCAGCCTTGCATCATTCTCCACATGATAATGAGTCCAGTAGAATCGTAACTAGGTCATTCACGAAATGAATAAACAGGTAGTTAGCAAAACCTGAAACATCGGCTATTCCTCCAATAAAGGTCACAACATACAACGCATCATGTTTATCGCCCATTTTCCCTCAAACAGTATAACTTTCATTGTAATTAAATAAAGAAAATCGTCGTGATATGCTTTTTTTACTGCATTTGGAGTTTTATCTTCACTATTTTCGTAAGGTGATGATATCTCTGATTAAGATTATGCTCCACCTGATTATGCTATGTTACAGAAACTATCGATCTTTTTGGATTATTTTTGGTTGATATAACGATGATAATAGTTTTCAATAAACGCCAAATGAGAAGATTAGCAGCAGATATGATGCATGTAAATCTAGTTGAAGGACCCAAAGTAATCATAAAAGAACCCAAACTCTTGTAATAAAATTAGTTATATTTCTGAGTGTTTGACAGCCTTTTAAAGCATACAACCATGTGTATATGAACGAAAATGGGAAAAAGTGATTTTAGTGTGTAGGAAAGTCTTAATAAATACGATAAATACTATAGTAACTCTTCATCATCAACTTCAATGGTTAAGAAGTGGTTCACTCAAATCTGTTGTGGTCGTGCCAGCATACGCCCGAAAGAGGTAATACGCTAATACGCTAAAAATCGTCAATAAAATCCATGGTTTGTTACTAGATGATCGAATCATGAAAGTATGTGAGATAACTGATGTTGTAGGCTTTTTAAATAAGCGCTTACATCACATTTTACATGAATATTTGGACATGAAAAAGCCATCCGCGCGATGTGTCCCACGATTACTCACACTCGACCATGAGCAAAACCACTTCAATGGAGTGTTTGGCGATGTTCAGTCGCAATCCGAACGAGTAGTTGCACCATTTGTAACGTAGGACAAAACAAACACATCCTTCCCAACACACACCACAGAGCAAAGAACAATCAAGAACATTGGTTTCGGCGGGTAAGCGTACACCAAAGAAAGCTAAGGTGGGTCTGTCGGCCAATAAGGCCTTGGTCATAGTATTTTAGGATTCACGCGGTTTTATTCACATGGATTACCTTGAGACCGCTAAGAGGATCAACAGAGAATATTATTCAGAGCTTTTACAGATTCGATATTGATTATAAGGTAATACGACCGTACTTGAAGATAAAATAAGTTTTCTTCAATGAAGACAATGCACTTATGCGCAAAGTAGTCGCCAATGCAGAAATCTTGGAATTAGGCTACGATATACTGTCCCCATTCAGCATATTCTTCAGATTTACCCCCCTGCGACAATTCACTGTTTAAAAATATGAATACATGGCTGAACGGTAAGAAATTTGAACCGAACCAAGAGGTTATCACTGAAACGAACACCTATTTTGAGGACCTTCATAAATGCCATTTTTTAGAAGAAATTGGAAAAACCTTGGACTGAACGTATCGGGCTAATAGGAGACCATATCGATACCTCTACAACACTCAACAACCGCCCACCGAATCAAATCCGCTCATCTAGTAGCCCATCAATGTGAATCCGCTCAGCTGGCAGTGTCCGGAGCATACACGCTGATCTCCTATTCTCCTATATCTTCTATAGTTCCAAATGCACGCCAATTCGAGGGTGTGGATATTGAGAGCCCACTGACTCCGCCACACCTTGCAATCGTCCCAGGTGTAAAACCTGCAAGATATTCTCTCCACCCCCTGCCTCTTTTCTCCCCAAACTTAAATGCCTACCGATTTTCCCCTCCACTACTTGTACTTCCACCAATATCATTTACCTCCTCCATTGCAATTTCTGCCCCGCTTTCTATGTCGGCCAATGCACCACCCCCCTCAATCTCAGAATTAATAATCACCGCTCCTCCTGTTGTACATCATCCCCCCCTCGCATCTCTACCAGTACCTACACACTCTTTGTCGCACGGCTCCGTCTTAAATCAATGCTTAAAAGTTGCAGTCATTGTCTCCCTCCCTCCCACTGTCTCCGCCCTCAATATCCACACCCTCGAATTGGCGTGCATTTGGCACTTACCTACAAGCCAATAGCTTTCCGGGTTTGAACGTCGCTTCCTAACGTCTTTTCCTATCCCCCTCTCCCATCTTTTCCCTTTTCCAACACTCTCCTTTTCTCACCATTCATACTTCAGCTGACGAAGAAGCCTGAAGTGCTTCGATAGCTTCGACGAGTTTATTTATTCAATGTGAGCGTTTCTTTTTAGTGTCTCTGTGTTTATCGATATTAACTTGAACTATTTATATTACGTGCCACGTGCATATCATATTTTCCAAAACATTGTATTGTAACGGTTCAAACCGCGAGAGCCGCCCGCTCGCCTCCCGTTCGATATCTCCCCGTACATGTGATTGTTAACTCTCCACTCCCCCAAAATAGAAAATCGCCCCTACGGAGACTTACCGTTTCCGGGCTTAAAATCAAGTTCCCCAATTGTTCGTACCTGCACGCACACTCACTTACTACAGGATTTAAGGAAATCGTGGCAATAGCAAAACAAATAACTTCAATGACATCCTTTTTACAATTGATTTTTAATAACTGAACTACCATAGGTTCTAAAATTTACACTGACACTAAAGTATTCCCCAAACACATACAATAAATCCCCGTTCCAAAATCCATCGGCGTCACCTCCAACATGAAATATTCACCTTCGGCTTCTCCTTCAAAATTACAAAAGCACTTTCTCAATGATTATAAAAAATTGATGTTTCCAACAACAAAATATACCCACGCTCTTTGGCGAATAAGCAACGTAAAAAATAGTGACATCAAACTTACACCAAAAAAAACTTTCCGTGCAAATCAAGTATAAATTGGGCGTTAGTCTGGTCACGTGGCCACCCGTCTTGAAGTCGGGCTCAATGATCCGCCAAGTGACACTAACATTCAGATATTATGCTCAAACTTCACCACGTGCCGTAGCTTGGCTGCTGCTGCTTGTCACTGAACGCCACTATTTGACTTATCTCGTGTCAGACGGTAGGAGAGAGAGAGCTAAGTCTTGCAGGGCCGTGACTAAGACCAGCTAACAGTAAATTCACTAGGGCCTTATTGTGGGGAGCACACTTGGGACTTTCAAAGGGGGGAACAATCTGGACACAAAAGGATCTATTCGGGCTTTGGTAATTTCCAAGCTTACTTCCTTTATCCGATGTTCTCGCCACCCCTGAAGAGCTGTCCGCGTATCGGCCTCCACCACGTGCCGTAGCTTGGCTGCTGCTGCTTGTCACTGAACGCCACTATTTGACTTATCTCGTGTCAGACGGTAGGAGAGAGAGAGCTAAGTCTTGCAGGGCCGTGACTAAGACCAGCTAACAGTAAATTCACTAGGGCCTTATTGTGGGGAGCACACTTGGGACTTTCAAAGGGGGGAACAATCTGGACACAAAAGGATCTATTCGGGCTTTGGTAATTTCCAAGCTTACTTCCTTTATCCGATGTTCTCGCCACCCCTGAAGAGCTGTCCGCGTATCGGCCTCCACCACGTGCCGTAGCTTGGCTGCTGCTGCTTGTCACTGAACGCCACTATTTGACTTATCTCGTGTCAGACCGTAGGAGAGAGAGAGCTATCCTTCTCGTCTCTCCCTTTTATAAACTCTGCACTACCCACAATCACCTCTGGTGCACCACAACGCCCTCTTTTTCCCCGGCCGAAAGGCGGGTTTTCAAACGCATTCCGGGAGAGAACCACTGCGTCGCCTCTCCCGGAAATCCACTCTCACACAATTTCACATACATAAAAAAATATACTACAATAAACACAAATAATAAACCCTTTACATAAATCTAGTATAGCACTTCCTTAAACAAAAAAATGCTAAAATTGTGAGTGTGCGCGCAGACGTAACCTCCCCAACCGCATATAAATAATGTAAAGGAACTTCTTCTTGCCCTGGGGTGGGCACACAAAAAAACTTAGAAATTGACAGAAAAACGAAAAATAAAATAAAAGTGAGGAACTTACGGGGAAAGGTTGTTTTTACAAATTTTCGATGGGACGCAGCCCATCTTTCTCAAGTGAGAAGAGGAGGGAAAGTGAGGAAAGGGCATAAGGAAGGGTGCAAGGCAGAGGGCTAAGATGGAGGGAGGAAAAACGGTGGACGGGGATTGGTTGTTCTTTCTAATGGGCGCGGTTGATTCCTGGACCAGAAAACGCACCAAGTTCCTTCCGTTCATGCCTGTTCCAAGTCCTTCAGTTCTAGGGGGATGGTAGACGGGGGGAGGGAGACTAATATTCCCACTTTATAGCATTGGTCAAACAGAGCTTTGTGGGAGGAAGCATGAACGGCGACTGGAAGGGAAGCAGAAACAGAAGAAACGCTATTGCATGAAGAGCGATGCCCGTTCATTCGGATGTAAAGGGGAGTGGTGGATAAGCCGATATAAAAAGCGGGGCATTTCTGGCACAACAGTATATATACAATGTTTTTTGTTGTGCAAGAAATTTCCGACACAGAGGGGAGAGGGAAGGCAAGGAATTGGTCGGGAAGGGATTCGGTGATGAGGATGTGACAAGTTTTGCATCTTGCACGGTTGCAGGGCGAGGGCTGTGGTTTAATATAGGTACTTTGTTTGGGCAGTGGTTTGGTTGTTTTTAAGATGCTGGCCAGATTTGGTGGTCTTTTAAAAACGAGTGAAGGGCATCGCGGGAAAAATCTGGAAGTGGCCGTGTTTTCTGAGAGGATGGGGAAAAGGTCTTTTAGGGTCCTACGCAATACGTCCACGCCCGGAAAAAAGGTCGTACAGAGAGAAAGGAACTGCGACGAATTGTCCCCGCCTAGTTTTTTCGGGACATATGATTTTTTTCGGATCTTATTCCGGAGGAGGGGTTCCGGGTAACCCCTTCTCCTGAGAGCATGGTGTAAATTTGAAAGGAATCTATTAAGGGAGTCTGGGTTATTACATATTCTGTGACCACGGATGGAAAGAGAAAAAGGGAGGGAGCGTTTTGTATGTGTCGGATGACAGCTATTGTAGTGTGGATATTGCTGTTTGTTTGTGTTTCTAATGTGTACAGATGTGTGAAATTTATTTTTTGTGAGAAATATGTCCACATCGAGGAATGTGACATGAGTGGAGGAGGAATATGAAGTAAAATTTACAGATGAAAATGAATTGAGGCAGGAAATGAAAGTGATTAGGGATTCCATGCCATGTGGCCACAAAAGGAAGATATCATCTATGTATCGGACCCAAAGGGTGGGTGTGAGTGGGTATTCGGAGAGAAAAGACTGTTCTAGGCGGCCAAGAAAAAGGTTTGCATAGGACGGACTGAACCGGCTCCCCATAGCGCACCCCCTAGACTGTGTGTAGTGATTGTTATTGAACGAGAATGAATTGTGTTTCAATATTATCTCGGAGAGGTCGACGAGAAACTTTGTGCTCGGAATCTGTGGAGTGGAGCGCTGCTCAAGGAAGTGTTCTAGAGCGGAGAGACCTTCTGTGTGCGGTATGGAGGTGTAAAGAGATGTGACGTCGATGGTCGCCATTATGACGTCTTTGTCTCCAGGAAGGGTGGTCGAGTGAAGGCGTTGGAGGAAGTGATACGTGTCTTTAATGTATGAGGGAAGAGAGTGCACTATGGGTTGGAGGTAATGGTCAACAAAAGCGGAAATTCGTTCTGTGGGAGATTGAATGGAAGAAACTATCGGACGGCCGGGATTATTAACTTTGTGTATTTTAGGTAGTATGTAAAATGAGGGCTTCGGGGGTTGGAAGGTGATAGTAATGCGATGTCTTGGGTTGTTAGTCCTTCATGTGGTCCGTTTTCCTCGAGGAAAGAAAGAATCTTCTCTCGGTTTGGGGATTGGGATCAGCAGGGATGGGTTGGTACGCCGAAGCGTCGGACAATTGCCTAAGCGCCTCGTTGTTGTAGTCAGCCGCATTCATCACGACCACCGTAGACCCTTTGTCTGACGGAGTGATGACGATTTCCGGGTTACGGATGAGGGAATTTAATGCCAACTTTTCTGTTCGCGAAAGATTGTCCCTATGTTTAATTGATTTAATGAAAGATTTGTCCGAAAATTTAGAGAGGAGGAGATTACTGAAAATTTCAATAGGATGATTGGAGGGAAGAGGTTTGGGTTCGTGCGAAGAAGGAGGCTTAAATCTCGTCAGTGCACTATGGACGGTAGAAGAATGTTGGGTGGGGTTAGGATGGGTCTCCCAGAAGAATTTCCACTTAAGTTTACGGCAGAACTGGAGTGTATCTTTCAGAATGTGAATGGGGTTTACTTTCGGCGTGGGGCAGAAAGAAAGCCCTTTGTGGAGGAGAGAGAGCTGGTCAGGAGAAAGGGGGGTGGAAGAAAGGTTGACTACACTCTCTTCCTGGGGTTCCTCCGTGGTAGCAGAGGCTGGCTCATCGGTAGGCCCTGGGCGTGAATCGCACATATGGACTCGCTTGTGGACCTTGGCGTGGGGTGGCTGTGGGGGAGGAATGTTATAAATCACTGATAGGTCAGGTTTGAAGCTGTGAAGAGGAGGAGGCGGGGGCGGAGGGTTCACCAGATGTACGGGTAAAGAGATGATGCGTTGTTAACAACTTGTAACCCATGACAATACAATAAAATTGCGTGAAATCTATTTAATGTGTTTTAAATAAAAAATACCTACGTATTTTCCACTTTCGCATTTGCGATTTTTCCTTTAATATGCCAACTTGTTAATTTCTATAGACTTTATCATCAACTATGTCTTTGCAATTTTCATACTTGAAAATTAATTATTGATTTTAATTAGATTATTTGTGCGAAAAATCCACAGAGAAAATCATTCGCCTTGACCGGGATTCGAACCCGGATCCCTCGATTTCCGGCCGAGTGCTTTAGCCAGTTCAGCTACCGAGGCGTCATTCTTTCCTGTGGAAATTTGTGGACTATACCGGACTTGGAGGATGGACTGCCGAGCATATTATGCGACGAGCAGTCCAAATCGTGCGCATGGCGCCACAGCCGGAGAGTAAAGCCCGAACTTTGAACACAAGGGGTGTTCTCTCTTGACGAATTTAAGTATACCGGGACTAGCCACGGTGATAACTTTACGGGAGTCACCCGCAATGCACAATTGTGCGAAAAATCCACAGAGAAAATCATTCGCCTTGACCGGGATTCGAACCCGGATCCCTCGATTTCCGGCCGAGTGCTTTAGCCAGTTCAGCTACGTTTAAAAAGCATTTATTGCTTACTTTGGCACAGTACAATATATAAAAATTTACATATTTACATATTTTTAAATATGCTTTAAAATCACTTACAGTTATACAAATATTTAGAATAGTTATATGGCACACCTTTATACATGCATTTTTATAAATATTTATATAAAAAAGAGAGTGAAGATATACATAGGCAGCACTATATAATAAGAAAAAGAAAGAGAGAAATGAGCCAAAGCAGAGATCACTTACTTTTTTTTTAATTAAAAAACATTTTGCAACCACTCCTTCTGTTCCTTTGTAATATTTACAGTTTTGTTTAGAAATCTCACTTTTTCAATTAAACTATACCTGATGTCTCCTCTATAGTGTTTGCTAAAAACATAAGCAGCCACAAGTTCAGTTAAAATCTTTTTCTTCGTGCATAGGAAGAGTTGGAAATTCAATTTTAATAGATCCTCATCGTTAATTCTTCCCGTGCCGAAAGCATCGAATTCTTTATGTATGTTTTTCAACGTTTGCCAAAATACATCGTGCTTTTCTTGACAACCAAGAACAGTGTGCGGTATGTCGTCATGCCTCCCACAATCCCGACACTCGTCCTCTGCTCGTAGACCTAGTCTCTTTCTCATGGCATTAGTCACCAGGCAGTCCGAACATATGCTGAACATTATGCCCGCCTCCCTCACACCACTTCCCAGCCTGGAGTAATTTTCCCAGGTTCTGCTTGACCTTGTGTAAGGAGTCGCTTCCAGCTCCTCCTTTAGCACGCGCTCGTATATTTGTTTAGTGGACTGCAGAGTATTGTTAAATGCATAATTGTCCCCGAAATTATTTGCTTCGTGCACGATTTTCTTAAAGTACCTCAGCCCCCTTGTTTTTTCCATGGAGTTAACCAATAAACGTTTTCTTTCGTTATCATCTGCGTGTAAGATCTTAGCGATATTTTTAATAGCTATTATCCGTGCCTTTATTGCTGTGTTGATTAGGTTTAGACCACCCAGTTTTGGGGGCGCGTATAGCCTTTTCCTTGCAACTTTTTGAAGGAAGCCGCTCCAAATAAATTTGTTCGTCATCTTTATAACGCTAGCGTTTACTCTTTCAGGCATTGGCCAGACGTGAGCCACATACCATAGGTTTGGGAATAGAACTTCGTTGAGTAGTTTTATTTTTGATGTAATCTGCGTGTTGTATTCCGCATAGCCAAATATGGTTTTCCGAATTTTTGCGGTTGCCATGTCCCAATTTTTATTAATGGTGGCGGAAAGGTCTTTCTCCCACCATAGCCCTAATATATTTTGGCCATCGACTTTGTTCCAACCTTTTGTATCAGAAAACTCTATCCCTTTAACATGGATGAGAGCGGATTTGGACATGTTAATTCTCATGCCTATTGAGGTGTATTTTTCCATTATTCCACTTATTCTGTCTAGTTCTAAATTATTTTTTACAAAGACAGTGATATCATCGGCATATATACAGGATGCGTAACTTTTTCCACACCTCCTGATTCCGATGCTGTGTTTCAAGTCTATTATAAGTGGCTCCATTGCCAAAGAAAACAGCAACATAGACAACGGACACCCCTGCCGGACTGAGTTTTTAATCATAAAATGATCGGGTAATTTGTTTCCTATTTTAATTTGAGATGTAATCTCATGATAAAGCGTTTTAATCATGCTTATAATTCCTTCTGGAAAATGTTTTTCTCTCATAATCTTAAAAATCCATTCTGTTCTGATGTTGTCAAAAGCCTTTTCTAGGTCAATAGTTAAAATATATAGTGAGTTTTCCTCTTCTGGCATGCTACTTAGAATAATGTCCCGGATTAAAATACAAGCGTCAATTGAGGATTTCCCTTCTCCCACTCCAAACTGATTCTCTAGGCCTGCGCCATTCATTATCATGGTCATTTTTTGGACGACAATATGGGCTAATATCTTATAGTCTGTATTTAACAGAGAGATTGGCCGAAATTCAGTAAGGTGCTTCGCGTTTCTCTTTTTGGGAACCAGTGTGATTAATGCATTTTTCATCCGCTCACACATTTCCCCATTTTTTAAGATGGCGTTAAAGACTGCACATAGAATAGGTTTCATTTGTTCCCAAAATGTGAGATAGAACTCATTAGGCAGACCGTCCTCCCCTGAAGCCTTTCCCTTTTTCAGCTTTAGCTTCACATCGTCTATTTCGTTTACTGTGATCGTTGCCTCGAAGCTCTTCGTGTTTTCGGGGTTGAGCTTGGGGAGGGGGGGGATAGGCGGCCCATCTCCGTCTTCCCATACCCCGTACTGATTATAAAGTCGACTGTAAAAGCTCGTCGCCTCCTCGAGCCGCTTTTCGGAGTCAACTAGCCCTCCCACTTCACCTCCACTCGCATTTTTGATTAATATCCGTATTTGTTCCAAAGTCAGAGCTTCTGATTCACTCGTATCGTACCCTCTCTCCCATTCCCTCGGGGCAAGCTTTTCCACCTCCCGTCTGTAAATTTCTTTTTTTAGTTCTTTAATTTCGAAATTTACACTGGGTGTCCTGCAATTTGAATCTATCAGCTGTTGAAGCACCTCTCTATAAAATGCTATTCCTTCATTTTTCTCTCTATAATAATCACTAGTTAGTTTTTTAAGTTTTTTTATAATACCTGCTTTAAATATCTTTTGAGAACCTTAATATTTCATATTCAACCTTTTTACAGAATGTTACATCTTTTAGTAAGTTGGTATTTACGCGCCAAATTTGTTCCTTCTTATTGTATGTCCTCTGTGTAACAAGGTCCAGTTTAATTTTAATGTGAATTGCGTGGTGATCTGAAATGGCAATAGGGGTCGTACTATATTGAATTAAATCATTTTTTAGTTTCTTTGATATAAATATGTAGTCGATTCTGGTTTTCGAGTGTGTACCTATTCTGGTAAATTGTAATCTGTTTTGAGCTGTATTTTTACCGGTGTCTATTGCGTCCATATTGCTGACTAGAATTTTAAATGTCTTGTTTATTGGGTATCGTATTTGCGTATTGTTTGCCGAGCTGTCCTTCCTCCTATATATAGCGTTGAAATCTCCCCCCATTATAGCCTTGTCCTTGAAAAGGCATGCGTAAGGCAGAATTTCGCTTGCCAGGAACTCTCGCATGTCCTTCCACATCCCACCTCCTGCAAGGGCATATACGTTAATAAAGTGCGTGTCCCCGATTTGCAGTGCAGTTATCCTCCCGGAGGCATGACGACGCACATTCGTTACCTCTAAAGACTTTTTAGTTAAAATTGCTGTACCTAGAGAGGAGCCATCAGTATTGCCAAATATACAGTAATTTTTGCTCTGCCAAGCAGTCGATTCTTTGTATTCTTGGATGAAGATGACGTCTGCTTTTAGATCATTGTACATAAAATTCTTAATAACATTGATTTTTAAGTTATTCGTAATACTGGCCACATTCAGTGACGCCACCGTTATCTCTCGTTTACTTGGAGAGGTACTCATTGTTGTATTTGAAAAAAGTTCTTTCTAATGTTGGGGAAACAAATATAAACCGTTTGCATGACAGCTTCGGTATTTAAAGAAAAATATTCAAGAGAAAAAATGTTCAAATTTATAAAGTAAGGAATGAAAGTAAAGTCTGGCCCTCGGCATGGTTCATATAAAACAACTCTGATTATCAAAGCAAGGGTTATTTGACAATTTACATGCATAGATATAATCAAAGCAAAGCAAGAGCTATTTAAATTAATTAACGTTAGATTTACAAAGACTTTGGAGGAATTATTATCCATATTTATTTATTTTTTTTAATTGGACGATTTTTTTATTCCTTTTTGTGCTCACCACCCTGGATTCTGATGCCTCGTTTTCTAAGCCTGTCATTCCACTTCTTTTTCTTTTTCTGTGTGAGGTCCTTCCCAAATAGTTTTTTCGCGACTGCGGCTGCAGTTCTATTCGTTTCGTCATCCTCTGAGGGGGTGAGGGCCGCGTTATCACTAGAGCCCATCTCCTCGTCGTCTCGCTGCGACCACAGCCTGCTTGGACCTGGTTGTGTAAGAAAGGAAGAAAACACTCCCTCCCCTCCCACCCCCCCAACGGCCGAGGACGTTTTTTCTTCTTCCAGCACTTTCATATTGTCATCACAACCTCCCTCCCTCAAATCCATGATTTCGGTCGAAACCACAGTGCCTGAGGCATTCATTAAAACATTTCCTCCCTCCCCTTCACTTATGATTTCCACAATTTTACTATCGGGTTTTCCCCCCTTCACTACAACATTTCTCTCCAACACTACTGCTTCTTCCGTGTCCGTCTCGGTTGAGGAAACAAGCACATTGCTGTCGTTGTTTATGTCGTTGGATATATTTTTCTTACGTTGCCTATTTCTCTTTTTCTCCTTTTTCTTCACTTCCACCCCCTCTGTTGCACTCACAGCACTTTCGCCGTTATTTTGCGAAACATTGCCCCCACTTTCAACCGATTTGGGCGTCTCCTCCGCCACTTGTACTACCTACTTTTACTGTCTTCTACTGGGATGTCCATCCTCTCCTCGTCGTTCTCATCTTCTCCCCCCCCCCAGAATTTTTAAGTGCATTAGCGTATGACGGTCCCGCCTTCGTTTTGGGGCACTGTAGCCTCAAATGATCTTCACTCCCGCATCTTGAGCACGTTAACTTTTGCCCGTCGTAATGAATGACAGCGCGTTCACCTTCAATACTAATGACACTTGGTATATTTTCAGTGAGGGACATCTTAACGGTCCTAGTGCCCGTCAAAGTGCCCTGGTGTAACCCATCGCCGGCCCACCTATTTTCCACATACGCGAATATTTTTCCATATTTGGACAATGCAGCTTCCACTTGCTCACGTGACACCTCTAAGGGTAGTTGACACACTTTAACGTATGTATATCTCTCGGAAATAGACTCGCACCACCAAGAGAACCTTTGGGGGCCCTTGGTCGGGAACTGGAATTTTTCACCCGCTTTCACCATAATCCTTTCGAAGGTAGTCTCTTGCTTGACTTTAACGAAGATCGACTTCCTTGCCGGACCCAGCCTGATTCCGTATATTTCCTCTGTCTTCAGCCCGAGGTCTCCACCGAGCAGTTGATGGACCTCAAGGACTGATGGCGCCTCACTCACACTCTCTATGTTGACACGGAGAGTGTTCTTCTTCTCAACTGGCATTGTGACGGCTCGCTCTGCGTACACCGACACGAAACACTGCCCGCACACCCCTGGTACAGGGGTGCGAACCCACAAAAAACAAAGCTTTTGCCTTCAACCGAAAGGCAAAGCACTCCACCGGGAACGCAAAAACCACGTTCCCGGCGATCAAGGGCTCGATCGCCGGGAAAAAAAACCTCGGTCGCTGACTCACAGATAGCTCCGAAACACGTCCACTCCGTCCGAGCTACCGAGGCGTCATTCTTCCCTGTGGAAATTTGTGGACTATACCGGACTTGGTGGATGGACTGCCGAGCATATTATGCGACGAGCAGTCCAAATCGTGCGCATGGCGCCACAGCCGGAGAGTAAAGCCCGAACTTTGAACACAAGGGGTGTTCTCTCTTGACGAATTTAAGTATACCGGGACTAGCCACGGTGATAACTTTACGGGAGTCACCCGCAATGCACAATTGTGCGAAAAATCCACAGAGAAAATCATTCGCCTTGACCGGGATTCGAACCCGGATCCCTCGATTTCCGGCCGAGTGCTTTAGCCAGTTAAGCTACCGAGGCGTCATTCTTCCCTGTGGAAATTTGTGGACTATACCGGACATGGTGGATGGACTGCCGAGCATATTTATTATTTTTTGCATTATAAATGTAAAGTTTAGTTAACAATTAAAATTGACTCTGATTAAAAAATTAGACTTGATTGCATAATTGTTCCCATAAGATTTATCAAACAAATCAATCAATGAATTTGTTTTTACTACGTAAAACCACCTGTAAATAGAAAAGAGTGAACTGGATATTAATCGCAGTATAAATTGCCAATATGTTGTATTCCTCCCTTTTTCACGGGTTACTGTGAAATACTTCGCTACCGCGAGACGTGCCAATACTTCGTCCACGGCAGGTAAGATGAGGCGTTCGCGCTTGACGCTAGCATTTAATTGCGTGTAGTCCACACATATCCTCACGGAGCCATCCGACTTCGGAACCATGACCATTGGAGCACACCAGTCCGTCGGTTCGTCGACTGCCGCGATCACTCCATCCTTCTGCATTCGTTCCAGTTCTTCCTTTACCTTTTCTAATAGCACGACCGGAACCCTCCTGGGGATGGACACCGAAAATGCCTTGGCTCCTTCCCTCAGCTGAATCTCGTATGGTGTCGGCATTCTCCCGAGGCCATTCAGTAAAGAAGGATATACTCCTTCCGCTGCTTTTGACGCTGGTGTTATAGAATTAACCCACGTCATTACGCCTAAGGATTTTATTGCGGGCCGACCGAGAAGAGCTTCCTCTCCTCCTTCGATGACAGACACTTCTTCTACGTTGTGTCTGCCGTTCCACCGCAAGTTCGCCGACCAGCAACCTTTTACTGGGAATGGCTTTTGCCCCACACCCGCTAGCCGCTTAGATGTGGGTTTTAACCTCCTCTCCGGCCAAAGTTTATTCTCCATTTCCGATCCCATAACCGTTACATCGGCATCCGTGTCTAATTTGTATTGCACCTCTTTTCCATCCATGTTAATTGTAATCCACCAAGTCTCTGTTCCTGCTTCAACTCTACCCATGAAGTGCGCGTCGTCTTCTTCCTCTTTGACTGTTTCTACTCTTTTCTTTTGGCGACATACCCTCGCCCAGAGGCCCTTTTTATGGCAGCCGTTGCAGTCAGAATTTCGCGCTGGACACGCCGAAAATGCATGTTGAGGTACTCTACCGCATCTGCCACACGCTTTTGGTGTTTGCTTAGTTACTTGACCCCTTTTCTTATTCATATATTGCTTATGTTGATGCACCGCCTTCGCCTCAACTCTGGACAATTCTTGTGGACTCCTGCCGTTCGTCCCTCTCCGACCCGTCTGGTGTTGTTGGCGTATTTCCTCCGCTGTCCGCGCTTTTCTCATTGCTTTTTCTAGAGTTAATTCGGGATCCACCTGCAATGCCTGCGATCGCTGTTCGTCTCTTACTCCTGCTACAATGCTATTCCTAATTAATTCTTCCTCCACAGTACCGAATTTGCAATACTGCACCAGACGATACAGCTCTGCAATGAAGTCGTCTATCATCTCGTCTTCCCCTTGTACTCTACGATTAAACTTCGCCCTCATATACACTGTATTCATTTCTCCTTTGTAAAATGAGGAAAAACACTCAAATGCCTTAGTATATGAGGCTAGCTGTCGCTCCGTCAACATGAAGCCAGGGAGAAGGTTGTCTGCTTTTTCACCCATGGCGTATAGGAACATGTTGACCTGCTCTTCTTCCGTTTGCCGGCTCAGCCCCGATACTGCCCTGTAGCGCTCCCATCCATCGCGGCCAATCCTCTACTACCGAAGACTGCACCAATACCGGTGGCTGCATTTCCTTCGTGGCCATCTACTGCTGTCGTACTTCGGAACGTCCGTTCGCCTATGCTGCCAGCATGTTGGGTTTTATGGTCTATTAAACAACCCATATAGATTTTCTCCACTGGGTTTATAATACGACGGATAAAATTCAAAGCTATATGGAAATTCGATGACAATGATTCAAATTTTAAATGCTGCTACAGATAGAATGGGGCAAAATATCGGGGAATCTTTTAAATCACAGTAATATGAAAGTAGAATAGATAATATAGTTAATACTAAAGCAAGCATGTATTAAAGCTTGCAGGGAGTTAAAGTCAAGAACAAATTTCATTCTTTTCCCAAATTTTATTGGTTATAAAATTACATGGAACAATAAGAAAGTAATCACAAAATTGCCATATTTTGTCTATTCTCATACTTATGTATGGAAATTTTGAAGTACATTCATTTTTTTAGCTGGTAATTAATGTCAGAATAAATGTAAAACAGACTTTCTGAGGAAAGTGAATCACTACTGTATTTGTCGACGGACGAAAAATGACTATTTCTTTACTAAGTTAATAATATTGGCCCCGTTCATCCAAAGGCTCGTTTCAGTATTTTCCTGGTGGTCAACTTTTCCAATTATTGTCATAGATTGGAGGCAGCTACCATTACGGTGATTGCTGGCTGAGCATCCAGTCTTTTTCAGGTACTAACATGAAGGGGATGTAATTAAACTAAGTTTACTTATACATGAGCCTTTAGGAGAAATAGAGAAAGGTGTTTGCAGAAACCCATCACATGACGACAATAACTCTGATGATTTTAGCTGCGCCGACATTTGAGACTCTACTTGAGTTAACTGCAACGGGTGTAATCACATCATAAACCTCAAAGATATAGACAATATGGCGGCCCAAAGAGTCAAGGAGGCGATGGAACCTGGAAATATTGCGCAATTTTACTGCAAATCATCAACCTGTTTATGATAAAGTAGCTTAGAATTTAGCAATTCAACAAGATATTATAGTATCTTAACCATAGTTATCAATTTAAATGTAACCAATTCCATAAAAATATGTTTTGAACGCATGTTGACGCGTGGTGTATGCTTCATTTCTGATGATAAAATTAAGGGATCAATTTGGATCTGTAAATGCTATTCTCAGAGGAATGTGCAGCGTTTATACACTAATAACGAAAGAATTTAATAGAACATTTCCCTTTCCGAACAGTTGTATGAATGTCCAAAAAAAATTAAGTGGAAGTAATTTAAAAGGCCACAGGATAAAGATCTGCGACGAAATCAATACTTTTGATTTGGGCAAAAATTAAAAATTATTGGGGTAAAAAACACAGCAAGTAATACACGCAGAAAACATTCATGGCGTTATTTGTTTGGGCCGTGCGTTGAGTGAATCAGTCAGTCACGACATTATGCTTTAACCCATTATTCCCCAGACTGCATATAGGGCTTTTACCTTTGGTTATTTCGTATTTTACGGTTTATTTTGGCCTAATTAAGATTAATTTTCAGAAAAAAATATTATATTCATCATGATATATGATTTACATAATGTTGCGTTTACGCAACGCTGGGAAAACCCCGGTAAATAAAATCAAAAAATAACTTTTTAAAACTTAGGTTGCGTATTTTATTTTTATCGTCTTTTCTGATGTAATGTTCAATAATATTCAGCGTGGAATTAAACGTAGCACTTTTCACAACATAACTTATCTTTGATTTGCACACTCGACATCTTTGCCGGGAGCTATAAGTATACTTGCGGATGAAATGCCCAATTCTCCCTTCACGGGTATCTCTTGGTATGTCATTTTTCCTAAGGTGTCCCGCCAGCGGGCACCGATTTTTATGCCAAATCAGCATATTCATCAGCATTGTATTGGAAACGATTACTTGCCTCAGTAAAATTTTACGATCTCAGACCAAAATTCTAACAAATGAATTGCTTTGCCCGTGACTGGCGTAAAATCACCACGGAATCACCTTTGGACTATCAACCCCTTTTCGGAATTGAGGTATTTTGCCCTAAATCTGGATATGGTAACATGCAACATAATTATCGAGTAAATCTACCCCTCCCATTCCCTGATTGTAATCGTTGATGATATTTCGATTTTCCTCGGGAATCTTCGTGAACACCTTTCACGAAATATCACTTTCAAGTTCCGCCTCTCCATATGGCAAATATTGATAAAAATAGCCTGTAGAAGAGACCAGACACCACAATGTATAATCTACTCTGAATTGTTCCCAACCAATAACATTTTAGCTGTGTGCCACCTGAAATATGGAATCATTTGTTAGGAAAATTCCTAACTGAATGGAATTTTCGTTTAGTCTGTTGAGAACAGATCCGACTTTCAAAAATTTATCACTTTGTGTAGTTGAGAATTATCGGAGAGCTGTCGGTATATATTTAGGTAATTCATCAAACCGAATCCGCGTCATACATTGCCTCACAATTGCGACAGACATCTCCTCTTAGCTTGTCAAGTAGGTACAACTTAGTGCGCGGTAATATATGATATCCCGACAACATTAGGATTCCAATTATATTTTTTAATCTGCCTTACTCTGAGTAAATGCATGGTTATTTATCTCCTCATCGTAGTTATTTGAGTAGCTCAAAATTATTTCAAGTAATTTTCGACTGAGAAATAAGTGACAGATTGGTGAGTGGCCTCCATACTGAGTAACAAGTGTTTCTATCACTTTTTTCACGCAGAAAGTTGGGACTACTAAGGATGTAGATTCTATTTTTTCACATTTAGATGAACCTGTTTGTTCTCTGCATCTTTTGCCTGGGCGTGCGCGTTAACTGGACGATTTTTCTTTAGACACTACTTGAGTAAACTGTGATTTGCCTTGAATTGCCTACTGCAATCATCCATATTTGAAATACTGAGAAGATGTAATCCCCATTGTAGTTCCAAAGCTTAGAAAATATTATAAATCACCTCTCCTGTTAATTTATATTCTTCAGGTACCTTCTTGACGGTTCTTCTAAAGTATACGTCTGAGGCGAAGAAATAACGGGTAAAATTTTCTTCACATTTAAATCTGAATGAAACCCCTGGATAAATCATTTTGCAAAACACAGAGCAAAAACTACTGCGGTATTATTGATAGGATTACTGGACGAGAGATAAAGATGCATTTCAGAGGACTTTCTAACTGGTACGAATCCAGCTGAAGCTAGATTATTAGCCTTACATCACCTAAGCGATGAAAGAAAAAATAGGTAACTCAGGATTGCACGGAGAAAATTACAATGAGTGAATAGAGGAACACTCACTTCCATCACAATCCTGCTTCAACTAATACGTTTCTCACCCTCTCATTCTACCATCTCTGAAACTGAATGCATCAGAAGCCGAATTTAACGTCTATTAAGTAATCCTTCCACTCAACGACATGGGAGTGACATTTCCCTGTATCGGTTCCACATGTGCGCGCAAGTTTAACTCCACGAAGTACCAGTGTTCAATGTAAAATTCGTACCGATGGCCATTTTGGAATTCAAGATGCCATTCACCTTTTCTTTGTAAACTCACAACCTTTGAGTGCCAAAAATGCAGCTAAACTGCCTCTAAAAGACTAAGTTGTCGATAAAAAGCCATACTGACGAGTTTCGTTATGCTTTGAGAAAAGCCCTCTGGTCTACCAGAGAATTCCCATCGTTGCGTAAACGCAACATTATTTACAACAACCATATTTATGCCAGTAAAGGCGGAAGTTTGTGACAAAAATAACCATGATGAATAAAGAAACTTCGAACTAAGAGAAAACATTACCTATAGTAAGATTACTCAATAAATCTTTGTAAAAAATGATTTGCAATATGTAGTACTTCAACTCTTCGAAATAGGCAAATTTCGAAGTAACATAAAAATTATTATTTTAATGAAAATTTTTCCAAAAATAACTGAATAAGAACAAAAGGTATTTCAGGAATTCAGAAAACCAGAGAAAAAAATATCCTGACTCAAAGATTTTTTCTAATAATTACGATTCTATAATGTTGCGTTTACGCAACGCTGGGGATTAATGGGTTAAATTTGAGATGCATCGACCCCGTTCTTAAGTTTGATCTAATGCATATAAATAACTTGATATTTATGATTAGCTTATATTAGAAACGAAACCAATTTTCAATCGTGTATTTCGGGAATATATGAAGCAAAGCAACGAGTAAGCGTCAATGTATACGTGATATTATCTCTTTGAGCCTTTATCTCGTTGAAAGTAAATCTTGCACTACCCTCGCCCAAATCGTGCTTTAAGAAGTTTGAAAGTTCCTTAATAGGATATGCATATTGCACTACCCTTGGCCCGATGGTGGTCTAAGAAGGTTCTAAGTTTATTCGTAGGATGTGCATGGTGGTAGACATTCATCAAAGATGGTATTTAGGATGTTTTTTGGATATCCATCGTGCACTACCCCTGGCTAGATCCTAAATCGAGAAGGCTCCGAGTTGCTTCATAGGATGTACATGGTGGTTGACCTTTATCTGACGTGGTAGTTTGGAATTGATTGTGCATCACGCAGTACACAAGCATCTTCATACAGTTCAAACTTGGATCGTTCGAAATAATTATTCTACAATTCCAGAATGATATTAAAAAACTTATGAAAGAATTACCACACTCATGATCATCATCCGACATTTATTTCTCTCATACGTCATCTGGTCAGACCACAGAGTGCGAACTGGTGTATCATGTGGATCGAGTGTTTTGGGATATTATTATAAAACTTAAGAGATATATTTACCTATCTGTATTAAGTATTACCAAAAACACTGCAACTCAAACAAACTATCAACCCGCTACGTTTTGAAAGGCTACAACTCTCATTTGAGTAGGAACACCGAAAGTTGTTTAATAATTCTTTTGATTGAGAATATTAAAAAAAAAACTATAGAAGGAACTGCCGCAGTCATTAGTCCAACCTGACCAGTAGTCAACTCGGTCTCTTTTGCTTCGGTACCTTGGGGCTCTTCTCAGCTCTCGACTCCAAGCACCACGAGTTAGGGACAGAATGAAAGCAATGCAATTCAGCGTCACCTCAGATGCACTTCAGGCCGCAGCACTCTGACTTGGGTATGCTTCCGCGAAGGATACTATTTCTTCATGGAATTGTGCTTTCGTCAAAAAGAAATCGGGTGCACCTCACAATAATAATACTTTTTTAATGATTAGGAATCGAACATCTGCTGAAGGTTAAAACAACAAGCACGATGCACATATATCTTCGAAATATTTCGATTTTATGGTGACGTGTGATTCTTAAGGTAGTTCAAACCACTTGTAGCCAACAGTAAAGGGGTTTATCTATCCAAGCTTAAGGATTCTCCCATCTTCACCCTCTTCCTCTCCTACCTTCCCAGTCAGCTTCACAGGCAGGCCTCAGCCTAGCATTCCTACAACCGCAACTCCGTGTTTCCTGTTCTTCTGTACCATCTGCTTTGCCTGTTGTGGATTCAAATCCTACCGCCTCTTTTAGATAAATGCGTTAAGAAAAATGAACAATTTATTTACAAAGATAAAAAAATACAAATGTAAAACGTAGCCTTTAGTATGACAGTACGAAATATATAAAGACTTCGCGTTCAGAATATCCGTGAAATAAGTAATGAAGGAATTAGTATTCATGCGAACATCACTTTCATGTTAAGTAGACATTTGGAAGGAGAATATGAAATAATCTTCAAACTTCATGTGAATTACGATGTTTTTTCCGCACTCCGCCAGCATCTTGGATAGTACAAGCCGCGGATATCAGTCATATAATGTGCTGTAATAACTTTTAATAACTTAATCTTTGCCGTAGTTCCCTAACTAAGATCAGAGCATTTGCTTAGAATGTTCACCTTGCACATGTTCATAGCTAGTGCAACGAGGAACGACCTATGCACGTTCGATGAATGTTCTAAAAACATTCGACCTGAATTAATGCCACTCTGCACATACTTTGCAGTACTTCAAACTTAATTCTGCACAAACTTTCCCCTCTGGGGAGGATAATCTTTTGTAATATTCGCGCTTGGTAGATAAAATTGACTTGTATCACATGGGATAGGTTTTGCACCCCAAGGTTCATTCTACATACATTCGACTTTTGCACATGTTGCCATTGAAAATATGCGGAATGGGGCCACGTAAAAAGGGCCTGTTTAGGCCTTGCTTCGGCTCCTCCCGTGTCATTTTTTTTAGTTATTTGAACGATTTGTTTGGGAAGACTATTTACTATTTAATTTATTACCCACCTGAGCATTCGTCATAAGCCGCATAGTATTGCCCTTCTGGGCATAGGCACATTGGTACCGTAAAATTAGTGTTGATGCACCGTGCTTTTTTCGTGATGCATCCATCATCAGGAGAGCACGTCATATTGTATGCTGAGGATAAAAGAGGAGAGGTAAAAATTTCATACGTCACCAACATCGACAAAATTCTACTCAATGAGCACACTAAATGGTGAGAGAAACCGGTCGCCGATTTCTCCCATCCTCCACCACAACTCTGTATAGCGGGTAGCTGGGTATTGCCCAGTTGTGGTAATGCATGAATGACCAAATAAGCTTTAACTTTTGGTTGAAAATTACAATTGTATGCCCCAGAGCCAGTTTAAATTGTAATTAAATTCTCTCAAATCGATTTTTCGGTTGGCTAGGCAATCGTTATTGGGGAGGAGAATGTGACCTAACCTTTCCGAGGACGGCGTGAATAGAGAGATTTAAAGATTTCTTTTTAAATTGGCTTTAGGACACACATTTCTAATTTTCATTTCAGCCAATCGGCAGCACCACCCAATTTTGAGATAGAGCTCTGACCTCGATCCTTAAGATTCTTAGTACATCCTGAACCATCATACCAAATGCAGACTCGTAGCCAGCCAGGGTGGGTGCAAAGGGGGCAGGAGACCCCCTCCCCCCCGACATTGGTTCCCAAAACATTTTGTCCAACCGGCTTAACGCAAAGTTAGTTTCCCTCTAGGTCCACAAGAAATCCGTTCAAGAAAGCAAATCGCTGCAATTTTATGTTAACCACTCATTTAATTGGTGTTATATTAAACGTATTATATACATATTTTTGATTGGACTCAGCTACTTGAGAAAAAAATTATAGTCATGCACCGGACCGTAAGGTTTAATAATTAACTTAAGTTATGAAGAGTTATCTTCAATAGATGACTCCTACAGATACATAACCCATAAATAAACCATTTTCATTTAAAACATGATCGATCAAAACAATTCATGAATTGCGAGATTTGTACTTCTCCCAGTTTTATTTCGCTCTTTGGCCGATACCGGCCGAGAACGCATTAATCGGGAGCCCATTGTTGTTTCGCAATTCATAACTAAATTGAAAACTGGATTTTTCAGCGGTAATTATTTGTATTAAACAGAGCTATTTAATGAGGATAAAATTTAAAGACATCTTTCAGTCGGCCAATTTCCATGAAATATGCCAACGCCACGGAGATTCATGGTTTCTTATCATGCGAATGTACCTGCATTTAGTCTACTTCCAAAACTGATTCGGCCGATTTAAATAGTCAAATTAGTCAAGATTTTACAATTGAGGGGTGAGAAGTCGAGGGGTAAAAGTACACTTTTTTCTAATCAGAGTTACATACATGAATTAACGAAAGAAAACAAACGAGATCAACCAGTTATTTTACACTGCATTTGATTTTCTACTCGATGTCAGCACAGAACAGAGACTGTCGCGTATCCCTTGACCTCCAATATGTTCCACATTTCTTCAATCAATTTCTTTGCCTAACTATGTTTATAAAAAATTCACTTGCATCCCTTGGCTTCTTTCCCCACCCCCCCCCCCCTCCGTTAGCTTAGTGGGTAGAATTTTGATATTTGAAGAAATGGGCTTCCAGAAATACCATTAAAAGTCACACTTTTATTGAAACATATCTTGGTATGGGAGAAAAGTAGTACCTCCTTAGATCTTACATGGATTCTCTTTTCCATTTGACAATAGAAGCTGTTGAAATTTGAGAAATAATTGTCAATCAAATACCCACAAATAATAGCAATGGTGAGAGGGGAGATGTTTTCGATCAAACCGATGGACAATGAAATGTATATATATTATGTCCACCAATATAATGTCGATTCGCACAACTAGTTTCGCTGCATTCATGCGTCACCTTCACGTACTTTGCATGGCTCCGAGTTGTGCAAGTTTTTATACCTTTTGTAAGCAAAAGCATTCCCCGATACTATCCTCTTAGTCTTAAATAGCATCCCACTCCCCGTCGTCAGTTCATAGTTAAGCCAGGTAGAAAAACATCCCACAGCCCAACATTACCTGAACTCACTCCAAAATTACCTGAATATAACGCATGACTGCGTAAAAACTACTTGTACGAGTCAACATTAAAGTGAACATGTTATACTTACTCTACATCACTCAATTTACACACAAATAAATATTACTTGCAAATCCCAGAAGACTTTTCCTATCTTGTGTACGTATCATTTCTCAAGATACATAAAAAAGAGCTTGTTTAAGACTATCAATTTTAGCCACAGCTTTTGCATATTACGTAGACATTTTTAAGTATCTTGCTTCCATTCTCACTGTAATTTTAACTCTGACAACCGGCTTTTAGAAAATTGAACGTTGCCTCCTCAAATCATTTCTTCAATAATCATGCAAGGTTTTGTAAGATCTTAACTTTTAATGTTTGAATTTCGTTAAAAATTTTAGCTCTAAAGATATCAGCTACTTAGGAAGCAAATGAAAAAACGCTGATTAATTGAAATCAAGTACTCACGGGCACGGCACTTCAATGAATACTCCTGGTATTGGTCTTTACATTGACACGTCTTGCCTTGGCCACAAAAAGCTACTGAGTCAATGCATGGGTTATCTGTAGCGTCGCATTTCACATGTAGTCCTGTGAATGGAAGACAAATATTTAATGCACTTTGTTGTGGGGAAGTGAGAGTAGTGTGCTAATGATTATATCCCTGAATTCCAAATGAAAGGCCCTTATTCCTCACTTCTCATACGTGCAAGCCTCACTCTTCTCCATTTAACACTCATGTGCTATTAATATAGTATGAGGCTCCAATGATGACTCCCTCAATATTGGTTTTGATGGATATCCCATGAGTGTTATCCCTACAAATGTGCAACAATTTTCAACTTCATACTTCTTTGCTTTGCATTCCCACATTTGAAAATCGCTCATTTCACAGCTTGAAATGCTTTTTAGGTCGTATCCCGCACGTTCTTTGAAACTTTACTACATCCAGAAAACGATCATAGGGATCGGGTTCGTGAGTCGATTATGATTGCTGTCTGTCCATCCTGTGGGCCGACGGGGCCGTAGATATTTCAGGTATTATCACATACCAGCTTGCAGTGGCTAAATTTCACCCGAATCATGCTAGATCGCAGCCACCCCTAACACTATAATGTTCGATGAGTTTTTAGGTTCCATTTCGTTGCCCTGTCTGCTTGAATATTATTGGAAGGGTAGTATTGTGTGTACAAGTGTAGTACTCCGTCGGTCGGATAGTCATGATTACCTTATCGACTTACATCAACAGTAGGTTATTACTGAATGTAATAAATTGGTGTCATTAATGGCCGTCTGAGGGTAAGATAAAGCGTTAGGGTGGTCCAAAAAATTCTTCTGAAAAATGGCAAGTGTGGATAAATTTTATGGTATGATATATTCATTGGCAAATAAACTACATAAAAATAAGATTTATTACACAATTATACGGTGCCGAACTGCGTTTTGATACTTTCGGTTTCGGCTGTATTTTATCGAGATTTATTTACTTCACTAGTACGCCAGCGACCGTCTGGTGTTTTGTGTTTATGCGTCAGAAATGATCAGTCAAAGGAACTAATTTTCGTGATTTTCAGCTTATTAAAACAACTTGTCTGTTTCCACACCATTTTTTTCACCGACCATGGTTTCGGCAACTTGTGCCATTGTCAAGGTTACCGAAACCATGGTCGATGGAAATAAAATAGAGTGGAAACAGACAAGTAGTTTTAATAAGCTGAATATCAAAGAATTCCACCGCATCACGCCGGACACTGTATCTTTTTTTCGTGACTTTCGTTAACGTTCCCAATGACAGCATAAAATTCGAAATTTATCAAATTCTTTATGGTAGCTTTACCTCACCCCCACTGCCATATTCCCTAGGTTGTAAAAAGATCCGTACCACTGAATAGCAATTATTTCAGTTCAGTCTCTTATATTCATCATTAATATCTTTATCTTGAGAATACAGCGTCGGATAATGTGAAATTCCCCATTTTAGAATGTCAATGGAAGTATTATTATGTTCCATTGTAGTATTCACCTTGCATGTATAAAAATACACTTTCTCGGTGCATGTGAGCACTGATAATTCCTCGGGTTTTAAAGTTCTATCGTCGCCATTGCTTCGAAAAGCTTGTCGCTCGTTATCTTCAGGGCAGACTGATGCAGGGATCCAACATCCGGGCCGAATTTGGGCTTGCATTCCATCGACAGAAACATATTTTAAGGGTCTTTAATATTGTGTATTACATTGATAAATAGTTGAAAACGTATGCCCACAGGGGGTTTGTGTGGAGGTATTGTATCCATCGTTTCAATTCAAGAAATATGTTAATATACCAGCCAAATGTCATTAAAACGTTAAGCATCTCAATTCCATTGGCTTGTTGCATTAGCTCTTTCTAACCCAGAGCTGCTTCTGGGAGGAAATAAATTTCATGACTTCTGGTTTTTAAAATGTAAACGTTTCCACTCAATCATAATTATTATGGAAGCTGCATGTTTCGGCATTAAATTTTAATGCACAAAAGAACACGCAGTATACATCTTACCTGAATATAGCCAAAATGCATACATTTGCGATGTTACTTAGAAGCAAAACTGGGTTATAATCGGTTATAAACAATATAAATATCCATCTTGGGGCAGAGTGCTAGTAAATTTCGCTTTTTTTTACCCCTACAATAAAGAGGTTACAAAATTATCAGCCTTAAGTTTTTAAGCGCTTTTTTTTTAGATACATAAGAATTGATTTCTTGATTCACAAGCAACGAGTGAGGCTCAAATCATATTTTAAAAAAAATAGATTTACAATACTTTAAATCAATTCTCATTTGTTGCATAGGCTTAACTTATTTCTAGAGCTTTACGTCTGGATTCTAATTTTCTTTAAGTCATAAGAATTTCTTCTTTGTATTTTCTAATTTAAATTCGTTAAATTAGGCTCTATTACTCACCTGGCCGACAGATGCCTTGATTCACTTTATAATTCTGCTCGCATACGCATTCGCCATGAAAGCAAGTTGCATGTTGGACGACGCAATCATCGTCGCCATTGCACCTTCCTCCAGCTCCTGATGGATGAAAAGAAATAGTTCAGTCAAAATTGTTTGTTGCTAGAAAAAAAAGCATGCCTCTCAGGGTAAGTATTTGTGCGTGATCTGAGGAATGATAGTCCGATAATGACGATAGTTGAGAGGGGGAAATGGACCAAGGTCGACCCCAAAATGAGTTACTTAGGAAAAGTTATTGAGCATTAGAATAAGAGGGCATACGCAAATGAGACTATGGTTGGCATTTCGGAGAGTTGGAGACCTTCTTCAGACCAACCTTCGGATTGAAGACCCTCGAGGAATAGGAAAGTTTCATTGAGTTTCAATTCATAAAAACAATTGTATTTCGTGGACACTGTTGATAAATTTTGTTCATTCATGCATGTTAATGTTAGAGCAGAGAGACTTCGTTATATGCACACCTGATACCAATAGGCCAATAACATCCCAGCCAAAAAAATCAAACGAAAACAATGCTCCATCCAATGTCTCGTAAAGGAGTGCAAAAGAAAAGCTCTTCTCGACAAATCGCCGGTTAGGGTGCGATTCATAGAAGTCACTTTAGGCTAAAGTATCCCTTTGCCGGGCTAAAGTCTGCTTTCTCCGTTTCATATACGCCTCTTTAGAAGAAAAATGGCCGAATCGTCACTTCATCGTAAAGTGCCCAACCGGAGCTCACTTTAGGGCTTAAGTGTCCTTTACGCATGAATAAATATGGCCGCACTGACTGTTGTTGAAGTCGATATATGAAGATTTTTGGGTTACGGAAGTTATAAGGACTTCATTTTTTGGTGAGCACAGCAGAAGACAGGCACGTTTTAAGAAATAACCAGACACGCATAATGCCTCTTTTCCCTGAATATATATATCGAATCAATATTCATGGAGATGACTCATTCCGTAGTTGAGCTCAAATCCATCGGTCGTTATATTACATAGGAAATTTTTATGTTTATGTGATAATTACTGCACAGTAAGTGGTAAACCAGGTTGGCATTTTTTTGGCATAATTTATTCTGCTTTTGAATACAAGCTTATTATTAAGTTCCTTTACCTAATAAACACATAAATAACTTATCAAGTTTTTTGTGTTTATATTTGCGTCAATGATCTTCGTAAGCAAAGACTTGATTTTCATGTCGTATGGTCAGCCAAATGCTACTTTCTGTAAGTTGCATTGTATTTTCAAAGTTTCCATTCCATAATTGCTTAATGTACACTTTCCACATGCCTCCATATCACGTTTAACATTTTCCTATTTCCGTCATTTTGAAATCAGAGAGTCTTTGTTTCGTTTTTCGACTACGTATTTCAATGTTTACAGTGACGTTATAGGATGTCGTCATGAAGGGTAGCAATGAAAAATAAAACATGCTTTCCTTCATAATCACATCTGCAATCATTCTGCACCTGAGCAATATTTTCTTGAGGATGTAGGATTATTATGAAATTTTCTTAACTCTGCATCACAGCCTTCATTTTTACTTAATTTTTTACTACAAAAGTCGTGAATGGATACTTGGCGTTAGGTATTCACGTATTTAGAGGCATCATTTGGAGTACACGCAGAGATATTTATTGATATAAATCCATTCTCACACTCAATATGTTTAATTGCGTGGTCAAGCATTCTTTGTTTTGATAGGTATTCTTGAGTGTCTATTTCTCCAGCATGTACAGCCCCGTACAAGAATTCAAATACATTTCAAGAATTAAAATATTGGTAAGCACAAAAGAATTCTTCAAATTAATGGGTGCAGTTTCAAGTTAACCCGAGAGAATTTCACTATTTCACCCACCTTTAATGAACGTACACGATCAAACTTCGACTAACATGTAGTCCAAACATCCGTATGCAGTTAAACATAGATGATAATAAAATGAAGTGAAAATATAATCATTTGAATATTTACTTCACTGGAAACATCGAAGAGAATTTCCAATGCACGAAGCTAATTAAAAGTTGAGCTTCTATTTAGCCAACTAAGCCATTAACGCGAAACAAAGTCAGTGGGAAAAGCTTTCAATGACGCAGCATTAATTTACACCTGCACACAGTATGAGGGAACGAGAGAATGCAGCTAAATAAAACATTTGCAAAATACAACACATTTACCCAGTCGCCAGAAATATGTAAACAAGTGCGCGATTAATATCGTTTGTCAAATTTTTCTCCATTTTCTCGCAGCTTTCATTGCCAACACTCAAAATTTCAATGCCTGATCGAGACTTTAGCAGCTACAGTTCCACTTTATGAAGTGAGATCCTTGGGACGACTTTGAAACGCATTTTAGCTAGTGTCCAACTTTCCCACAAAAAGAGACTTTCTAAAGTGAGCAATTTCAGTGTCCTCTATGAATCGCACTTTTAGAGTTATTCCAGCACTTCCTTTCTATCTTTTTTTTAATATCGAATTTATTTCATTTTAAATTTGGCGTTTATTTTAAATAAGTCATGCAAAATAAGTCGTTATTTTTAAAATTACTTTATCCAACCTTTTATTAGTAGAGGAACCAAGTGACTCAATGGATTAAACATAAAATGGATTAGTGTTACTTATAGAACAGTGTTACGATTAATCAAATATCTCTCATACAGCGGTAAAACTAGTCATTTTGAACCATTAATTTTAAAATTTTCTGGAGGAGGGCCCCCGCAACTCCCACTTACCCTGGCGGGTATGCAATACCCTCACACCATAAAGTATTAGTTGCACCTAAAACCCGCCCTAACCATAATTCTTAGCTGCGCCCCTGAAGGAACCTCCTTGAAGAGATGTGGATTAGACAGTAGATGTGAATGAAGTGAATGCTAAGCGAACGATTCGACGTGAGTACTCACCTGGCTTGCACATGCTAGAAATTTCTAGGTATCCAGATTGACACTGACATTTTCCGCCTTTGCATGTTGTATTTCCAAGTAGATGATCGCAGGGATTATAATAATAATCATCACACGTGGATCCAATAACTGTAATCGAAAGAGAAATCATTAGAGTGAAAAATATTAAATTTAGGCTCAAAGAGACATGCTAAAGCCGGACAACCGCGAAAGCCTTAAGGGACGTGGCAGACCTCACGATGCACGTAAAGGCGGCCTCTTGTCGAAAATATAAAATATGACCACTGAGAGACAACCTCAAATGCCACCGCAGCTCTGTTTCAGTGGAAATAGCATCCCTGAGTCAAATCCTATCAAGCCCAGCATGAACAGCACGTAACAACATATTCCCTTTCCGAGCCATGTTCAATAGCACTTTAAAATCATAATAAAAGTTGTGAAAATTCGTTTCAAAAAGTAATTATTATTAGCTATGGTAAGAATCCAGTAATTATCTGTATTTTGAATAATGTATGGTCAGGTTATTAATTTTCATGATTGCCTTAACAACAGCGCACCCGGTCTTCGGCCCTTAGGAACATATTATTCTCTTTTATCCAGCCGTGATTAGAGTTTCACGTGATGCCTCCATTTAAATTATTCAACTTTCATTCCATACCAAAGTTATCAAACAAAAATCGACACAACTGTGCTCTTTATTTCGTTATAAACATAATAAGCTCAGCCTTCCAGGATTGCAACTTGGAACAATCATGAAAATACTCGGTTCTATTGGCATAGTTCAAATTTGAATTTTTCGTAATAGCAATAGCCATTGTAATTGAACATTTAATTTCTGAACAAAACCGAGTTTCACCTCGGTAGTGCCATCAACTAAATGAATACTACCCATGAATTCTATTTTGGGAGTTGGACTATTTGTTACCAATATTTTTGACCTCTGGATATTATTTTGGAAGAATATTGAATTGAAACCATTTACAGAAAAACTCAAAGTGTAATTTTTTCAGTGAAAAATTCGTTTCCGTCGTATTAAAATATTTACTTTTTCGTTTTACCGATGGAAATATTTGAAATGACAATATTGTTAGAGGCATATAGCACACTGATGCCTCTGAGCCATAATTACACTCAAGTTTTCTTCAGGGGATATGAAGATGGTCCTCTGGAACGGTTTTCTCGACCAAATGAAGTCTTTTGATCAAAACTGTAAGATTTACGTTACAATCTTAATCCATAAAACTTGCTCTTGTAAGCTGAGGCGTTTTAAGTAAGAGGCCTCTATATATAAAATGCACTAGCACAAGTTCCACCTGGTGCTGGACTTAAAACATCACAACTAAGCTCTTTGTCTCGCTTCAAGAGTTATATATTCAACTTCCTAGAAATGCCAAAGAGAACATGTGCGGAGCAACTCGCTATAGTCGGTATGAGACTTACGACATTCTCATTCTTCACTTTTCATTCCTGAACAAAAGAGAGTTTCGCCGCTGAAGCACTACGATCAGAGCCAGAATTTCGTGATGGAACATGCTTAAAAAAAAAAAACTCAAGTTTGAAAGGCAGAATGGAGATCGTTTCGGGTTGAAGGTTGATGTAGTTGGAGGTTAATAAGTGAGATAAAAGAAATGATGTTGAGGCGGTTATAGTTTTTCATGATTTTGGGATGATCTAGGTTTACAATAGGAAGGTTCAAATATGTTAAAGGCATCGGTCACAATAAGTGAAACAATAGGGTAGTTTCCTTCATCAAAGAAAACGATAGGCATTGATTGCGATTCGTTACCCACCATTAGTGTATTCATAATACACAAATTATTTGGTTTTTGAAATACCGGTTTAGACGAATGGCAAGGGTCAAATTTTATCCTCATTTGAAAAAGGCCAGATTGGCGCCCATGCGATTCCACTCCGCGTGACGTCACAGGGACCTAGTTTCTACACGAGAGGATAGGAGTTATACATCGTATGAGGTTACCAATGCATTCATGAGGCACAGAGCTCAGGGAAACATGTCTTAATAATCACCTATTAAAACTGGCTAAGGTCGGAAAGTTTTCTTCGTTTGATAAGGTATTAATAAACCTTTTTTAAGCCAAGCGCTACCATTCAGCAAGGTACTCAGCTATCCGCTAGCATCCTGCGTCCTATCAGCGCTCAGAGCCTCGATCAAGGTCACTTCACAAGGAGAGAGGGGGAACCAGAAATGCGTCGTACGGACTTTCCTACTTACGCGTCGCGTTTTTGCGCGCTTGAAATTTTTCACTTTTCATTTAATCGCGAAAAATAGATATCGTCATTTAAAAATCTAAAAGCGCGAAATACGTACTCCAGGAGTAATAATCTTTCGATTTAGGCAATAAAAAAATAATAGGAAACCACCCTATTGTTAATTACAAAATCCCACTAATATAACATGTTTTTCGTCAATGGTAAGGATACTCTGGCAGATGAGAAAATTTATGCTCAGTTGTCGGCATAAAATTGCTGTTAGGTCACCTGAAACAAGTAATGGCCTCTTTTGCAGGGAGTATATTTCTGCTGTACTCTTAGGTTACATACTAGTATCTTTAAAAATCTGAGATTCACCGAAGAAATATTATTAAAATGAGATAAATCAGACGTTATTCTGTTCAACGAGGAAGTAGAAAAGAAAACCTTACAACTGAGCCCTTCGTCGTTTAATGCATGAAAAAAAACCCTCAAACTTCACATATATTTCTTGGAACATGTGCAAAATACGTCGATTCATTTATAGTTGTTTGTGAATGCTGATTTCTCATTTAGCGCTTTCTGGCTTGTTTCTCGATCTTTTCGAAAATTATCTCCGAGACAATAAGGTCTTTCTGATATAATGTTGTAACATCGTCTCAGCAACAATATCTCAATAAGCCATAATTGAAATATTTTACCCTTAACCAGTGACGTGCAATTCTTGTACCACTATTGGTGACGTGCGGTCTGAGAGACCGCAATAAATCAAAAATTCATAAAATATTGCTGCACCCTTTTTATTGTTTTGTTTAATTTTTCTTTGAATGCTTAACTATTTTAAAACTTATACTAAAATTTTTACATTCACAATACGAAGCAATTTGTCATAAAAAATTGTGATTTGAAGCAGGATCAAAAAACTGATGCCAAAAACACTTGAGTTATAATTATTATATTAATGTATCAATATTTCGCCAGATTAAAAAAAAGGCCTTAAATGTTAAAGTTGGAAGGCTAAGTAGTAAGTAGCCATGAAATTTATCCCGCTTATTCCTTTTCTTGATGCATTCTTAGAAAGTGACGTGCGGTCTCACAGACTGCTAATCGAGTTCTTTTGCACATTTACAGAAATTAATAATAGGAACGATAAATTTTAAGAGTGGGATATCCTTGTTATGCAAAAACATGAAGCTAACGAGAATTATAGATATTTTGAAATCTTAATTTAGAAAATATTCATAATTTTAGAAACGCAGCGATCTCTCAGACCGCTCGTCACCGGTTAAGGGTTTACAATTCAATTGGAAGAAAAGCTCGATTTTAAGGCTGAGTCTATAACAAAAATAAAAAGTGGGTTGAAATTAGTGAGTAAAATTGTGACTGAGGTTGTGATGGTTTTGGAGTAGGGCAGTTTTAATTTACCAAGGAATTGTGTTTGCTTTTTTGACGTTTGAACCATTGGTCATTACATCAAACATAACGGCTATTAACAACTTCAGTCTCTCTAAAATGATGATTTTGTACCAATTGAATGGATTAGCCAAGCACAAACCTTATACCCAAATGGAGGTGCCACTGATTTGAAATTCTCGTCGTTTTATTATTCAAATGAGGGAGATTGTAAAAGAAATTGCTAATTTTATCAATGTATGAGATCGATTTCCATAATATTTTGGCTAAAATATGAATCGTTTTGATATATACGTCGCACTCATCACCGTTTACCTTTAAAGCAAGTTCTTCCATCGTCATTCTCATAGAATCCATCGTCGCAAGTGCACCATTCCATTCCATCAGTTACACTGCACTTCAAACCTGTTACTTGCTCACATCCAACGTTGTTGTTGCACCAACTTCCGATTGTCGCATTGCCTGAAAGCAAAAATTGGGAGAAAATTCTAAAAAACTCAGATCAGTATTTTCCAAATTAAAGAGCAATCATGCGTATATTCAAGGGCAGTGTACGTATATATTCCAGTGTATTATTTTTAAGATAAGATAGCTATCTTACCCATAGAAATCCATCAGCTGGTTACAAATGTACGAAATAAGGTAATAAGAGGTATTTTGAGCACTATCATGTTTCTCTACGGAAATTTACGAACGTAGCTGCTTCTCTTGAGCCAATTTCGTCGATTCTTCGGTCTCCACAGACCGGATCTGGATGCCCCTTTATCGGAAACCCTTATCCCGTCCCTTGCATGGTTCGAATGGCCGCTTTTTAGGTCACGTGATATGCATAACAACCTCTCACGTGGGACATATGCAAGGTGTGATCATTAAAAGACCGGACTGATTTCATAACTGTTTAATTTCGTCAGATACAGCATAGTCGAACTCTTGTCACCCTCAAAGTACATTCCTTGGCTGACGAGACGCTCTTTCCGACGTTTCTTCCTGCTCTCGACCCTGACTTGTAAGCTGTCTTAGGGAACCTATTCAGGTCCGCCGTACAATTAGTTTTTATATCCGCATTAGAGTCGAATCGGTGGCCATGTTAGATTGATTTTAAATTTGGAAAAAAAAGTACAGGGTGTTTCAAAAAGGACTTTACAACTTTGAAAATTCATATAAATTTTATTAAACAAGGTACAGGGCTGGTTGTGGTTTTGTTTTAAAGGAAAAAAGTTTAAGTTTTGACTCGCGTTGTCCGCTAGTGCCTAATCGCGCCGCACAAGCGCTAGTGACAGTTACGTTAAAGATGGCTGCCTTCCCTGGACCGGAGCGTGCTAGTTGTGTGTTTTGGTTTAAAGAATCGAAGTCTGCGACAACAGTTCAGCGAAATTTTCGAACCAAGTACGCTAAAGATCCTCCTAGTAGGCCTACAATTTATGAGTGGCATAGGTGTTTTGTGAAAACGGGGTGCTCAGTGAAACATAAAAAAATCCTCAGGTCGTCCAAGAACATCTGACGAAGTCGTTGAGCAAGTGAGACAAAGTGAGACTACAGATGGGATGCCTGCAGAATAACCAACGGAAGCCACATAGAACATCTTTAGTTTAAGTTAAAATACTTGAAGTTTTTTCCTTTAAAATAACACCAAAACCAGCTCTGTACCTTGTTTAATGAAATTTATATGAATTTTCAAAGTTGTAAAGTCCTTTTTGAAACACCCTGTATAATCGAGCCACGTCCGAAGTGGAGGTTGGCTGCGGGATCACAAAAGTTCTGGTTTTGGCGAAAAACTCTGCCTCGATTAATGTGTGAGCGGGCGCGTTATTGTGGTGAAACGCCGTCATGAGGGAAGAATTTTGATGCGACGTGTGTATTAGGGTGCCTCATTCTGCCATTTTTTTAAGGAGCGAATTCTAATAGCCGGCAAAAGTTGCGCACCATAGCGTAGCGTAGAATGAGACCGTGTGCGGCGGGTTGCCTGACGAAAATTCTGCTTTCGGGGGGAACGTTAAAAGGTCATTTTCTCGATAATGAAAAGGAATAGAGCTGACGTACTTGGTCTAAATTATCTAGGAAAGACCAATGTTATACACCAATGGAAAAAATGAGTGCTTGCTATGACCAAATTCAAATTATTTACATTTTTAACGTATTTCGTTAAAAATTTCGAAATTTCAAGACAAAATGGCGAACTGAAGATATTAACCGATAAAAAAAAATCATATCTGTATACTCACCCGGGTACGCAACTTTTTCCGGGTATTATGATCCGCTTCTAAAAAAGTGGCCAAACGAGGCACCCTAGTGTAGTATTATGCCCAGAATGTCTATCAAAATTGTCTCGCAGAAACTAAAACTATTGCTTACTTCTTCAGCTAACTCCCAAACATTTAAACGGCGATTTTTTCGCACCAAATCGTTCACCATTTTGACATGGTTGAGGTCTGTCGATGTGGAAGATTTTCTTGAATCTGTCGAGTTTCTGTCCGATTTAAATCGACTCTGCCTCTCAGAGCACTGGCTTCGACTCGCAGCTGCATTAAAATCATTCCAAACGTCTCCATAGAACTACCGCCATGTTTGAAACAAAGTTTCACGCTCAAACGCTATTCGTCTAGCTCCTTCATTGCTGCCGTTGCACGTGGCACTGAACTGGGTAATGCCTCATTCACATTACGATCGTCCGAGCCGTCGTCCTAACGATAGTTGACCGAACTAGCCGTGTGAATGCAAGTTCTGACTATAGTTGACGTAGTTCCGAACGTTGCCACTTTACTATAGTTAGGCGCTGGGAGACTGGAAACCTGGAGCGACAAGAGAAAGACGAAAAGCTCGTGAAGCTCTATTTTTTCATGGATTTGTCCTAGGAAAGAAGAATATGGGCGGAAGAAAAATTATTCGGTAAATACACGTTGAACACATTAATATCTTGTCCATGCATACCTCAACAGCTTTGCTAACCGTCAATTTCCCGTTCACTTTAGATGTCAGCACTAGAGAGCAGCACAGGTTTTAACCATCGTTGTGTGAATGCACGATAGTTCCGACGACGGCTGGAACTATCGTAATGTGAATGAGGCATTAGACGCGTACCCCTGCTGCTGCGTAACCACTGGACGTAAACAAACGCAATACCTCTCGTTTCAGTCGGCATATGTGTTTCAATATGGCGTACTTTGTTTCGTATCGATCCGTTGAATGCTTTGCGCTGAATAGAGTCAGTCCGGTCTTTTTTGATCAAGCCTTATATTTCGGGTATACTTCTTTAACATATCGTGCCTCTAACTGAAACATGTTTCCTGGATTGTGATAACTATAAATTTCTTTCCTCCCATGAGACATTAGGAAAAAAATACCACGACTCAAGCCATCGTTTTGTTAAATTATTTTTGGCGCAATTAAATCAAGCTTCCAGTATTGTTTCGTGGAATTCAAGCGTAAAAAGTCGATTCCATTTTTTTTTTATGAATGGTGCCGTCTCAGAAAACATATCTGAACGTTTATTCAGCCATTCATAAAAACATTTATACAACGATAAATTTTTTTCTTATTTTTTTTCTTATTCATGATCCGAGCCAAATCGATTGTCACAGTTTTTATGATTTTCCCTGAATAATTAAAACTCAATTGTCCATGTTTAAACCATTTACAGGTAGATAGCGTAAAATGTGAATGGGATGCAGTTGAAGGTTGTGTCGGCAGGTGGCAATAAAAGTGAGTTGAAATTTGAGATTCATGAGCTGAGCATGGCTGTTAACGGTTTTGGAGTAGGGTTGGTTTAATTTACCACAGAATCGATGCTTGAAGTCATTGGTCATAACAACAAAAGATAGAGAAATTGGCTACTCCAATTTGTCCTAAATGTTTGTTTTGCAACAAACATATTGATCACTGCCGTATCCAAAAATTAAGTCAACAGAATGGCATTACTGTAATGAAATTCGGCTCAGTATATAATTGAGGGGTTGAGAAGCCGATGGGTGCAATTGTTTTTTTCCTCAACAGAGTTAGCTACATGTTGGTGGTCGCTTTCGGGAAATGCTGCGTGGGTAACATTATCTGATCGACGTGTCACACCTCCTACTGAGAGCGTTTTCAAGAGAATGGGAGGGAAACCGTTCTCGTCGTATATAGGTTTCGTTGACCTATTGTTGACCCGATTTGAATTTTCACGGAAGGAGATAGCCGTTGGCCATTAGATTGGGCCTGGAACCCTCTCCATATGCGGCTGCGGTTACATCCGTCCTCCCTATTGAAGATGTTTGGCCTCTTCGCTATCTGGACGGTTTCACGAATGAGACGCGGATGATATTTTTCCGTCTTCGCCAATACTCGAGTAACGTTTAACAATATTGTATACCTAGGACTGGAGGCGTAATGTTTAGCGACCGCTGATGCGTCCCACTGATGTAGTTTTAACGCTCTTTCATGCTCTTTCAGCCCTTTGGAGATAGAACGCTTCCTCTGTCCCACGTAGCTTCTGCCGCAGCAGCAGGGAACCTCATACACTCCCATGGATTGAAGTGGAGGATGGCTATCATTCGGTGAAGGTAGGATATTTTTAAATTTCTTCACCGTGCAGAAGTGAGCCTTGATGTTGCCTTTTTGAAGGATTCTAGCTACTCTATCGGTGACTCCGGATATGTATGGAAGTTTAACGTATGCTAATAGCTTCTTCCCCATGTGGTCGTCATCTTGAGGCGAGTGTCTTTCTTTCATTGCTCTTTTTATGAAAGAGGCACTGAAATCATTAACTATCAGTGCCCACGTAAAAAGTAGCATTTCACCATTGATATGCTCTACATCACACGCGATTTTGGCTCGGTGGGTAAGCGTTTTTACGACGCAGGCCTTTTTTGTGGGTGGTGATGCGATGTTGAATTTAAATACCTGTCGGTGTGGGTCTTCTTTCTATACACTGAATGGCTTAGGCTTCCATCCATTTTTCTTTTAACCAGGACATCTAGGAAAGGGAGACATACTTCTTCTTCAAGTTCCTTTGTGAATTTGATGTCTGGATTTATTGTATTTATATGTTCGTGGAATGCTTCAAGTTTTACTTTCCCATACGGCCAGATCACAAAAGTGTCATCAACATATGTTTACCAGCATGATGATTTCTCTTCACTCGTCTCAAGTTCCTTCTTCTAAAAAAAAAACTCCATGTATAAATTGGCTAATACGGGAGAAAGCGGGGCACCCATTTCCGCACCACTTTTTTGTTCATATGTAATCCCCTTGTATAGGAAATAATTGTTTCGAAGGCAGAATTCAACCAATTTTGGGTAGTCCTTTGGAAGTCCATCACCTGTTAGAGTTTTTAAAATTTCCGCCGAATCAGGGACAGGTACTTTCGTAAACAGCGACGTGACATCAAAGCTGACTAAAATGTCTCTTTCGGTCACTCGAAGGACTTTCAGGATCTCAATGAAGTGCGCCGAAATTTTGATGGAGTCCGTACTGCCGACGAAATCTTGAATTCCTCTTGAAAGATATCAGGCCAATTTATAAGTCGGCGAACCAGTCGTATTTACAATAGGTCTCAAATGTGTTCCTTCCGCATGGATTTTTGGTAAACCATGTAACCAACCACCAACATTGACAAAAGGAGCTGTGAAAATCTGCATACGAGAGTTAGGTAAACTTAATTGTTAGAAGAAATACATAAAACCTTGATTGCCAGGTGATACGAGTGAGTCTCAGTTCTGTGTTGACATCGACTGGAAAATTAAATACACGACTATACACGTCATTGATTTGGTTTGTTTTCTATACCTAATTTCTGTAGCTAACTCTGTGTAGAAATAATAAATAATGTAAAATATATAGTAGTTGTACCCCTTGGCTTCTCACCCACTCAATTACAAAGTGTGAGTTTACACAAAAATTGTATACATTTTAAAATTATGAATGCAATTGATTTCCACAAATATGTAAAAAGGACTCATTTTGATACATATTTCGCACACATCATGTCTTACCATTTACGCAAGATTTCCCGTCGTCGTTAGCATGCATTCCATCCTTGCAAGCACATTTTCCGTTTCCAGTAGCTGCATTGCACTGCGAACCTGTGACTTTTTCACATCCTATATTGTTATTGCAGGTAATTCCAACAGTTGCGTCTCCTGAATAAGGAAATGAAAAGTCAATGCAAGAAAACTCAGAAAATTATTTTTCAATTAACTTGACACCAAAATATGATTCACACGCTTAATAGTTTATGAAAGAAAGGCATTACCACGCAATAACACCGATTAACAATTTTGTATGTGTCAAAAGAATGCGCTGGCATAAGTCAAACAGATGCATATCATGATGACGTTTCGACGATTTACTTTTCGCCTAAAGCAAGCAGATTGAGTGGCGGTATAATTGCTCCTGAATACTATCCGTATTGCAGAGATTATCCATATTACCCGCAAAGGAGGAGCGCATAGTAAGCTGAAATCGAAAAAAGCTTCCAAAAAATGTAAACATCGACTTTTTATTTCGTCCCGGGAACAATATGATTTTAGATAGCCCAGGGTTTGTAAAACTGAAGTTATTTTTTTCCAAAATACATTGTTCAATTTTTATAGCTCGCCGAAAAAAAAACAAAAAAAAATGTATTAAATCTTATTGCGCAATTTTTACGAAAAAGTTCATTCTTTGTTCCCCAAGAAATGGAATACATATGCTAATTCTGAATATTTGAGGATACTCACTGATAGTTCCATTTTTTTTATTAATTAAGAGCAGACTTTTGTTATCGCACATTGATTTTTGTTAGCTTTATGATTAGTTTTAGCTATCACCGTTTTTCGTTAATTTTTACCCAATGCCAGTATGAAAGGAGTTACCGCCGCCTGCCGCTCCTTAGATATTTACTTCGGGAGTTAGATTGAAGTATATATTATCAGACAGGATAGAAAAATCTTGCACCTACTTGCACCCCTCCGATATTTTCGTTGCAAAGCAAAATGATGTCAGGCGGTTGTCGCGCCCGTTGACCCGCAATACACGTGACATGCGTAGCAGTCCGTTTGAGACACTGAACTCACCATAAATCTTGAGAACATTGCACTCAAATACTTGTAATTTGTGGTTTATTTATGGAACGTAGCCTCTTCTGATGGTGTTCCTATGTAAAATGCTCCTATCTGAAAACCTATTTCAGGAATTTCGAACGACCTAATTATCCCTATCTCAGTAATTTTGATGGGATTTTCTCAGCATACTGGCTTTCAACAGCTCAAGTGTTTGTTAAACTTTATGTATGGTATCACATAACAACAACTATTAATAAAGCTTTAACATATGCAGAGGATATTGTGAAAAATACCATACTTCCTATTGGACAGCTTTTCGCAGAGTGGTTTCTGGTAAAAGAGTTTATATGTCGTTCATAATTTTTAAATAGAACGCTAAAATTCTGTTGTTCTTTGAAATCGAGTAGCTATTGAACTATTAAATTGTGTCGGAAAGTGTGTTAAAGGTATCATGCCATCATTTTTTTGCAAATAGAATATTGGTATGTAATAAAACTTCTTTGGTAACCAAATGACAGGTGCAGTATACGAAAAGTTATTAATTGTCAAACAAGATCACTCTCTTTTTAGAATTTCGATCTCAGGAAGTTATTTATAAAAAAGATAGTAGCACTTTTAACAATATGATACATTGGTATATACATAAAATATAGTTGTGGAAAAGTGCTACCATCTTTTATTCAAATCTATCGAACTTACACCATATAACGTTTGAATTGTTGAAATCACCGGAAGGTAGGTCGGATAGATTGATCTTGATCCATTTAACGAATTTAATCCGTGGTGAACTGAATTTTCAATCCGCTTAAATTGTCTTTCTCACCTGCAACACATATAAGGTCGTCGCGCGCGTAGTATCCGGCCTTGCAGGTACAAAATCCTCCTGAGGTACACTCTGTATTACCAGTGCAATTTTTATATTTGCTGCAGGTATCCCCGAGCTTGGAATCTGGAAAAATAAAGATATTGTTGTTATTCGTCAAATATATACAGAACGAGTCGATAGGCGATTGAGTTCATCAAGCGGGTTCGAGAGGGGGGTGGGAACATGTTTGTGTCACGTGTGTTTGAGCATTGGGTCCATAAGTTGCTTAAAAAGGGAAAGAAAACACAATATCGTTTTAATAGATGAAATAGACGGAGGATACGCTCTTTCGCTCTCAACAATACTTAACGTCGTCTTAGTAACCACGATGATTTAAGCGTTAAGACCGTTTTGAATAGAATATTTACGTAATGGAGAGTAATATAAAATTAATGACGGATGAACTCGTGAAATATCGCCGATTTTTCGTATTTTGACCCTTGTCTTAGAATTGTAGCTTTTCTCTTTCTGATTATGAAGGTTTGAACCCAACGTACTTAAAAAAATATAACATCTTTTTTTTTTACTATCGGACTGAGACAAATTCAATGCACCAATACGCAGCCGGTCAAGTTAATTTCGAAGACATAAATCCAAAAAGCGCGGATCTATTAAATGTTACCACCTTTCAACTGAGAGAAGCTCAAACGCTCTGTCCTAAAAAATCCAGCATTCGCATATTCCTTGAGGTTTATTTATAAAAATTCGACAATTCATACACATCATAACTGTTCATCTATTCTTAAATATATGAGCGCGGAATAATGTGAAAGATAGCTATCGCCTGGCCTGTAAATTATTTTCACACACAGCCATAAAATTAGCTATTCTATAACCTGCTCTTATTTGTGAGGTGGGAGATGGCAATATGAACGCGAAATATCGGGACACACAAGTATCACCATGCACGAAAGTTTTTTTTATTAACAATACACATGAAAATAGATATTCTAAAATATATTTTTATTGTCACTGTATAGATGGTGCCACCAACGCAAATCAGCGGCTTTCACGGCTCACAACCGGTCGCGCCGGTTTCATAATCATTACATGTCCACAGCAAATTGTCTGCCCCGAATTAACTCAATTTTTGGTTATGGTATACATTTGTCGTGACGCCTTACGCGAGTTTTATTAGATATCGATTCCCGACTATTTTAAACTGCGTTTAAAGTAAAAATGGAAGCCGATATTTACACAAATAATGAATTAGTTTCGCTTAGGTGAATTGGAGTTGGATAGCCAGGATTCAAAAATCACATCCCGCCGAGTCCACATCGAAAATGTGAATTAAATCGTATGTAAAGTAATCACAGCATTATTTCCATTTATTTCAAACTGAAAATAGGTGTCGTTATTATATCATTTCATAAAGGGGTCCAAAGTATTATGCACGATTATTTATTAAACATTCACAGCCTCACAATTATCTGTTAGTTTAGGATACGTGCCTATAAAATTATAGGAGATATTTGATGGTATCGATATATATTTCAATCATTATATCTTAAAATTTGAGCAATATGGGTAATAATGAATTATATGTACCAATAATATATTGCTGTCGAATTACCCTTTATGAATTCAATTTCCGTAGCCGTAATAGTGTCGTTGCTGTATGCAGCTTTCAAAGGTACCACTTTATGGTCCAAAACTTTATTTGAAATATCAAAATTATATGCAAGATTTAACGTATTAAAATTCAATGTGAGTTTCAGCCTTGCATTTCATGAAATGAAAAAATATGAGTGAAAAGTCGAATCCAAAGAAAGTTGATCTGATGTTACTTGCAGAAAAATTGATTATTTGGAGCGCCAATCATTCACAAATATGACCAACGTGATGAGGATTATACCATCAAAATGTCGTTCATCTCCCATAAATAGAATCGTATTGAGGAGGATTTGGATTTTCCCCTTTACTTTGCATTGCTATTATATATCGATGGCCCAATTGCCCAAGATAGGATAAGTTTTAAAGACTCGTAACGGACTGTATCATCCGTAATTTCGTGTGGTTAAATAACCACGGGAAAAAACAACCCTGGTAACTAATGGTCAGGTTACTATGATTGAAATTATTCCGCACATTAGGCAATCAATAATGCGGCTAGTAAAATTAATAAATATTGCTACGAATGACTCTCATTATGCAATCGCTGGGCACTGCAAGAGGTGCACTGAAAGGTTTCTTTCTTTGAGTGCATTCCATGGAGAATGGACTTAAATCGCGTGCATAAAGTGGGGAAACGGACTCTTTTACTAATTAATAAACTTTTTAACAATAACAATTAATATATTCCTTAAACGTGATGGAAAATGGCCCAATACAGTACTTGATTTTGCCGAATTTTGCCAAATGAAGTACTGTCTTGGTGCTTGAAGAGTTCATTATTCTTATCCAGTAAGGTTATTTAGTTTATACTCTTGATTTAAAGCAATTAATAACTGTTCCATATGCAGCACAATTTACATGTTGCTCTGGTTTAGCCAGTGCAGATGGACGTCAATTCATGTTTTCAGGGTTGTATCGAGAGAACGAATAGGAGGAAAACGAATGCAAAAGGAAGATACAGTGACCATCCTCGGAAGCAAGAAGAACTCTTGCCAACTGGATAAAATGCAACCCCGAATATTATGTTATGTCAGATTAAGAGGCCCTCTCTCTAAGTAATTGTGTCCATGCAGCTCACAAAATTTCGGTGCAAGGGTCTTAGAAAATCTGAAATGCCATGGATATAATATTAACCCCAGCGATGAGAGAGTGACGCGAGCATATGATTTCATTTACCCGAGTGAAATTATTGTAGCAGAGGTTATATAAGAAGTTTCCAAAAATGGTTCTGCATCTTACTGCGACTCGAATCTTAACGTGCATTTCCACAGATCCAAGTTTCGCGTCGCATATAAAGTGCACTTTAATTTGCAAACACGGCTTTGATAGCAGTGAGGACATGCGAAATATAATTGCACGTGGGAACGAGGGCCTATGTCTCATGAATTATTGCTCGTGAGCACCTTTGTGCCTTCTTGTTTAGGTAAAAAATGCTGTTCGTTGGGCGAAACATGAAACAGGCACGAGTATTCAAAAGTCATCACAATTATTCTAGATTTCCTCTCCAAATAATTTAATTTTCTCTCTCTCACTGACGCTTTAAATACAATTATGGTATGCCACCAACCGTACATAAGGTCTTCATTCAAGGAGCAGATATTGCAAAAGAGTCCATTCTTAATTGCGACAACTGTCAGGGGAAGCAATATAGGCACGATATAAGGACGTGAGAAAGTTCCGTGAACGGTTGACTAGAAAAATAGGCACGAGTGGCCACAAATAAGGATTTATTCCGAAGACAACTCCTAATGTCATAACTGATAATGACAAAAATTACGCCAATTAAACTGGAGGAAACACACAGCTTGCCGAAAAACATAATGGATCTGTTTTTGAAAAAGGAAAACAATGCTTTAGCTCAGACAGTGAAAGTGATAAAAACTCGTCAGATAGTAAATGAAAAACCTTTTATTACTGACAGTGCTAATTGCAGTATGTTAGTTGGGAAAAGTGTAAATTGTGTTGCTTTTGCTTATGTTATGTTTGTATGGTAAAATATTTCTGAAAAAGAACCATTTTGTCAGCAGCGCAGTTTTTTAAGAATAATGACGTTGATATATAGGTAAGAGATTTAAATCAATACTTTAAATTGAGCATAAGGCAAGGATTAAAATGAACTGTATTACTCAGAAAGACTACATTTTTCGATGTGAGTAATATGCCTTCCGAAACTTTTAAAGCTAGCAGGAGTTCAAACCAAACAAGTTCGAAGGGCTCGGCACTACAACAATACTATAAAACGACCGTAGTCAGATGGCCTTTAAATATGTATGGGAGGTTAAGAGGTGGAGGCCATGCATCATCGAGGGCTCTTGCCTAGAAATAGAGATTGTTAGTTAATAAAAGGGTCCGTTTCCTCACTTTAAGCACGCGATTTAAGTCCATTCTCCATGGAATGCACTCAAAGAAAGAAACCTTTCAGTGCACCTCTTGCAGTGCCCAGCGATTGCATAATGAGAGTCATTCGTAGCAATATTTATTAATTTTACTTTCTGGTGATTATTTTATTTCAGTAATATATCTGTTATCCACACATAAAAGTGAATGAGTCCATATTGCATCCACCCGCTTGCCGCGTCGCCGTACTCTCCGCCGTCGCCGCGCCGGCCAGAACCGGAGTCGTCCGTGCGTTCGAAAAAACGATTTAAAATTCGGGGTTGCAAATTGGTGCAAGGTTTGACTTTAGATTCACAATATAGAAGCTTCAAAGAACGACATGATATAAGTTACTTAGTGTAAGCCGGTGATAATGTCTACTTTTTTTCTACGTTTATGTAAAAAATAGGTTGAAAACAGGCTCCGCCATTTTGTTATGTATCTATGGTTATTGATGAAACAAAATATTTAAAAACCCTTCAAATGAAAGAAAAGTGTCAATTAAGATGGTATAATTGTTTTGTCGATAAAACTATTTATAAAACCACTGCACGAGGATAAAGTCGGCAATTTTCAGAAAAAATCGATGGTCGTCGTTTTTCGCTAAATTTGTTCAACTTTGACCTCACATATATTGTTAAAGTGAAAATACAGGACCAAAATAATATGGTTAGTTATGCACAAATTGTTTGAGAATGTTTATGCGAAGTTTAAACTTCCTAGCTCAAAAAAATCGATTTTGAGGTTTTGGCCAGCTTTTTTCGATTCTAGCCCACTGTGCGTCGGCGCTCTTACATAATTCGGTATCCCGAGAAGACTTTATATAAGTCACACACCCTCTCTGCGAACCTCATGCGCTCCCAAAAGCTGTTTTCTGGATTTGATGAATTACTTTGATTTCCTTTTTTTTGTATTTTGATAACTATCTTCTCCCATCGTAATTATAATTGTAAAATCAAGTCAAGGTAAGTGGTGTCTCTATATTCTCCACTGACTATTGTTAGTTTTCGTGGTGTTTCTGAATTCGGTAGTAATTTCTGTAAGACATCGTAGAGAAGGCTTCTTGCAAAAATCCTTCAACTGATCACATAGGCATTGAATTGTATAATAGGAGATATTTTGGGCACACTTATGCTACTTTACGAAAATTTACGAACGTAGCTCCTTGTCTTGAGTGAAATGCGAAATCCACCGTCTGAATGTTGATTATTTCGGAAACCATACCGGTGCCATTTAAGGGTCCAAGAGGCTGTTTCTATATGTCTATCGGATATGTGGTACGTCAAACGAGTTTTTCCGAGGGAAAGTATTCAGAGTTTTAAATTATGAACGTAAAAAGTTACAGGAAGCCGTTAATTTTTAAAAATATTATCACTTTTCTCGATGTGGGAACAATAAATCTGTGTTTTCTTTTGATGTGCGAATCCGTGTATTTATTGATTACTTTGAAGCTAATAACATTGCTATGATTTACTTAAATGTCACTGTCCCTCATTTTCTAATTATTTTCGCATGCATTGTAACCTGATATCGTGGTTCCTTTTGACGAACCTCACGCTTCATATCTCTCCATAAAAATTCCATTCAATTTCACCTATTCTATTATTCGCCGATCACTTTGTCCTTGACCACTATTGTGATCATTCACTCTATTTTGTCAACTCATGAATTATGTTGTCCAATAATTTTGGTCAGTGTAGATAATGTTCTATTAGTGTTGAATCCAAGCCAGATGGAGACGTACCTTATGTGTAACGCTCTGGTATATTAATATTTTTTAATAATCGTATTTCATAGAATTCATTTATAAAATTGTGTAGGCTTCATTGCACATTTGAACCTTCTTATTGTAAGGTATCAATTGTATTTGCGTTGATGTGAATTCAATGAATTACGCAAGTCAGGATCGAATTCACTGTCTAACTTTGCATCAGAAGCCAAGTTTTGCTAGTGGTAGCATTAGCACCTCTGTTTGCTCTGATCGGGTAAAATTTACCACTGCAAAGGTACTGAGTTGAAGTTACCACATGTGGAGTTCAAATTCGTAGTAATATCATCTCAGAAGCAATAACACAATGGGCCAGATTTGAAATATTTCATCGATCAATTGGGAGAGTTGCTCGGGTTGAAGAGTTAGTCATCAAGGAGTATAAAAAGTGGGTTGAAATTAGTGAATAAAATTGTGACTAAGGTTGTAATTGTTTTGGAGTAGGGTAAGTTTAATTAACCAAGGAATCAAGGAATTGAACCATTGGTCATTACACCAATCGTAAAGGCTATTAACAACTTTGGTTTATAAACAACATTATGGCAAAAGGTTGACTTTTTGAAACATATTTTGGACTCATCACAGTTTACCTTGTGCGCATGTTTCTCCATCGCCTTGATCATGGTATCCATCGTTGCAATTGCACTCTCCTTTCCCATAACTTGAGCTGCACGTCGAATTTTTTATTTCTTCACATCCAGTGTTCATAAAGCATGGACTTCCGATAGTTGCCTTTCCTGTCATTGAAAATGAAAAATCAGAACAACGAGACTCAGCTTAATGTTTTGCATTTGACTTGACATCAAAATATGGCTCAATGCGCCTAATAGTTTATGTGGTACGTGACAAAAAAAATGTGCTGAGAAGTGTTAAACAGATGTTGGCTGGCGATTTGAAAATAAAGTTTTCGAGGAAAATACGCAGATACAGGACGATTTAATCGGTCGTGAAAAATTTCCATATTGCGGAGATACACACTCGTACACACACGGGGTGAGCCTTTCCATTAATTTTATTTTGAGAACGTCGGCCTTTGGTGCACTATTTAAATGCAAGTGTTCCTGTCCAAACTTACGTTCAAGCACTGAAGCCGCATTTGTAATTGGATATATATTCGTTAAAAATATACATTTACAACTTTTTTATTATATATACTGAATTCACAATATTTTTATCAATTTTAGTATAAGGCTAATTAAAAAAAAATTCTTACTTTGAGATATACAGTCCTGGGAATCTACGTTTATGATCAAATAATCAATTACATTCCTCCCAATAATATATTACCTTGTAAGGTACGAGGTACAATTGTCGTTTTAAATTATTTATAACGATTATCGATAGCACTAACAATTGCTATGTGTCCTTGAGAATCAGACTAGAGCGTCTTCGTGATATCCTTCTTCCAACGCACTTGTGCATACCTGATATCATTACTAGTTTTTTTTGGTGATGAAATGTTAAACATTTCAAATTAAATCTTTATAGTTAAAATAGTCGTAAATAGTCCCAGCTACACCAATTATAATTCATGATCGGCTGTACCACTATTAATGAAATTTCGTTTACAGCTATATTATTGATATACTGTCATTCAGTGTGAATATCCTGATATCAATTTTATATTTAAATTAATTGTTAAAGTTGCAATCAGCCATAATAATGAAATGTATTTGAAATGCAATACTTCGACTAATTTGATATACAATAAAACGGAAAAATTGAAATATCATCACCGGAAATATTTTAATTGTTCTAATCGAATCGTAAACGTATTCCCCCACAAATATTTGTAACAAGAAGTTATTATGAACATGAATGTTTTTTCCTCCAAAATCTTGCCTTTTACGTTCCCCTAATTAAACAATCATACACCGATGGGGCTTCAGTGACAAAAATTTATATCCAACAATTGCTAGGGTATTTCACAGCTCAACTGCAATAAACATAGGAAACATCATATTCGAAAATATTCCAGGTCATCCCATCAAATCGTAAACATTTTTCACGAATATTTCCATCAAGAACTAATTTTGAGTATGAATACATTTTCCCCAACATTTCACTTGTCAAATCACTTAATTAAACAATCAAAAAACGATGGATAAGGTTCGCTCAAGGAAATATCTCGCATTATAACTTTGTTATGGCGTTTAACATTACAAATTGGTAGATATTCTTGCTCCATATGTTGCTTTAGTGTCATGCGCAACTAACGTTTAAATAGGCTACCATGGTCCTTATCACCTTAACACATTTCAGGTCGTCACCAGCATTGCTTATAGCCTAGCAGCTGCATGATCCTTATGAGTCACACACTGTTTTCCCCGTCCCCACTTCGTGTTTGTCGCAGTATTCTCCGTCCTTAGAATCTCGGAGATGAATGATATAATTTACGTTAGTCCTAATTAGAATACCTCAAGGAAACACTTCAAAATGCCCTCATTGCAAAAAAAACTTTCGTTTTCGTCGTATTTGAGTAATATTGGTTTTCACTCAGTGGTGGACACATTTGAAATAGTCACTTAAATGGGAACCTTGAAAAATTATATCTTTCATTCATGATTAGAGCCATGAAATCGTTAGGGGAACAAAGAATGCTTGTATGAAGTCGCTTCTTGCCTCTAATGAAGCTCGTGGAATAACAATGTGGAATTTCGTAGTACCTACTATTTTCAACCGAAATTTTGAAGAACATTTTAGCTTAATGGCATTAGAAGGTGGTATCTCTATCTTCTCCATGCAATTTTTAGAAAATCATCGAAGTTTGGGTATATTCTATTATATCATTATTAAGAAAAAAAACCTAATGTTCCAATAAACATCGATTAACTGGTAACAAAGGTACCAAATTAAGTAATTAGCTGTAATTAGACGACAATAATGTTTCCCTACGAAAATTTATGAATGTAGCACATTCTCTCGAGTGAAGTCGTAGTAGCTCCCTTAGTCTTGACAGACAGAATCTGAATGCTGATTTTTCGGAACTACTCATGTCCCTTGCATGGATTTATGATCTTAACATGGCTGTTAATGGTTCTGGAGCAGGGTTGGGTTATTTTACCATGGAATCGATGCGTTGAACTCATTGGTCACACCAACAAAAGATAGGGAAATTGACCACTCAAATTCGTCTTTAATGTTAGTTTTGCAGCAATCATATAGATCACGGCCGTATCCGGAAATTGAGTCAACAGAATGGCATTACTGTAATGAAATCCGGCTCAGTTTATAATTCAAGGGTGTGAGTTTACACATAAATGTACTATATTTGCTATGAATGCATTTGATTCCCACAAATATAGATCTAAAAAGAGGACTCATTTTCATATCATTTCTCAAAGTTTTACTGGCTTACCATTTACGCAAGATTTCCCATCGTCGCTAGCATGCATTCCATCCTTGCAAGCACACTGTCCCTTTCCAATAGCTGCATTGCACTGCGAACCTGTGACTTTTTCACATCCTACATTGTTAGTGCAGGTAATTCCAATAGTTGCGTTACCTGAAAAAGGAAATGAAAAGTCAATTCAATCAAAAATCAAATTTTTTATCAAAAAAGTCAATCAAAAGTCAAAAATACAAAACTTAGCAAGTATATTTTTGCAATTGACTTGACATCAAAGAATAATTTTAATTCCCCACATTAATAACATTGATTTTTCTGGCATAAGTGATATTAACATTTTGTATTGTTTCATTGGCTAGAAAGTAAAAACTTTAAAACAACTGTTCTACTGAATTGTGTCTAAGTATTGAGTTGTAATTTTGTAGTCAAATGAAATGTTTTGAGAAATTGCATGTGATGCACTTCACGAAGGGATATTAATTAAAGAAGACTGTCACGCTCGAACCAGAAATTTCAAACAGTAGAAGGTAGGTAACATAAGAAAATAACGATAACGCTGGGAATTGATAACATTCTCGTACGATTATTTTTTTCTTGCGATAAACGATACGAATGAACGATTTGCGATAAACGCTCAAGGGGTCTAAGCTTGACTTGTCCGAGCACCCGGGAACGAAGCGAGTGATGATGTCGAATGGTAGGCCAAGTTTAGCAGATAACGGAATGTTTGAGACAAAGTGGGCCTTGTGCGACATTTGCCGTTCGAGTGAGACGGGGAGTGAGATGCGACGTCACAGAAACGTGCGCTCGAGTAGGAAACAACCGCTGATTTCAAACAGCGTCTCTATGGTCAGTTCCACTATGTGACGAATGACCTCGCTGGTAGGACTGTTAGGAATGCTTCAATCCGATTCGATTGATACTATCACGTTTTCGATTCGAATCACTAAAACTTTGTCTATACTATTCCTGGAAAATGCGTTTCTGGAGTTTGCTTACTCTCCTACAGATGCCGTCTCGCAAGGGCAGAAAGAAAGAGGCTCTTCGTTCGAAAAGGAGCTAGAGCTAAGGAATGATGCACAAAGTCAATAAAAAGTTACTGCGAGTAGGAGTAAAATCAGAAAAAAATAATTGCTTTTCAAAATTTGCAAATCATTAATCCAATGGGGTAGTTTCCTTCATCAAAGAATACGAAAGGCATTGATTGCGATTCGTTACCCGACATTAGTGTATTCATAATTTGCAAATTATTTTGTTTTGAAATCCCAGTTTTGAAATTGATATATGGTATTAATAATCCTCATTTAACCCATAATTCCCCAGACTGTATTCCGGGCTTTTATCTTCGGTTTTTTCGCATTTTCCGGTTTATTTCGGCCAAATTAAGACGAATTTTTGGAAAAAATAATCTTTTCATCGCATCATATCATTTTCAAAATGCTGCGTATACGCAACGCTGGGAATACTCCGGTAAATAAATACAAAAAAAGTAATTTTTAAAAATTAGGCTACATCTTTTATTTTTTATCTTCATTCGTACATTTGACATCTTCCCGGGAGTTATCAGTATTCCTTCGGAGAAAATGCCGCATTCTGTCTTAACAGATATGCTGGGGGTATGTCGTTTTTCCTAGGGTGTCTCATATGTGCGCATCGATTTTTATGCCAAACGCCATCAGCCATAAAAATACAATTATATGAATGAAAATTTTTGTGGAAATGACAAAATTAGAATTAGAGATACTTTAAAAAGTCATTAAATCGAAGAAAAACATTATTCTGAGGCAGAGACTAGTTCTGAGAATTAGAATTCAAAAATGTTGCGTTAACGCAACGCTGGGGATTAATGGGTTAAGCCAAGCGCTACCAGCTAGCAGTTTGCATCGTGCCGGCGCACACAGCCTCGCACCAAACCTCACACGGCGGCAGCCGGAACCAGAATGACGTCGCACGGGTTTTTCACAGCATTTATACTTAGCCGTCGCGTTTTCACGCACTTGAAAATTTTCACTTTTCATTTAATCACGAAAAATGGATATCGTCATTAAAGAATCTAAAAACGAGAAACACTTACTCCAGGAGTAATATTCTTTCGATTTATGCAATAAACAATTGGAAACCACCCTATTGAGAGGAAAATGCGACACATCAACCCTAAGATTATTGATCAAAGACGGTTATACTAAACTGACAAAAACGACGGAAATATTTATGAATAGAAGGTAGTAGTATTAAGTTCATATGGTGCATCGGCAGCTAAGGCCATTTCGCACCACGTGCTGATTGTAAAAGAAACAATTATTATGAAAAACCAGTCTGGTTTTAAATAACGCAAAAAATTTAAAAGAGTAGCAATTGATTAATTAGAGAATAATTACATAATAAAATAAATTATTATAATTAGATAATTAAGTAATTAGAAAATAAAGCCGAGAAAAGCTGACAAATCATTCTGCCTCTAAGCAATCGCCTGACCATTTTATTGGGAAAATGATCTTCGTTATCGTTAATCCAATTTGTTTTTTTCTATTGGGCTAAGCTTCGCTACGCGGGCAGTATGTTAGACACTCAGGCTCATATCAGGCAAAACAACACCCATATTTATCATTCTGCTTGCCTTTTCAGGTATGTAATTATGAAGATGATGCTTGCTTAGACACATGAATCTAAATTTTAGCAAACCATTATCTTCATAAATGTCAATTATGCTTCTTATCTCTTATCCTGTCTATTATGCTTAATATCTCTCCTCTGGCAAGTTATGTGTTACGTTTCAAGCAACCGCATTATGTAACAAGGCTCTATAGGAATGACACTGTCCTCCGCAAACCTTTCAAATAGAAATTAACTACTCACAGTGAAAGAACCGATACAAAATCAATATTCAACATAATTTATGGTCTTATAAATACATTGAAAAATTCTCTAAATGGTGCAGCAACAAGTATAATAATAATTTACTCGAGTAACCATGTCCTTGTTACCAAAATATTTTATGCCCAACGTAGAATTTTCACGGAATAGAAAGCATAAATATATATTTTTTTCTTTCAATGAAAGTTCAAATGTTAAGAAACCGCTAACCACTAAATGATTCACTGGAAATATTTCGCAGCATGCGAAATATCAGACACACGTTTGTGGGAATGCGTTTTCTTTTAACCTGTGAGTGTTCCTGTAGTGACAATCACATGACTGAATTAGCGTTTATATGGTGGCACTGTGACAGTGAACGTCCACAAAGATTATTTTCATACCGGCATCACAGATATACAAAGAGCTGAATGGATTTTAAAATCATTACAAGAATAGTTGGGCATTTGAAAAAGTAAAATGGAAAAATATCTCACCAGTCGCATATTTATAGAATGATAAAGATAATAGTAATCCCATTCTCTGCACACTGGATTGACATACATGGAGCTATAATGGCCTCCTTCGTACAGTCAATGGCTCAGATAGTGCCAAGGAAGAAAACCTCCAAAAAACCTAGGAAATTAATATCTGTGTAATTAAATTTACACTGGAAACTGAAGATTTTATTGCAGTAAAACTAAGTAAGCATCTTTCGAGAACATTGGAATTAGGAGTAGGATAATTTGAAAACCACACAATCTAAGCATTTCTGAAAATAAAAGTAGAGAACTTCCCATTGGAACTGAGAAATCATGGTTGATTTAGTGATTCTGCAAAAAAAATTGTCCTGAATTTCGTGAAAATTACTCTTTTTAAAGGCAATAATTTATGCATCGTCGCTTCGCTGAATGCGATTCCTTCTGTCCTTGACTGAATTTTTTAAATTTTTTTAATGACCTATTTTAATTAATCACTGAACCCTGCCGCAGAAATGCAATAAAACGTGGAAAGTGACCTACCAGACACTTAAATGAGCGTTAATGGCATAAGTCATTTCGGTAGTGCATATGCTAACCGCAGATTGACGCATAGCAAATATAAACCAAAGCGCCATAAAAAACCTTATGCGTTAACACACTTCGCAATTATGTTGATTAAAATTCAGAAATAGTCTTTTGCTTCGCTGAACGATATTCACTCTATCCTCAATACCCATACCAAAGTTAGGGCTAAGGGAGTGCAGACAATATACTACAAGAAATTATAAGTATTTTCTTACTTTCCTATTTCAATGCCGAAGATCTTGGCGATTCCCGCACAAAACCCCGTAAGTCGTCGATGGAAATGCATTTTTCGTAAACGGGAGAACTCGTGGAATTCCAAGCACCTCATTTTCCGCCTCTTCTACCTCTCCGATTGCGAGCACATGCGACGACTATGCCTTCATTATAATGAGGACAAACCTCTCGGCTTAAACACGAAGATAACTGGATGGGGTATACACCACTCGCCCGCCCGCTTTCGGCTGGAGTCACACGCTCGCCTCCTTACCATGTGACTCGCACACGACCGCGAAGTCGTATGCGGTTGAAATTTCGTGCAAGGACCCCAAGGAAGGACATCCCGTTTGAATAGTTGGAATTATTTGGTCTTGAGAATAACATCAAAGTTGACTTCATCTGACATATGGATAAGTGTGTTTTGCCACGTTCGCTAACGGCTACATTTCGGGAAAATACTTTTTTATTCTATTCCGATTTTATGTATGGTATCATAATAATATATGCATTTTTAAAAAAGTTGTACAACGGATGGTAATTACTCTTTTATCACCTAAAATTTCAAATTAATTTGAATAATTTTTGCTCAATATCAGTAGTTGTGATCTAATATGCATTTGCACTTATTCCATTAAAATCTAACATTCGTGATATAAGAGTTTAAATGCCGTTCATAATTTTAAATAGAATGCTAAAATGCTGATGTTCTTTGAAAATGAGTAACTTTTGATCTATTGAATTGAGTCGGAAAATGTGTTAAAGGTATCATGCCACCATTGTTTTTGCGAATAGAATATGTTGTATGTAAAAACCTATCTAAAAACCTATTTCAGGAATTTCGGACGACCTAATTATCCGTATCTCAGTAATTTTGATGGGATTTTCTCAGCATACCGGCTTTCAACAGCTCAAGTGTTTGTTAAACTTTATGTATGGTATCACATAACAACAACTATTAACAAAGCTTTAATATATGCAGAGGATATCGTGAAAAATGCCATACTTCCCATTGGACACCTTTCCGCAGAGTGGTTTCTGGTAAAAGAGTTTAAATGTCGCTCATAATTTTTAAATATAACGCTAAAATTCTGTTGTTCTTTGAAATCGAGTAGCTTTTGAACTATTGAATTATGTCGGAAAGTGTGTTAAAGGTATCATGCCATCATTTTTTTTGCAAATAGAATATTAGTATCTAATAAAACTTCTTTGGTAACCAAATGACAGGTGCAGTATACGAAAAGTTATTAATTGTCAAACAATTCACTCTCTTTTTAGAATTTCGATCTCAGGAAGTTATTTATAAAAAAGATAGTAACACATTATTCTACCTTTTAACAATAGGATACATTGTCACATACATAAAATATAATTGTGGAAAAGTGCTACCGTCTTTTATTTAAATATGCCTAACATACCCCATTTAACGTGTGAATTTGTTGGAATCATTGGAAGGCAGATCGGATAGGTAGGATAAGAAGATAATGCAAATGGGCTGTAGATATTTTTCATCATTTTGAACCTTTCGTCATAGTTGCTTCGTTATATCCTGCCTCCAACGTACTGTGATTCCCCTGAAAACACTTCTATGTTGTAAAGAGTTTATAATTGAAATATTTTCACAATGAAATTTAATAAGACTAGATCATGACCCGGAGGCTATCCGCATGTTCAATAAAATGAAAATTCAACGCACAAAATATACTATTACATCTTAGAATCTAGTAGAATCGCAAACCATTAAACTGCGAGTGTTTCTGTAAGGAAGCTATGCATATTTTATTGAATAGTATTTTGAGGAGGAGAAGACGGACAGCTGAGGTCATTTGCCCCATGAGGGAAAGGTATGGAAGGAAGAGCGGAGAATGCTCAGAATCGGCATTAGCCTACTCTTGACGAAAGGGGACCACAGCTAAACGTCCAATCCGACGGACGGAGCGTTGCGTCGTATGAAATGTCCTCCGCACAAAATTCAAGCAGATATTAGACAGGATCTGAAAATTCCCTGCCATAGCCGGGATTCGAACCCTAGCCCACGGGGTAGGAAGCTATCACTCTAGCCACAACAACAACCTTATCCCCGCATTTTTGTCCTCTATCGTTTTTTTCTATTTGGCAACTACAATAACCACACCAATAACGAAAAGGATGCATTCGCTTCCCAAGTATATCTGACACTTGCTATTTGCATATTGAATTGGAATGCAATCTTGGTCCATTTAAATAATAGCATCCGTGGAGAACTGAATTTTCAGTCCGCATAAATTGTCTTTCTCACCTGCAACACATATAAGGTCGTCACCCGCGTAGAATCCGGCCTTGCAGGTACAAAATCCTGCTGAGGTACACTCTGTATTACCAGTGCAATTTTTATATTTGCTGCAGGCATCCCCGAGCTCAGAATCTGGAAAAATAATAATATTGTTGTTATTTATCAGCAGTTGTGCAGCGAGGGGGGTTTTGGGGGATAACCCCCCCCCCCCAGAGCTCAGAGAATTTTTAAAGTTCAATTTATTTTACTTAATTGGACTAATATGTCTTATAGGATAATGTAAGGATTATTAAAATATCCCTCAGAAGGCCGTAAAACTTACCATTTTGAACCATTTAGGTATCTTAAAATTTTCTGGGGGAAGGCCCCCGCATCTCCCGCTTCCCCTGCAGGGTATTCCGTACCCCCTAACTCCCCAGTATTAGTCGTGCCTAAAACCCCCCCTTGCCTCAATTCCTAGCTGCCTCCCTGTTCATAAGATGTATCCAGTATGATGTGATGCTATGTTTACCACAATTTTCCTCTCCCAAGTTAAAATTAATTGCTTGAACTTTTCTGGTTTAAGTATTAGTAATAGCTGCTTCGTTGGCGGCCTAGAAATATAATAGCTTGGAATCCTCATTATAATTACACTCTTCCTGAGCGATATATTTTTTAACTTAATCCGCTTTCAAAAGCGGTTTTCTGGATTTGATTTACCCATAATTCCCCAGACTGTATTCCGGGCTTTTATCTTCGGTTTTTTCGCATTTTCCGGTTTATTTCGGCCAAATTAAGATGAATTTTTGGAAAAAATAATATTTTCATCGCATCATATCATTTTCAAAATGCTGCGTATACGCAACGCTGGGAATACTCCGGTAAATAAATACAAAAAAAGTAATTTTTAAAAATTAGGCTACATCTTTTATTTTTTATCTTCGTTCGTACATTTGACATCTTCCCGGGAGTTATCAGTATTCCTTCGGAGAAAATGCCGCATTCTGTCCTAACAGATATGCTGGGGGTATGTCGTTTTTCCTAGGGTGTCTCATATGTGCGCATCGATTTTTATGCCAAACGCCATCAGCCATAAAAATACAATTATATGAATGAAAATTTTTGTGGAAATGACAAAATTAGAATTAGAGATACTTTAAAAAGTCATTAAACCGAAGAAAAACATTATTCTGAGGTAGAGACTAGTTCTGAGAATTAGATTTCAAAAATGTTGCGCTAACGCAAGGCTGGGGATTAATGGGTTAATTCCTTTGAATTACACTTTTTCATCTTGATTACTATCTTAATCCATCATTGGTGTACTACCTCAAATGGTTGTAAGTGGTATATACGAAATGGAATGTGACTGTGGGCTGTCAGACATAGGGAAGACAGGAAAAGCCATCAGAGTCAAGGAAGATGTGAAAGGAATGGAAAAGAAAGAATTCTGACAACCGGTCACCGTAGAAGTTGCTTGGCCAGAGCCAGGCCATGAAATACTCTTTGATGGCGTGGAAGCGTTGGCGGAAGTGAAGCGCTACTTTCCGAGATCGATGTCAGAAGCAATCGATAAGGCGAAGAAACCCCATTACTTCCACAGTGAAAGCGGATATAACCCTCCCTCAGTCTAAACACTTGCGCTGAAGCCACCAGCCAATTAGAAGCACGAGTGGAAAAAACTTCAGGAGACCACGAGTACACATATGTATCGCCCAGAATGCAACGGAATTGGACTCAACCTGAAGACGTCTCTAATACAGAGGACGAAACTTGTAACGAAAATTCAACCGACGCGGCGTATACCCGGAAGATGGACGCTGATACTAAACTCGGTTCAATTTATTTTTGCGAGTGGGCTGGTGTGGAAAAAGAAAGTGGGGTTGAGGGGAGAGACAATTTCTCGACAGTTGACTTTCCCTTTGCCAATCGCCAAGCAGCAGCCGCGGCCTAGCACTTCGGAAATTCAGTCGCGGTCATACGCTTGTCGCGTTAACATTGTGAATCTGCTTGTGGAGCAGTGTTGCCAAACCTATCGCGTTCTCCCTGTATGCTTTTAAGTATACCTTTCACCAACGGTGCCGCATACAGCGTGGTAGCTGACAATGTCGTGGGTGTCTAAGAATGGATTATCCTCAACCAGTACCTTTTTAAGCTAACGGGCCTTGATGCTGGAGATATGGCAAAAAAGGAGGTAGTCCGGCACTCATTTCCAGACCACGTTGTGTATTGCTGTGATTGTTTGCAATAGTTGCCAGCAGTTGTCAGAGCTTCGTTTGTGAGACGTATTGGTTATTTTCATTTTACAGCAAAATATCCGACGATAGAGGCTTGTAAGCCCTCATATTTTGTATTATTTATAATACTAATACCTGAGTAAGCGTATAAAAATATAAAACTGTGGCAGTGAAACCAAAAATTTTATTAGACGTAAGTAATATCGTTGTAGCTGCCTGAACCACGGCGTTTGGAGATGGATACGTTGATTGTAAGTTGATGTTATCGACGGCACCTCATTCATCTACGTAATTAGGACATTTTGGTGCTTTATAATGTCCGCTATGCTTATATGTACCATAACTTCATGAATTTCTTCGTAAGTACCGGAATAATTATCGAGCAGGACTGCCTGTGCTTGTATTATACGTTGAATACCAGTGAATATATCTTGTGCTCGCTGATTGGAGATTTCTTCTAACATATTTTGTGCCCAAACAGTTTTATTATGAACGTGAACACTCCTGTTAATCTACTGCTGAGGATCATATTGTTAGTGGTTTTAATGCACAAAGTATGAAAAGGTTGAAAAATAACGGCCAAAATTTGTAATTACATGTTCCATCAAGACTGAATTGTAAAAAGTGCTATTGCGATATCGATAAATGTCTGGAAGTAATTTAAAAATTATCAGTGGCGTGTTCAACTCCGTTGTTCACCGTAGATATGACATTTCACAATCAAGGTGCCAAGATAGAATTGTACGTGAAGTTTGTTTTTCTAGTATATCAACCGTATCAAAGAATAGCAGTGAGAAAAGTCACCTGTGCCTCTTGCGTGAGTAAATTTAGGGCTTTGAATCAGTGAATAAGCAGTATTTTTCATCATAATATAAATATTTTTCATCTCTTTGTTTGCAATTTGTACGTGATGAGTATAAAAAGGTTGTGACTTCCAGGTTTTAATGATTGTATTTGCCCATTTCCCAATATATTTTTATGGTGTGCGCTTTTATATCGTTTGTGGATTTACCTATATTTTTGAAATGCGTTGTAGCTTGTGTGTGCGATGGCAGCGGAACCGAATCGCGATCTCACACGTTAGTTTTGTGGAGGCTATTATGCTATGAATTTGTATTCTTGAAACCAAGGAAATGGTGAAACTCTGTCACATTATTATGAGATAAAACAAATATCTCAACGTTCAAGTAGTGGTGGTATAGGTGTGATTTATTCCTTATCTGCTACTGAGGAATAGAGATTGTAAATGCAATAAAAGTTACGAAAAATTGGCTTTGGCCTAACTGGAGAAGAGGTATTAGTCAGAGCATAGTGTTACATTGTTGTTTCTCCGACTCTTCATTGAATTTCTTAAGGGGTATTTTTCTATCGTTATTTATTCACAGGTATAGACAATATTTTACCTTTTCTTTTGGGCTCATGGGTCAAGTATTATTTTTACAAATGTCCAGCAAATGCTCTTCCTAAGTCTTTTGCTCGGATGTTGATGGCTGTTCAAGCTCAGGTGCAGGTAGTTGTTCCACTGTGATAACTTACTTCAGCTGTTCATTGTTTTCCGCTAATGGCTGTTCATGTTCATCCGTATGAGGCATCTAGGACTCCTCCATCAGTGGCACCTCAGCATTAGCTGTAGACGGCGGCACGACTGTTAGTGGTCACTCGGTCTCTTCTTTTGATGTTACAGCCTCTATGGATCTCCCAACTGACTTAAGAGCAAGGTGTTTCTTAGACGTTTTAAGATCCGTAGCACAAAAGATAGACTAAGAAATAACTTTTTTGCTGGGTCCTCTAATTTCATATTTTAAGTATACATGAACAAATTCATTATTGATGCTCATAGGAGACACGTCTTGAGCAAAGTTTGTAAAAAGAGATGAAAAGTCTTGTTAAGGGATCTTCTTACGTGGATTCTGCTACTTACACTGCTCTTTTTTTCATTTATATTCCTGGCCATTAAATACTTCCCCATGTAGTGGCTGCAGAAAATATGATGCATGGGGAGGCGATTTTACTATTGTTACATTTTTTTGAGCGGACTGTATAAGGTTTGTGGAAATATGAGTGAAGCGTCCATCGTGTAATAAGAGTGCTGGTCTCTCTGTGCCGATTTTAGTTTTTCAATAAATCTCTGAACTAATTGTGAAAAACTTTAGTCTACATCCGACCCCTTTCGCTTACCGATGCAGGTGTTTGTGGGGGCATGTAATTATCAATCAGATTTTCCATATCGTTTTTCAATATTTTTCTTTAAAAATACATTATATAAGAGGAATATTACCATCAGCAGGAACAAAAAGCAATGCTTTAGTGCTCCAATGCGGTAGCGATGTTGTAAAGGGGCCTATTTTGCGTTGACTATTTTGATTAATAGCGCTTTCAACTCCGGTTTTGGATCTTGAGATAATTGTCCTTTCCCGCGAGTTCCACAAACATAATATTGTACAGTACTCTTGGGAATGCGGTAAAAACAGTGCTTATCCACGGGCAGTTTGTCCCAATTTTTAACATAATTCATAGCATTGTCAAGGTCTCAGTCGCGCAGGATAGTCCAGCACCATTCCGAGTTTTACTTCAATTAGTTTTACGCCATTATTTGCAACTTAGCCATACGTTTAAACCAAAAAAAATTTAAAGCTACTAAGAGCTCAGTTAAGTTACATAATAAGTACCTTCGAGCAATTTACATTCAAATTAACTATTGGGATACTTATTCGGGACCGTCATGACCAAGTTATTTCAATTCTATACCCCTGTCACCCAAGTTTCTTTAAAAATTTTGGGGATAACTGAAACGTCCCGAATACAAAAACAACAGGAAGCTTAAGAGTGATAACAGCTCTGTAAAAGAATAAAATCAACCTTAATGTTTATCCTAAAGTAGTTATTACGTAGTTTGAAATTTCTCAAAACATAGGTAGCAATGAAAACCAGCAAATCTCACTAAGACAGGTCTTTGAGGTCCACAGGTTCCTTTGAAATATCTCCACACTAAAATTTCACAGCATCTTAAACTAACAAAATGATTCCAAATGAGGTAAGGCATGTTGTTCAAGGAATAAAAGAAGATGCAGGTATGCCAAGCTGATAACCTTCACATTCCCATAAATAAGCACATGATCTACCCATGCCCTAGTTATACCCTGGTCACAGTCACCCCCCGATCACCTTATGATGTGTAAAAGATCGACTGAAAAAATACCTTCCACATGCCATTTTCTGCGAAAATTAGGAAAAAATATTTTTTCAACCAACCTCGGAGGCAATCTTCACTGGTGTATCCGTGGTCGCAGATGCAAAGCCCGGGGCCATCGTAACTGCTACAATGTCCATTGTATAATGTTTCACATCCTGCACCATTCATGCATGAGTCGCCAGCTTTCACCTGTCCTGTAATTGAAAAAAATTTTGAAACAACTTTTTTCCATCGATTCAGGAGGATGTGAGCAAGATGAGTGCCCTTTCATGTAGACGTATCACAATAAATGGAGCGTAGGAGTCGGAACAATGCGGGCACGTAGCAAAAATTTCGCTTCGGTGGGGTGCTTATGTGGTATACGGGTTGTCTTCTCTGGCTTTTCCACAGTTGAAACGATACCGAGGAAACCTGTAAAACTTGAGAGCAATTTCGTCCTAACATGAATGTGCTTTGTCGATTTATTAAGAGTTTCGTTCGCCCTTCGATATATTAATTATACATATTAAATTGAAACACGAAGTGCTTGAAAAATAAAAAAAACGACGAAGACGTTAACTATTTTTCGCTACATTAATCACAAAGAAGTATAAGTATGAATGATTTTACGAAGGGGAGTTCAACTTACCACGAACACAGTCTAGGTTATCATCAGCATGAAAGTTTGGCAGGCAGGTGCAATATCCATCGCCGTCGGAGTTGCACTTTCCATTAACTAAAGTGTCACAATTTTTCTTGCGGTTTTCCCAGCATGGATCTCCGACCTTTGCTAAAAATGAATATTCAAGATATTAGAGAACTAATAAGCGAGATATTTTTGAAAAATGAAGGATTCCTTTATCCGCATACTTATATCAAAGTATCAGAATGAAATGTAATAACGACCTAACATCCCTGTAAAAAAACATTATCATAACTGGTCAGAAATCTTAAGATCAAGTTGACGCAGCTATCCAATCAATTCTTCAATCAGCTAATCTTTTTACTCCTACGCATTTCATATCCTATTTTACCCGTTCCATATATTATTCGCGCTCTTCCGTATACATTCTTGCGATCTAGTTGTCCCTCGACGATTGTCATCAGCTTAAATGTGTATTGCTTTTCGTTATATAGGTAGATAATACGAGGAGAGCTCAATAAGTAGTGCAATGCATTTTTTCTGAAACAGGATTTGTTTTATTCAGCATTTAGATAAACCACGTTATTACCCAATCTTTCAGCTACGCAACACTATTTATCAACGTATTTTTCACTCAATGTTACGGCTTGAAGTCATATTGAAGGGAGGGCCTACATGACAACACTGCACCATTCCATTGGTCAATGTCAGAGCCAACGACGTACGGCATCAATAACTTCTTCATCATCCCTGTAACGGCGATGATAAACGCGCAATGCCCAACGACTTACCGTGCTTTTGTCCACTAGATCACTGTATACATGCTGCAAAAGCCTATGTTTATGTGAGATACAGTGGTTTTCCGCGAAAAAAACTCATTTTTTATCCGTTTTTTGGAACGCGCAAAAGCGCAGTTACTTATCGGAGGTAATTTCAACTATACGAGACGTATAGGCGTACGAGGCACAATAAATACGAAGTTTTTCAACCAAATTGACCGTGAAAAAGTTGTGTTGTATTACTTGTTCAACTCACCTCTTGGAAATTTAGGCCACTCGAAGGAAGAAAAGAAACACATTCTACCCGAAACTCTCAAATTGCCTCTAAATTTGGCATATCTATGCATACTAGGGTGGTTGTTATTTTTTTAAATTTATTTTGGAGCGCTCCCCAGACTTGTTCCATTTCGTTAAAAAAATAAATCGTGAAAATTATTTTTGCAATCGGATTCCGGGAAATGTGCCAGGTAGCAATTAAAGTTGGGAGATTTTGTAGTTTTTGAGTACATAACGGACATAACTGAAGATGATGTTACTCTCGGATTGTTCTATCGCTTTTTTGTTTTTTTTTACAACGACTCGTTCAACATTTAGGATGGCACCCTGGTTGCGTCCGCTCAATATTTGTTTGTTATTCTCACCCGTCGTAAAACGATAAACTTCTTAAGATATGCTATAGAATTCGTAAATATAACCTTGAATGTTATATTTATCACCCGCCAAACATGAGGTCGCGGGTTTGAGTCTCGCCTGAGCAGGATGTCCATCTCCAGGGCATGGTTGTTCGCACATTTTTAATTGTTAAATCTGTTATAACACCCCGAAGTAAAATTGCAAATACGTGCTGCTTTGCCGTTGCTAAGGCAACAGACCGTGGAGCTGCAGATGATGATGGGTGTCAGGAAAACTCCGCGCGAATAACCTTGATCGAAAATCACGGACGAATAGCGTCGGGTTAAATTCGTACCTTCAAATAAAATATGTTTTTAATATTTTCCTCTCGTTATGTGGATATTGGAAAGGAAACTACACTTTCCTGCACTACTAGGTACCTATTCGGAGCACTTACCTGTAACGCAGGTCGCATTACCATCGTAGTGGGTACCATTTACGCATGTACAGGTCCCCTTTCCCGTGAGTGTGCTGCAACTGCTATGTGCCAGTGATTCGCAGCCAACACCGTTCATGCAAATGCTTCCGACATTCGCGTCACCTGAAATTGGAAACATGTGTCGATGGTTACTCTGGGTACAATGGATGTAGTCCTTACCAATTGATTTATCCTTCGTATTGGAACATCTGTTGAGTGACCTTCATTTGTAAGACGAAAAGTGGGTTTGTGTGGCGTAAATACACGAATTTCTATTGGAAGTTACTCTCGCTTGTGCTACTTCCAGTCGTGCGACTGAGCCAGTTGTACGATCTAACCACTAAACACTCAAAGTCTAACCACTTTAATCATTATATTGTAAACGGTGAACCGTTCGAACAAAATTTCCAAAAAACAACGATTGATTTATGTGTGAACAGACCGTAGTTGTTCAAATACGCCAATCTGCTGACAAAAATGTCGTTATTCTCATGCAGTTAACGCTTGTCAAGCTGCCTCAAATGTCATTGCAAATCATCAGCCTTCAATTAAGGATTATTTAAAAAAGTCCAGTCCCATACTTATCACATATACGGAGTTTCTCCTCATGATACACTGGGATTTGTGATATTAACATTATTTGTGACATTAATTCTCTGTAACGCCATTGACGGGTGAAAGAGATAAGTTAACTGACTCTAGTAAGGCCTCACTTGGAATATGCTGCCAGCGTGTGGTACCCTGATGAAGTCGATCTTATGGCGAAAATCAATAGAATACAGCTTAGGACGGCCAGAGTCGGAATGGGTTGTTGCGATGTTCAGCGTTTCCAATATGTTAGGTGAGTTAGGATGGGAATCTTTACAGCAGCGTAGAGCAAAGTATATGCTAAATTTACTTAGTTCTTTCCGCGAAGCTTTTTCCTCATATGACGTGAAACATATCCTTCGTTAACTGTCCTACCGTGGCGTTGACTGTGGTAGGCGTAGTTACGAGAAAAAATAGAGGAAATAGACTGCAAAGCTGGGAGATTTAAAATGTCGTTCTTTTCTCATATTATCATTGCCTATTGTTCTTTTTCTATTTTTCGAACCTTGCATGGATTTGATATTTGAGTTATTAACCGTAGGAAGTTTTTGCCTTCGCATGAAAGTGAACGTACATTTGGATATTATGCATAATATTATTATGACCTCTTGCATGCTGCTTGCTGGTGATTGATCACTCCCTTCGGAGCACCCAAGAGATGGCTCGCAGCTTATTACATCGATAAAAATGTAGATGGATCTGAAAGGTCGTTCAATTGAGATTCCTCTCTTGTGCACACGAAATATCATGGGTCTTTAGAGACAGGTATCTCCATCTACATATTACCAAGCACCTACCACTTACAGAGGTGTTTGGCAGTGGGTGAACCATCACCAACAATCGACAATGGATTAAGATTTACTTTCACCAATATGCACGATTCTTCAAGTACCTATGCGACATATTATCCACTATATCGTACTTATGAAGGCAATTTGCTAATGAGCCTAGATTATGCAAAATCAAGCTGTTAAAATACAAAGAAAATTTAGAAAAAGTAACAGCAAAACCACAGCCGCTCTTCTTCCATCCTGCCCTTCCATTGCCTACAGAAGAGCACCTAACTTAGGTGACATTTTAAGATCCACCCGCCCCCTTCTCCGGCAAACACTCCCCCCACCTTCCTCCCTGTGTCCATGCAACCGCCCCCGTTGTAAGTGCTGCTCCCTGCCATGCCCCACCACCTCACCAGTCATCAATAGATCCTCCTCCGCACCATCTTCTACTTCCTTCAACGTTGTTTACAGACTGTTTTGTAATTTTTGCCCCTCGTATTACATAGGAGAATGTACCACACCCATATCCATCAGAATGAATAACCACAGACACTCTTGCAAAACTCCCCCCTTTCTTGAACCCATCCCCATTCACACTGCCTCACACAACAGTTGTTTCGACAAATGTTTTTTTTTCTAACCTTCATCGAAGTTCTGCCAGAGATGGCAACTACCATCGAGGTGAGAACTAGGGAGATGGCCCACATCTGGATCGAAAAGGTGTTTGAAACGCCCTAGCTAAATATTGCCCATAAACCACCAGAGCAAACCCTATCCCCAATCCCTTCCCCCTCTTCCCCTTCTTCCACCCCCACTACTTCACCCACCAAGGAGGACTACTGGAGGAATTTCCCCTGCCTGCAGCAGTTCACCTTCGGCACCGATGATAGCGGGTCAACCCGTTGAAACGTCTGCACTAGCTAAAGCGGCCGCCAGATTTAGGCACCGAGGAGTGCATCCTTCTCCCCTCTTTTCCCATGATTCAAAGCGTGCAAAGCGTCTTCAGGAAGAAATCAGAGGGAGGGCATCATGGGGCATCATTGCTGTCAATAAGGGATAGTACTTGTTTGCAAGTAGTGTTGATATTTTGAGGCTTGTTCGAATAATTAGTAATTTTTATTTTGTTTATACTAATGAAATTGCATTAATAGAAGTGTAGGAATTACGGAGAAATTAGGTAAAGAGAAGGAGGCGTTAATTTTAATGCCAATTAATGTTTATATGCCTCTTATATGAATTTGTTATTTTATAACTTTCTATATTGATCACAAGTTATCTTTTGCTGCCCTTTACTTTTTTAACGTGTTAAATAATGCTTGTTAATGTTTATATACTTCTTATTTATATTTAATTTTGTAACACTATGTCTAAATGCTTGTGGCAAGAGCAAAAGGGGGTACGGTACGGAAAGTTTCTCGACACGTGATTTTGCCTTTGACAATCGGTAGTCAGCAGGCGTGGCCTAATGCTTCGGAAAATCATTCACTCTTCAGTTCTCCTTGCATGTTTTGAATTATTTCTTTCACCAACGGTGCCGCACTCAACGTGGTAGCTGACAATGTCATGGGCTTCTGTGAAGGGATTACCCTCAATACCTTCCTAATTAGTGGGTATATTGTCTCGGCGCCGGGGCCAAAATACCTGTGGCCACCCATGGCTCACACGTTTTCAGTGACAAAGTAGGGAGGCTATATACATTTGGCAACGTTGTGTTCGCTCCTCCTCTCTCTCTCTCGGTACTACCCCTCTGCAATCAGCGAAGGCCTTCGATAGAATTCGGTCTCTCACGAAAGCTCACCCGCAAATATAAAGTGAACAGACTACAGTGGTACTCTGAGCATGTGCATTACAAAAAGTTGCCGCAACGGAAAAAACAGGTCAAGTTACGCATTATTATTTTGAGTGCTGTGGTACGTTCCTCGCGCGTATGTCGGATCAGAGAGTAAATTTAAATTGAAAACATTGGGGATCGTTTTCTATTTTAATCGGATTGCTAAGCATTGATTTGCTATGATATGCTGTCACGTCACCTCCGACTGTTTCTGATTTGAAGAGAAAGTGGAAAGTTTAGGTATCGGCTATTTACCTTTCAACAAAAGTCCATCATCATCATCATCATCAGCCTTTTAATAGTGACGCATTTCTTCCTTTTTACATCCTTTATAACCAGTCCTGTCTCATTCGGGACCGTACCTAGCTCTCCTTCCCTTCCACTCGTCCATTTATGTTTTTTTTCATCAGGCCATGAACCCTCATAATGTGGCCAGCTAAGTTGTCGCGTCTTTTCATTCAAGATTTTTGAAGACTTCTCTTTTCCCCAACTCTTTCCGTACCTCCTCATTACATTATCGGTCAATCCATTTCATCATGTTTACCCTCCGGTCCCACCGCATCGAATGCTTCCACTCTTCACTTCACCGCTGCCGACAACGTCCACGCTACGCTTCATTTCAGATACATGATCCATATGTAGCATCTGATGAATTTTTTCCTTGATTCTATTATTGTATTCTCAGCTGTAAGAAGATTCTTCCTTTTGTAGAAAACTCTCTTCGACCGCGCTATTCTACTGACTATATCTTCGTATTTTTCGCAAAGACCATTCCTTTAATTCTATTCTTTCCAGTAAATTTGCTTATATCTTAGGCATATAATGATATTCACGTCTCCTTAGAGGAAGCCTATTGGTGTCAAATTTTGAAGCCATTGAAATTTCATGTTTTATTCAATCAAATTCGAGAATTATACACTATTATTACGTAGGCTTCATCAAACGTTTATTTGAACCACAAATTATTGATTCAAAACGTTATATACAGACATGCCACTTTCAAAATTAAATAAAATTCAAAGGACTACATCTTGGGGATAATTTCAGTAGCTTCCAGAAGTTTTTTTTTTCATATTTTAACAAATTTCTGGACATGAAATGAAGAATATTTGGGTTAAAGCAACAAAAGTGCCAGTTACGATTATTTTTTATGTCCTTTATTTCTTTGAGTCCTTAATCTTAAACTCATAAGTTTCTTACCTCATGTTTACCAAAAACCTTACCAACATAAATGAGCCAAGAATAATGCAATATTTGTGCTACTGCTTTACCAGGATACCGAAAAATTACACTCAATAGGAATTACTAATAAAAAAAGTGCGTTGTAGTCGTAGCTTTATAAGGAAAAATACCCAATGAATTCTCATATAATATTTCCTTAGCCCATTTCAAATGAGTTTCATGAAAAGTAACTGCAACTGAACATGTATCGGTAGCCAGTTTTTTTAAACTGTTAATGGTACCTACAACTCATAAAAAATTTCAGAGGAAACTGTAATGAACTCCGTTGGAGTTGGTGGTTAGAATTAGTTTTATTGGTGAAATATTCATGATAATTTGAAAAATTTATTTAAAACGAGCATTTGTACCAAATTATTTGAACCTTTCGCCGGTTATCTATCCAGAATAATAACACAGTGTATTAATATTATGAAATGGTTTTGATTTCTCTTGAATGCTCACCTGCGACACAAAGTAGGCTCTCATTAGCATGAAAATGGTCGCTACAGGTACAAGATCCTTTCCCGTTTGATGAGATGCATCGTCCATGCTGTAGACTGCTGCAAGCCACGTTATCGGTGCAGTAATCACCAACGACTGCGGCTGTGAACGAAAAACAAAAGAAACTTCACTCTTTAGCGAATTTAGATTTGGATATGAATGCGAAGAAAGTGGAAACTCCGACACTCTATTTTTGTTCACTTTTTTCTACTCTTACTCTTGGTTGTCGATCGCTAATTTTGTGAAAATAACTTAAATCCGTTCACTTAACAAAAAAGCGGCGTGATACGGGGAAAACTTCTATAGGCAAATAGAGAGCTTTACAGAGCTTCCACAGGTTTTTAGTTGGGTGCTGTAAAAGACTCGAGAGGCATCATGCTAGACTTATATTTATTGAGAAAACTTGAAGGAAGTTTTTCAGAGCGACCTGATGACAACTGCTCTATCTTTTTAGGCACAATGTAATTACGGTAAAATAGGGTAAATCTAAAGCAGGGTATTTATTTGACAGTTTAAGCCATTTTGTTTTCTCTTCATCAGTGAAAGACTTTCATTCATGCAGTCAAATGGTTCACAGACCGCTCCTCAATAATTAAATATGAATACTTATGGTCATATATAACGTCCTCAAACCTCCCTTGACATATTCATATGGTAACTTTACTTGTAGACGTACATTTTATTTGAAACATATTCCTCATGTAATCTATGTAAAAGTAAACTTCTATAAAGCTGTTGTCAAAGAAATTATTCGTCAATAGTGCTGCAAGGTTAAGTAATGCTTTTTGGACCAGAGTTATTCTTGTTATTTAAATTTTCACTAAAGCAACCTATTTTGGTTTTTTGTATCTCAAATGTTGGCCGCGGTTAAATTGACATGCCTACCAACCTCAAATACATATTTTTGCGATAGTAAAACTCTATTGCCTTCTAAAAGATACATAGTTTTGGACACACCACAAACGTGTTTTCCGTCTCTGTTTTCCCTTTTAATCATTTGCAAACTCAGTAATTTTTATTGGTACTTCTATTACAGATTATGTATCATCTTATTTACTAGGAAAATGAAACGCTTTAGAAAAAATTCAAAATAACCTGAGAAAAAGCATATCTTTTCCGAATAAAAAACTTGAATAACTTTTAAAATGTTGACTTTTCTGGCGAGCGTCCACCCTGCATGTTATGTTGCACCCCATGCTATTTTATTCAGGGTATATCCTATGCCAATTCAACCTTTCGTGTTCACCATTCCCACTACGTTTCGAATCAAAGCCAAGGCGTACCTGCTGCGCAGTCTCCGTTGACAGTACTGTGGAATCCGGGTTCGCAGATGCATTTTCCCTTTGATGTGGAACTGCTGCAATTGCCATTCATCAGTGATTCGCAGCCAGCCCCATTGTAGCAAGTGCTACCAACGTTGGCATTTCCTGGAAATGAGAACGGATTTGAGTCATGTTATGGTCTCGTTCATTCACTCTTTATATCGTATTAGGAATCTGACTCTTGCTTTTTTCAAAGCTTCTGTTGTTTAAAAGTGGTGCCTTTTTAATGAAAACATCATCAGTAATTTTTTATTTTATACAGGCATCCGCTATCCAGGGTAAAACTTTGTGACAGTATTCATCTCCACTCTCTCTATATGTATATACTCTCTTTCCAAGTGTCGCGAGCGATGAATTTGGGGCTTAATATTAAAGTGGATGGTCACAGACTTAGGCCCGTATTCTTAGTCGACCCTGTAGGGCCAGCCGACCCTATCGGCCGTCATCAGCCCCTACATAAACCGATCTCGCCCTACATACGCCCCACATCAAGCCCTACATGTGGCCGTTTTTGGAACTAAACGGGCTCTACTTGATTTAGGGTACCCGAACCAGTCCTACACCCTCCAAAAATATGGCAGCCAAATATCGTCTGCTGATCACTTCGATTAAAAAATCTACGTTGTAATGCATACTAAGCGAGACGATCTCACACGAACTATTTGAAAATGTACAGAAACACAGCAGAAAGGTATTAATACTACCACATTGCAGCCACTAAGTTAAATATATTATAAAATTGACTGAACTTATAAGAACAACACAGCGGTATACATGCATCTTGTTTCTACGAATACATAATAATATTTTTCACGTTTGGCACTTGGTATACTTTTGGGAAACCAATACTTCGTACGTATAACCGTAAAAAAAGGCTTTTCATCCCACTATTTGCCACATAATAAATTTAACTACGGAAGGTGAAAGCGAATGACGAACCTTGATGATGCAACGTAAGTTCCCACGTCAATTATCATATTTGCTTCGTACTTATTACTTTCTAGTACATACAAGCCGCCTTTGAAGTAATTTAAAGACAATAAGGTTCTACTTCTGGCTCGATATGAGAGTATTTGTAGCAATAATTAAGGTACAGACACGGCCTGGCGGACGACGCCGATTGTTTGTTTACCTTGAGTCGTTGCCCCAACGGCTTGCCGAAAATTATCGGATGTCTTTTCTGAGTTTCATAGTTAGTTCCCATTACGCCACCAGAGTGGAAAATTGGCGCAGCGCCATCATCTATATTTTGAATTTACACGGAAGGCGATAGCCGTTGGTCATTATATTGGGCGAGGAACCATCTCCATACACGGCTGAGGTTATACCCATCCTCCCTTTTGAAGTTGTTTGGCCTTTTCGCTATCTCGACGGATTCACGCATAAGACGCGGATGATATTCTTCCGTCTTCGCCAATACCCGTGTAGCGTTAAACATTATTACATGCCCAGGGCTGGAGGCGTAATGTTCCATGCTGATGCGTCCCGTATAACGCTCCCAATAGGAGGAGTGAAACGTTGAGTAAGAAAATGTTAACTACGCAGCAATTGCCGAAGACAATCGCCATCAAAGTTATATATTTGGACTCGGGAGTCGGAATACTTTTGAAAAGCCTCCCCTAACTCTCCCAACGCACCAATTTCCCTTCTCGCGCAGTTGTAGGGGTGGGAAAAACCAGTGAATCTCTATTGAGAACGTCATTTATATCTAGCGAAGAATAGCAGAAAGAAGAAAGGCGTAACATTTCTCCCACAAGCCTTAGACCTCTATCTTTCTCTTTGATGTAAACTGAGGTAAACCTACACTAAACGGTGGAATACTTAAACAATTAACACTCTCATGACTTACCAGCGACACAAGTTAGATTCTCGTCAGCATGGAAATATCCATCACAAATGCAAACGCCGGGACCTGAGGAGACACTGCATTTTCCATTCGTGATAGCTTTGCAGTCAACGTCGTTGGAGCAAGGGGAACCAATATGTGGCCCACCTGTGAAGAAAAATAGTTACTATCATTAAGAAATAGTATATTACCGCGCATTAAATGCTCCAACACCCCAATTTTGTTGAAATAGGTACAACATAATTTAAAATCAATAATATAGTACTTTTAAAATAATAAAATCCCTTGAAAACCCAAATTAAACTTAAATTTGGGACTTCATTCTACTCTTTAAGGAAAAGAAGGAAATATTCAGAGTTGAATATATACTAGGTAATTTCGTCATAAAATATACAGTGTATCCTCAATTTGGAGTAACATGTGCTAGGTAATGGTATTCGGTGATATTAAAGAGGATGTCTAATATTTAGATCTGGCCTCTTTTTTACTGAATTCCTGTGTTTGAAAAAAGTCAACACATATTTATTATGATTTACCTCCGTTTTCATTCTTGGTGTTTGAAACTGATTTTTTCCCACCACTTCGTATAAAAAAGTGTTGGAAATCGATAAAGGCTTGTAATGGTTTCAGTACCAGGTTCTAAAGTAACAGGCAAGAATGAAGATACCTAATTGAAATTTTAATCCTGGTTAATTTTGTAATATAATATTGAAAAATGACAATACATCCTGCATAGCATCCTGCAATTTACATTATTCGCATTATTCAATGAATGCGGGAATAATTAATGACCTTCCTTCTTTTTGCGGTTGTATTTCACTAAATCAATAGTTTCGTGTCATACTTGGTGAAATTGCTTCATATAAATTATAATTATTTAGTAAAGTTTCACACTTAATTTCACACGACCGGTTTCGCTGAGGTGAATTATCATATAGTGTGAATGTAGGACATACCATCTCTTAATTACGCATTGATCCCCACTGACCTATATGTGTGTGCAAAGAAAGGTGGGAATAAAAAAGATGTAGGCAATGGTGGGGATACATAAATTAGACTGGATTGCTGAAAATGTTGGGCAGCTATATCACCATGAGCAGTTAGACTTAGGTGGTCCATTGTGCTATCCAAGAGTGATTGTTTTCCCCTAGAGACCAGTATCTTTACTGAACGATATCTATTTGATCTCAAGTAAAATCTCTGATCTCTGTGGGCCACAAAAATGGTGAACTCTTAGGAGATTCAGTTATTAAATGTCAAAACTAGGCAATAGTTTTACATAATATTTTATTTCTCTGAGGCTTTGGGGGGAAACTATACCCTCAACCCCCTTAAAATTACGCCACTGTGTGTATGTAAAGAAAAGAAGGAATGGTAGTAATGGAATAGATGTGAATAATAGTAGGAATGTATAGATTAGATCGGATTGCCGAAAATGGTGTGGCGCTGTATCGCCATGAGCAGATAGACCTAGGTGGTCAATTGTGCTGTCCACCAGTGATTGATTAATAATAGAGCCAAATATCCTTGCTGAAGGATAACTTGTATACCTCAGATAATATTCTGATCTCCGTAGGCTCCAAAAATGGTGAGCCCAGGTGTCTGTTACAAGTCCTCATAGCAGTGGGGCACTCGCAGAGTGCATGGTAGGTTGTTCCCCCTTCTTCATCACATCATCTTCATCTGGCCGAAGCGGTAATTCCCAGCAAATGGAAATGCTTCATCACATGGTAGTTTCCTGTGAGCAGTCGTCCTACGCTGACCTCTGTTCATAAGAAGTCTTTTGCGAATCCTGCCTCAGGCCCTCCAACAAATATTTTGGCCTGTCATAGACCCGGTTTTTCTCGCCAGATCTCTCAGAGTGCTGGACAAAACCCCTACGTTATGATTTCGGAAATTGTTGTTTAAGGTGCAATAGGCATGAGAGGTTCCGGAACAATCGCATTTATGTCGGCACCCGTGTTAGCCAGTTCACCTGCAAACTCATTTCTAGTTATGCATGTATGTCCGAAAGAGTTCCACTGTGTAGTGTCTGCAAATCGTATTGAGTTCCCTACGCATTCAGACAGTATCTTGTACTTGCACCAGGGGGATGTCAGGGCTTGAATAGCAGCCTGGATGTCGGAGCCTATGTGTATCGGTCTCTTGAGCAGTCCTGCATATGAATATAAAACACAAAATAGACAAAGACAACGTCGCTTTGGACAACTTAGCTTTCACTCTTGTGTTCTCGTCCTATTGCCCTCTTCTAGGTGAGTGGTGAGCTACCCCATTGCCATCAATAGGTCACTCTGGAGGGTGATAGGTAAGGGGTTCTCTGTTCTATAAAACCCCTCTAATATCTGGTAGCTTAGCCTGAAGAGCATTCCCCCTGGAATCTAAAGTTTCTGGGTTTGGGCATCAGCTAGGCCGTAATTTTACCCTCTGATTTCACAGTCATCTTTTGAAGACGATGGTATAGTGACATACACATAACGAAAATAGTGAACACTCTCACCTTGATATCGTTTTGTTGAACATAAACAAAGTTAATGAGTGGAGCCTTATGAATGCAGAACAAGAGAATGATGACAAACTGTGATTGGCAATATAAATTCATACCATCACCAAGAGCTTCCGCGATGCTCAATCCAAAATGCACTGCCACGACTAGGACGTAAAATTCGACCAGTAATCTTGCAGAGCTCTTCATTTCCAGTTGAATTTATGGCTGCCTTTCTCCCCTATATGAAAAGATAGAAAATAATAAAAATAAATTACATGATATTAAGAATCCAAGCGCAAAAAAAACTGCAAGAATCGGTCTTTCATTATGGTGGATTATAAAAAAATTCAAAATTTTACGCGTTTTCGGGGAACTAGCTAAGTGTGAAATCAACGTTGTGTTGCGGAACATAGTAATATTAAATGAAATGTGATACCCCACTGCGAACGAAAAGACCACGGCGATTGGATGCCATCCAGCAGTGGAAAATCACCGAAGGAAAGAAAGGAGTAAAAAAACTGTTGAATGACATTGATTATGTAACTCCTTCCCCGATATTCTTACTCTATCTTTGAGTACCTTTTTCCCCGCCCTTCCCCCCATTTGTGCTCACCGTAGCGGGCTGCCAGCCTATTCTTCTCACGGAGACCCTTGGTTGGGGGAGCCTGGAAGTGGGGGCGTGAGGGCCCTCTGGTAAGGGAAGGAGGGGAGGAGGGCCTGGGCCCCATGTATAGCAGCACATAAGAAAAGGCAGTTCATTTTGGACTTGGAAGCGAGTGTGTAGTAAAACCTCTCAAACCCTTCTCCTCAGTGAACGGACGTTTTTACATTTACAAGATCATGTACACAGCCACCATTTGGAACCATTAAAAGTGCCCAGAGATGACGCAAGCATGCGTCGAAACTAGTCGTAAAGGCCGTTTTTACACGTGGCACGTCATTGCGCAAGGCGTATTTACGGAGGCGCAATCAAAATTGCGTCGCGCAAAGCGGTGAACTGTTAGAAAACACTTGAGATTGCGTGGATGCGAGACGGCAAAATATCTCCCGCTCGCGTTCTGGTAACTTCAACATGTTTGCAGTGATAACCTGCGCAATGACGTGCCTCGTGTAAAACAACCTTAATGCCCCTGGCACATGACACGTTTTCACCAGTGCGAGAAAAAACTTTAAAACAAGAAAACGTCAGAGTCAACATTAAAGAAGTGGACGTGTCCTACACCATTTACATATTTCATTTTAGACCAGTGTGATTAGCGTCCTTTTTTCCTTTTCTTGGGTGTTATCTGGGTTTCATTGTCTATGATTACGATTGTTCACGCCACTGTTTCTGCCAACTATCGATAGTACTAGACAGTAGCGAAAGTACTCTGAAATATTGCGCTCCTCCTCACTTTCTCTTTACTTTCTTTCACTTCACTGTATTTCCTGCTCTTCAACTATTTTACCTTCTTATTCCTTGGGCTTATTTAATTCCTATTATTTTAAATCGACAAGAGATCTCAAGACCTAATGCAACAGTTTCATCAAGAGCCATCAATCGTTTCGTAATGGATTCTAATTAAACGGTTCATTTTAACATCCTACCTTGTCTTGATGTTGTAAAATTGATGTCATAACCTTTAAAGGGCAGGTTTAAATCCCAGTTGTATCACTGTATGGCCGGGCCTTTAAATGGCCTAGGTTTAAAATATATGCAGCTCTCCAGATAGCTCTCATAAACTCATTATCATCACCATCTTGTGGTGCTCTGCCCGTCGGCAGATCCTCCGCGCCAATGCTGTCTCCATTCCCTCCTGACTCTGGCCATCTCTTTGAAGTTTCCATGTCCTCCAACTTTTACGGTGTCAATAAACTCCAGCCTTCTCCTTCTTCTGATCCCTTCCACCGTTCCCTCCATAGCTACTTTCAAAATTCCATTCCCGCTCATCAAATGTCCCAGCCAGTTACCCTTCCTTTGATTTATTTTGTCCATCAACGTTCTTTTCTCATCCATCCTATTTAACACTCGCTCATTCCTAACTCGATCCGTCCATCGTATTCCCTTTATCTCCCTCCAAACCCACATCTCAAACGCCCCAATCCTGTCCCTGTCTCTCTTCCCCATCGTCCAAGTCTCACATCCATACATAAGCACACTCGACACATGGCATTTCACCAATCTCTTCCTCAATTTTAGTTCCAGTGCCTTGTTACACAAGGCTCCTTTCTTCTTCATGAAAACTTCTCTCGCCGTTCCTATCCTTCTTTTTATTTCACCTATACTTTTCCAGTCTTCATTTATCAAATTTCCCAAGTAGCTGTAGGTTATCACATTCTCTATATCACCCTCTATTGTTTTCACCCTCATTCAAACTCATTATAAGCCGATTTTAAACAAAGTGTGTCTCAGTGGTGCCTAAAGGGACCGCAAGGACATTAAGGAAAGCATTAGGTGGTCTCTCTTGAGACCATAAGAACGATAAGTACTGCATTATTACGCAGTTCCTGACTTTCTCTTTTCTGCAAAGTAGCTTTATAGCAAACTTTTGTTTATTAAATTTTTGATTGAAACATAGAGACGGCAAAAGTTATGTGCTAAGTTATAAAAAATCCACGCAGCAAGGTACAAATTTTACAAATAAGACATAAAAGGAATGGTAAATCTTTGTAGATATACTACAGAAAAAATACACAGGTACTTAACGCTTTAAAAACGGATACTCTATTGCACCTACTGTGATTGCAAAGCCTCCATTGGATTTAGATGGCGAATTTTCAGAAATCCGTATTTAATTTTTGTTTCTGAATATAACTCGAGGTACTTCTCCAGTATTAGTGTTAGAACATTGTATTTTCATTCAGCTCTGAGCTATACTGAAAATTTTAGTGTTCTAGCTGATCAGGAGAAGGTCGGAATTGGAGTTGCAAGATTTTTCTCGGAAGAACAAACAAAAAAGCGAGTACATTAAAACGTGGTACAAAATTAATGCCAACTATTAATTACTTTCAATATAATTTTTTGGAAAAAAATAATTTGTGATCGTAGCACTTAAAGCCACTAAAAAGGTATACGGCTTCAGACGGGTTTTGATAATGTTACTAGAGTTATAAAGCCATTCATTTCCGATAAAGGCCCCAGATAAATGACGTCTTCTGCTATCATCCTTTTAAAGAAATGTTCCGTTATCATACTATTCTGTTAAACCTATCATTTAAAGCTATTAATAAATCTTAATGGAAATAAAAAATTAAAATAAATCTTTCTGAAGTGTTTTTCAACGATAAACTTCGTAACTGTTCTGAATGAAGAAAGAATATTTCCGAGTTTGTTGTTCACTCGGGCAGTATTTGGGAGTTGAATAAGTGCCCGCCGACGGCGCGCGAGTAACGGCTCACACAAAAGGCTAACCTTCAATTAATTTCCATCGTATTATTTATCGTTGTTGTCCCAAGCAATAAATGAATCGTTGAAAAATACATTTCTAAGATTCTACAATTCTCCCAATGCGGTTATTTTCACTAGAAAATGCTAAATATTCGGTTTTGTACGTACCCCTCAAACTTTCCTGGCTGAGGGATTATTACCTTGTGGGTAAAAAAGGAAGAATAAGAATGTTTTGTAAATAGTAATAATGCAGCACAAATAGCTGTAGTTTATTGATAAGCGCATTCAATTCATGCATTTACATAAATTCCACATAAAAAATACTGTTTTAATTCTGTGCTTTAATAACAAAAAGAAAAGCGTTTCTTACTTTCAAATAAAAGAGCGCGCAGCCTACTCACCGAAAATTTTCTTATCTTCGGGTGAATATCATGAATGAGTTTGTGCGTTGGAAGCTGTGATATCAATCCCTGTGAATTCTACGCTATTGTAGGTTTAAAATTGATGGTGTATTACATCAATCGATTCAATCTCCTAATATATTTCTACTGTATTGATACATTTTTCTCAACTTATACGCAACCAAACTCTACAAATGAGGTACCAAAATGCACAGAATTTATCAGAGAACATGCTACGGCATATCTTACTTCCTAGATATTGCTATTGTTTCCTAAAATTGGTTTAAAAAACGGCCATTGATATTTCTCTTAGGGGATGAGGCAATCCACCATCTTGACGTCACGCACTTGCTCCATGGTTTATTTCAGTATATTTAATTGATACCAATTTAGTTTAGATTCCGGCAAGATTGTCCTCATCCCAAGAATACAGTTAACACCGTCGGATCCCACCATGCCTTTTAATTTGACTCTCAACCAATTTCCCATTAAGGTTTCCTATGCGATGACTATTAATAAGGCTCAGGGTCAGATTTTACAAAGAGCTGGCTTATTCCTGCCAGACCCTGTATTCTCTCATGGCCAACTTTATGTAGCATTCTCTAAGGTAAGATCTTTTCAAAATATTTTTGTAAATATTAAGGAAAATGCTAAACAAGTATTTACAGAGGATAGTGTAATTAATTCCAATGTTGTGTTTAAAGAGGTCCTCTGACCTCAATTTGTACATGAACATTCCAATTAAATTTGTACATAAGACCCTGCCTTTTTTGTACATTTTAAAATTAGATACGCGCCTATCCCTCTGTGGACCTGCATTGAAAAGAGCGGAGGAAGCCCGCTGGGAGCAGGTGTATCACGCTCGTAGTACCGAATTCCGTCATCGGCTAGGCAATTTACAAATTTTCCAAGGCCAAACACTAGATGATATATAAACATTTTGTCATTTTTATATATTTTCATAGCTATTAGTATTTCAATTGATGACTGAGGCTACAATAGTGAAGCTCTAATCCTCCTCCTTCTACTAACGCAATTCATTTTGTGAAGTGCCTGAATCGCGCACGATATTATCTCCTCCCGCTATCACTCAATGAAAATGTTTATTCCCTTCCAAGGAAAGTCTGATACCCATTCAAGTTTAAGATAAGATGGGAGTAATAGTACGGTCGATTAGAAAGCCTGTAGATATTTAAAATTACTCAACTTCGATGTTGGCGCCTTTAACTTCTTTGGCACAATTGAGTAGCGGAATGGACGTACGAATCAAGACTTAACCCAAACTAGTAAAGTGAACGCATAAAATCGTTTCAGGCTCGATTTTGTGGAAGTTTGCAATATCCATGATAAAAACACAAAAGGTAATTTCCGCACTATTTAATTTCACGCTCAATTTCCACACAATTTGAGTGATGAATTAAACAGCGTGGAAATCACCGTTTGCGTTTTTATCATAGTAAATTAAATGTAGAATTTTAGTTTTTCCCGGCGTATAACTTGAAGGAATAACTCTCGGGTATTCCATCCGTGTGGTTTTGGGAAATGTTTCCCATTTTTTCGAAGGCTGAGTCTGCCATCGTATTCAGGGGTTGAATGAGGAGCCTAATACATGTTGATATTTTAATTATTGTCTAATTAAATAGCATAAAATAAATAAAATTACAACAAGAATTTTGCACCACCTTCTACCCCTGAAGACGATAATTTAACCCTCAACCGGTGTCGCAAGGTCTGAGACACCACTGCGTTTTTAAAATAATGAATATTTTCAAAATTACTATTTCAAAATATCTGTAATCCTCGTGGGCGTCATAATTTTGTTTTATAATGAGATAGCACTCTTAAAATGTTACGTTCTTATTATTTATTTCTGAAAATTCGCTACAGAATTTTAGTAGCGGTCTGTGAGACCTCGCGTCACTAAATTGGAAAAAAACGAATAAACGTAATGCTGGTGGAAATAATTCATTAAGTTGTTAAAAAACAATTCCAAGTAATTTTTCAAGAATAATAATACAGTAGATTCCGTTTAATGGGTCCACCAGTTACTAGGGGCAGCCGCTTAATTGGGGCAGATCTTGAAGAACAGAACCCAATAGAGGAATATCCCAGAGTATTCTCCGCTTAATTGGGACAGCATGCCGATTTATTGGGCCATGACTCGGCGACATAAACTCTATAATCGTGGTGAAATTAAAATGTTTTGTTTCCAGATTACCATTTTTATATTTTCCTCCTTTGATTTACTCTTATTTTTCAGAAATTTTTCTATTTTTGCCCTATTTTGAGAGCTCTTGTTGTGATACTATCCGCAAGAGGATAGGACTTTTCTTTAATAGGACTTCGTGAAAGACATTCATTCAGCGTCGCCCGAGGCTGTGAAAAATATTTTTGACTAAATTGTTATAAATCTTAAAAATTATAATAAATTACCTAAACTCGCTGATTTATTAATCAAATTAATAGTTTAATAAATGTATGTTGCATTATAAACATTCTTTGGTCTTCTTTCTATCATTTCAACGTTTGTTTAAGCCTATATACAGGGTGGTTCGCCTAATTGGGGCAGCCGCTTAATTGGGGCAAAGTGCACAAGTCCCGATATGTCCCTATTAACCGGAATCTACTGTAATTAATAATTTGTAAGGAAGCATTTTTAGTTGCACAATGTGGATAATTAAGTACTTAATTTAAAAAAGTATGATAATAATAACAACTCAAGTGTTTTTGATATCAATATTTTGATCCTGTTTCAAATAACAATTTGTACTGAAAAAGTTGGTTCTTATTAGGAATGCATTATATTAAATATAAGTCTTATAATAGTTGAGAAGACAAAGAGAAATTAAACAAAACAACAAAAATGCCGTTGCAACGTTCTATGAATTTTTGTTTTATCGCGGTCTCCCAGACCGCACGTCACTGGAAGTGTAACCAACATTTCACGTCACTAGTTAAGGGTTAATTTATTACTGTTGCTACATAATCAATGTGATATTTCGCAAGCAGGACAAGCAGCACTGACATTCACATACTTAATGACTCGAATCGCAACCAAAAGTTATGGAATGAGAGTAAATTAAGGCAGTGCAACGAATATGAAAGCAAAATCACCGATTTACCGTGCACTCACATGTTTTTTAGATTGATGTTGGAAGGAATTGGGAACGGGAGGTATAAAAATTGCTCGCACATAATAGCAATAGGAATCTAGCAACTTCTTCGTTCTAATTTCTGGGATACTTAGCCAGAAAGCTATTGAAGAGACGTCAAGGTGTGCGAGAGTTGTTCATGATTTTTATATGCTAATTTAATGAGCAAAATAATTTTTGGCCTGAATGAATCCGTGCATATGCAACTATACATTAATTTCGCAGTTAACTACAATGGAAATTATTTTCATCTCAAGGCTCATCAAGGAATTTAATATGTTAAAAAGTAGTTAATTTTCCGCAAATTTGTCTTCCATAAGACACGCAGTCGGGCATTTTGGATGGAACACGGGTTGCATACAATCATTCTCACTCTTCGTAAAACCAGAAGATTCTATAGATAAACTTTAAATGTAGTCAAAATGATCTTGACTGCTGTATTCGTCCTTGTTTATTTGTAAAGCGAGCTAATTGTAGCTATTTTTTCTCCGTTGGTATTCTGCCTCGAAATTCAGCCTAAATTTTCGGCTCGGGCGGCTTCGGATGAATATATCCGATTGTGAAATAATATCAGATCAGAGACCCTCATTAAAGTCGACAACTTTCCAGCACAGAGAAAATTTGATCCATAAGAACAGTCATTTTTCGGCCCAAACTACTATATATTACTACCCATGGGGTTTAATCTGTCGTGACGAATAAGAATGACAATATTCGAAGAGCTTTTATATATTCAAAAGAATCTTTCAATTATTGAGTAATTGCTGGAAGCAAATACTATATCACGATGGACGTAAAAAGTTCCCGTGGAAGTTAACTGTTACACGCTAACTGTAATCGGTCACTTTTTGAACTTCCTGAAACAAATCCTTTGTTTTTATTCAATGCGCGACGCCAAGCTTTTTTTCAAACGTTGGAGACAGTGAATAATTAATGAAAACTTGCCTTCCAAACAGGACTGACCTCTAGCTCTACTTACGCATGTGGAAGACCATTTTTTATAATGCATTAACAGATAGTTTTGATTCTAGCAAATGGCAATTAATGTTATTGTTATGAAGATGATTACAAGTAGTATTATTGCCCAGAGTTACAGAAATAAAAAAAATAAACAATTAATTTCTTTCTTAAGGGTTTCAATGTAAAAAAGGTACGATATATCTCTGCATTTCCTGAAAGATTTCTTAAAAATATTAAATATCATTGGATAAGGCTTGAAAAGTTTTTCTGTTGAAGCGTTTCATGCAAGTATGGCCCTATTTATGAAAAAAGTGTTTATAACTATGGCCCTTGATGACCAGCACCTCTTCTCGAACTGGTGATCACTTTTCTCCCTCCCAGTTTGGTTTCGCTATTTCCCTCGTAAAAATGTATCATACTCCTCCCCCAATTAATTATCCTGTACACTCCTCATATCCTATCAGGCAACGCATCACATTTGAAGAATCGATTGAAAAACTCGCATATTATATCAAGGTCTTGCATTTCGGCTGTTTGTAGCAAACCAATGTCGACCGATAGTCATTTAAAAGTGTGCATTGATGCTACATCCCAAAAATTTACGTGATGTGCAAAATTCAAGCCTTCATTCATCTATTATCTTCGCTTCTTCATGGTAGCATTCTACATCGATTAGTGCCATCCCAAGCGGAAACAAAAGTCAAAATGACGTTCAGGTGACGTCAAGTTGACGAGGTTGTCGTCAAGATTTACTTCGCCTCTTCTCATGACGTGAAAATGACTTCATCATGACCATGCGCATCGATGCGCATGGTCACGATGAAGTCATTATATGATCACATGATAGTCATGAAGTCAGAAAATAGTCACAATTGGCACCCCATATGACATCATTTTGACTTTTGAGAAATTACCATATTTTGACATCATTTTGAGGTATTTTTGACTTTTCTGTTCCGCTTGGGATATTACCATTCGATATACACATCCATGAGTACTAAATGAACTACATTGCTTGCTACAATTTGGAAACATACTGCAGTACCGTAACCGGCATCGTTGCAACCGCCGTCATCTACAGTTTTCCCCAAGAAGACTCATTCCAAAAGGAACTTATAATTGACAGCTTGTACGTTGGTAAAATGAAAAATATTAGGCCTACTATAAGCTATTCCTGTCCAAAATTCCAGTATTCATATCATTAAATATATCACAACATGGAAAACAAAATCATGAAGAGATAAAAAAGTATCGTTACCTTGGAAGCCGAATAATCAACATTGGACGAACCAAGAAAGCAAGAAAGATATAGTCAGCAGAATAGAGCGGTCGAAGAGGGCTTTCTGCAGAAAGGATAATTTTCTTACAGCTGAGAATACAACAATGAAGGAAGGAAACCGTTTATCAGATGCTACATATGGAGCTTTTCTCTCAAATGGAGCGAGGCTTGGAGGTTGAAAGCAGCAGAGAAGTCAAGAGTGGAAGCATTTGAAATGTGGTGCTACCGAATAATGATGAAGGTAAAATGGATCGACCGTGTAAGTAACGAGGAAGTGCTAAGAAGAGTGGGAGAAAATAGAAACCTCCTAAAAACCTTAAGCAGAAGACGGGACCACGTAGTTGGCCCTATTTTGGGGCATATGGCCTGATGAAGACAATCGTGGAAGAACAGGTGGAAGGGAGGAAGGGTTAAGGTTATGAAAGGTTAAGAAAGGTAAGGTTAAGAAAGGTTATTAGTAACATAGGACAGGTTATAAAGGATGTTCAAGAGCCAAATATGTCGCTATATAAATGCTAGCGGATAGGAGGGAGGAATGGGCAGCTGCGTCAAAGCAATCGAAGGAATGTTGACTTAAGATAATGATGATTCACCAGCATAAGCTACTGAGCAAATTCAAATATAAAATTGCAAACTAATTTCTACCGTCAATTGATGTTACTCGTAAAAAATTCTTCTCTTCTACAAGTAAAAAATTTATACAACCCATCTTAAGTCGTAAACACTGAAAAAATTTAATGTATACTCGACATTACGAAACAAAGGTGGCATTCAACGCCATTTAGAGGAATCCCTCGAAACATGATAATCTCGCCTTCGACAGCCGTGATTTCGCCGTGTACGACGCCGCGTGAAAGTTTCTGCAGTTTTAAAATAATGCCAATGAGTAAAAGTATTTATTGAGGTCTAACTTCCTCTTACTAACCTGATGTTATTAATAAGTGTCTGAGGTCAGCACGGGCCCCTGGAGCGGTTATCCTTCAAGACTTAATAAGGTACGTGCACAAGGATGAATTTACGCTTAGTGAAACAGTCTGACCGTCAACCCTCTGGTCATCTGCGGCGGAGAAATACTGTGTTATCTTCCTTATCTCCATCGGCGACGGAAAAAAAGCCCTCTAACAATTATTTTGTCAATACCACTGATAACTGTGGAACTTCCAGTGAATGTTATGGCGACAGCGCAATGATTAGAAAATTGACGTCACGGTTGAAGAGAACGATCTACGTCAACTGATTAGTTTCTGTTGAAACGGCTTAAGTAGGACTAAGGTTGATGTGGTGGCTACTTTTGCCTCACCAACCCTTAGGTCCGGGTTTCATATCCCAGCGGAGACGGATTTTTCAGAGACTGCCCTATCCCTACTTGAGTGCTTTCTGGAGGGCACTAAAGCACAGCTCTGTGTCTCTGGGAGTATTGAACGGTAATTTCTATTCATGTTATATTTTTCCATTATTCTGGTTCTGCAGCCATGTATCTTTCTCCACATGATAATAAGCCCAATAGAATCGTAACTAGGTAATTCATGAAATGAATAAATAGGGAGTCAAAAAAATCTGTGACATCGGCTATTCCTCTAATAAAGATCACAACATACAACGCATCATGTTTATCGCCCATTTTTCCCTCAAACAGTATAAATTTCATTGTAATTAAATAAAGAAAATCGTCGTGATATGCTTTTTTACTGCATTTGGAGTTTTATCTTCACTATTTTCGTAAGGTGATGATATCTCTGATTAAGATTATGCTCTACCTGATTCTGCTATGTTACAGAAACTATCGATCCCTTTTGATCATATTTCGTTGATATGACGATGATAATAGTTTTCAATAAACGCCAATTGAGAAGATTAGGAGCAGATATGCTGTATGTAAATGTAATTGAAGGACCCTAAGTAATCACAAAAGAACACAAACTCTTGTAATAAAATAAGTTATATTCCTTAGTGTCGATATCGTATTTAATGAAATATATTTTATGCAGTCATACCAACATTACTTTAATTGTACGTACTCATTCATTTTTTCCGTACCTATAGTCCTTAATAAGGTAGCTAAACAAATAAACGATGAATGAATTAGCTAACATTATCTTTGAAAATTATTTTAATTATACACATAAATGGTTCTTTCACAAAAAATGCCGAAGCAATAGTTTTAAAATTTTCATGAATATTCATTAAAAATTTCATGTTAAAGTCCCAACAGGTGGACCTACGAGGTTTGTTTGATAAGTCCGAGACATTTTTTTAATTTCCCGCGTAGTCATTATAATCACAGCAATACTCCCGTTAGTTAATAGCCGCGAAATATTGACACAGTCAAATCGTTTAGTGTGTATTTGACAGTCATTTAAAACATACAACCATGTGTATTTGAACAGAAATGGATAAAAGTGAATTTAGTGTGATAGCTAAATATTATTTCTTGCTTAAAAAACTGTCACAGAAACCAAGGAAAGCCTTGATAAAGACTATGGAAACTCTGCATCGTCAACTGCAATGGTGAAGAAGTGGTTCACTCAAATCTGTTGTGATGGTACCAACATACGCCCGAAAGAAGTCGTAACGCTAAAAATTGTCAATAAAATCCATGGTTTTTACTAGATGATCGAATCAAAAGTAATAAGAAAAGAAATCGTTACACATACGAAGTGAGCTGGGTTAGCTAGTAAATAATAAAACAGAGGCGAATGAATATTTAGCGTCAGGGAAACGCATTATTCCAACCGATAATGAACTAGAAACCTTCAACCTGGAATATAATCAAGAGATTTCTCCGTGTATTTTGAAAAAAAAAACTTTTGTTGGAGTGAACTGGGTAAAGTTAATGTAATTTCACGAGGAAATTTAAAAAAAATTATTTAATTAACACCAAAAACAGCACTAAGGCCTTTACATTGGGTTTACAAACAAAATAATCATGTAAATATAATAAGACATGTATAAAAATAATCTCATAAATAACAACAATTTTCAACACATAAAATACATACAAAGAGGTGTGTGTCAAAAAGAAAGTCATTTCAATTGGTTATTAAAATTGGTGCGGGAGGCAATAAAGGTCGTGAAAAGTATAAGCATTTGAGATGGAATTCAAAATAGAAGGTAAGCTGTAAAAGAGGGATCCATGGAACATTGCCAAACGGAAATTGGGCTGGTGTGGAGCTTCAGTATTGCGGGTTTTGCGAGCTGAAAAGAATGCGGAGTGAAAAGAACGTTAGGAGATCAATGCATCGGAAGGACCCATTCATGATGCAGCAAAGAAATTTGATGTCGGATGTCAATCGGCGGAGGGTGGGGTGTAATAATTCAGGTGAATTAAGTATTTCGGCACGTGAAGAGAGTCTGAGGTGAGGTATACGATGTCGAACTATTGCTTAGAAGAAATTGAGTGGACGGTTGAGTAGTTTTAGTGTGGTGGGAGAAGCAGTTGACCGAATGGGAGAGCAATATTCTAGGATGGGTTGCACACATCCAATGAAGACGGATTTTAAGGCACTCGGTTCGGATATCTCGTTCAGACGATATAGGGTCCCAACCACTGCAATAGCCTTGTTAACAATGGTTTTTATATGTTCGTAGAAGGTTAATTTTTTGGTCAAACGTGACACCTAAATCTGAGTGGGAAATGACAGAGGGACTGGGTTGATTATTTAAAGTATGAGTGGGGTGATAGTGCTATTCCTCAGCGAGAAAGACACCGCAGTGGATTTTCCAGGATTCACACACAACTGCCATTTATTGCACCATTTCTCCACTGCTTGAAGAGTAGTTTGTAAAAGCAGGATACTGCCGAGGTGTTGTTAAGCCTTTTAAATATTTAACAATCGTCGGTAATTGGAGAACAACACAGCTAGAGGGAAGAATGTCATCAACAATGTCGTCAACGTAGAGAATAAACAGAAGTGGGCCTAATACACTCCTTGAGGCACGCCAAAAGAAACAGGTAAGTAATTCGACGAAATACCTTCTATTAGAACTCTTTGGCTGCGGGAAGTCAAGAAATTAGGGACTAAACATAAGTGAGTGAATTGATATTATAACGCGACTGGAGTTTGTGGATGAGCAGGGTATGATTAACGGAATCAAAAGCTTTAGAAAAGTCAATGTAACAGACATCCAGCTGGGATCTTTTTTCGAAGCCAGAAATTATATGATGGTGCAGTATAGAGAGATTAGTGAAGCAGGACCCACCAGGAAGAAAGTCATGCTGAGAAGGCGACATGTAAGGGAGAGTGAAATGAAGTATGTGGTTATAGATAATACGTTCAACGATAATAGATAAAACTGGTAATATTGAAATGGGTCCATAGCTTTCAACTATGTCCCTAGGGGCAGACTTCAAAATGGGGGTTACATTTGACTTTTTCCAAGGCTATTAGAAGGGATATTGGGGGAATATAGGAGGGGTTCAACGCTCATTTCTTATCTCCATATTACCCAGACTGCGCAAGTGAGGGTAGAAGATGGAGAAACTGAATGGGCAAGCATTGTCAAGGCGTAAGGAAAACAGTTTTCATTCCGTTACCGAAAAAGTAGAATGCGGGGATCGCCCTCATATCGCACGCGGCGAATGTGGTGCTGAGAATATTATATAGACGAATGGAGGCGAGAGCACAGGAGTATTCGGGCGGCGCAGATGAGTATGGAATTCATAATGGGAGGTTCACCTGGTGATTATATAGCCACAACGAGGCTCCTGGTGGAAAGGAACCGAGAAATTGATCCGAAACTTTATGCCTCTTCCGTGGATTTGAAATAGTGTTTGCTGGAATGGAGTGGGTGAAGTAAATGGATAACTCTGATGGAAATAAAAGTGTGTTTGAAAGATTGACGACTCATTCATCATCTGCATATCACCCAGACTGCGCAATACAGGGTACCAGATAGGGAATATGAGTGGTCACGGATTATCGAGGCGCAACGAAGTCTTTGGTCGCAGCTTTCCGTCGAGAAAGCTGAGTGGATGGGCGTGCGGTGAGTTGGAAACTTGAATAAATGCGGGAGGAATGATGTGCGAGTTTCGCGGAAGATAAGGCGTTAAGATTAGCCAGTCAGGAAGATGGCAGTAGGCTCTAGTGATGCGTAAGAGTAGCGATTCGAGGAGCAAGGAATGATGCTTATTAACATGATGACCATACTTATGCCGATTTGTAAGACGCTGCGTGTCAGGAATGTGGGACGCGAGATGAGAGTTGGTGGGGAACGACTTCCGGAGGAATCTCATGCATAAAAATGGCCATTGCTATGTGCATGGAAAAACAAACATACATAAAAATACAATGGAAGCACAAACGTAAAAAAATAGATCAGTACTCACTGCAATGAGTTATATACAGCGGATTTTCTTTTATATAGATCAGTTTTTTCCTGCGAGTAGTATATTAACCAGCGATTAGTATATCATACTGTGATTAGCTAACAACGCTGCGAGAAGTATAATGCTAAAATTAACCGAAAAAGTGAATTGCGAGCGAAACTCTCAATCCGCCTTTTTACAGCAATACCTGATAGTAAAGTAGACTAGAAATAATATTTTTCAAAGGCAATTATTTCGAAGGAATCTGTTTTTCACAATGCTATAAAATTAATGGAAGTAAGGTAAAATATACTAATGATAATTTTTTACACAACTCCAGTACTAGCACAGAAGCTAATCTTATGGATTCCTTTCAAAAGCGTCTTTTCCTGCGGAACAAGAGGTATTAGCGATTTCCTATGCTGAGGAGGAGAATATCATTGCCGGAGCTCATTTATATGCTTGTTTACTTATAGATTCCCTGTAGTTGGCCAGCAATTTATCTCATAAAAAATATTATTTTTAATATCAACTTTACTTTCTTCAGGAGAGAAAACAGTGGGCAGCACATGAAAAAAATGGAGTTGAGTGCAAACGTCTAGCTAATTCAGAGTGCAGCACAGCATCTGGTGCGTGTATATGCCAATACTCGTCAGGATAACCTGCAGAAAAACGAACAAATACACCCAAAAAACATCACCAAAAGCCTTTGTCGGATACTTATCCGGTAGCGTGGTAGTTAGTCGTTACTTATACTTACCAATACCAATAGTCGGATACTTACCAATGCAGCTCGGTAGTCACGCGTTGTTGGCCCAAAGGGGCGCGCGGCCTCCGCGAAAGTGTCACAGTACACGCTCACCTGCAATCCCGGAATCGGCACTTTGACCAGGCGAAGGCACGAGTTTCAATTGAGAAGTTCCTGGATCTCCGGGTCAGTCTCTTGCGCCTCGGCCAACAGCTCATGACTGATGGACGGCGAGACCTCGGCGCAACGCGAGAGGGCGTCGGCGACGACATTACTGACGCCGGATATACGGCGAACATCCGTGGTAAACTGAGATATGAAATGTAGGTGACGGATTTGTCCGGGAGAGCATTGTTCACTTTTTTTAATGAAAAGGTTAGTGGCTTGTGTTCAGTAAAAGTTGAGGACTCCTTGCCTTTGACCATATATCTGAAGTATTTCACTGCTCTGTATGCGGCCAGCAACTCGCGGTCGTACGCACTGCAGTTGCGTTCCGCAGGATACAATTTTGCGGAGAAAAATCCCAATGGCTGCCATTCATCACCGGAACATTGTTGCAGAGCCGCACAGATGGCGAAGTTCGATGCGTCGACTACCACAGCGAGGTTAAAGTTTGGATTCGGATGAACAATCTGCGTCTTTGAGTCCGAAAGACATAAACGGGAATTCAAATGAGCCACAAGGTGTAATCAAGGCGGTTTTCTGCACTACTTCAGGATTGACAGGGATCTGATGGTATCCGCGCACAAGGTCCAATCTCGAAAACACCAATTTAACACACAGGGATTGAGATAAAATATTGACTATTAGGAACGGAGTATCTGTCCGGTAAGGTCCGTTCTTTAAGTGACCTATAAGCGCCACTCACCAGATTTCTTCGTCAGCAAGTGGAGAGGTGATGACCAGCTACTTGCAGAGCGGCGAACGATGCCTAAACTGAGCATGGTGACGAATTCCCGTTTAGCGAGGGCCAGCGAGTCAGGTGCCAACCGACGGGGTTTGCATGCGATCGGAGGTCCCGACGTGGTACGGATGTGATGTACTGTGGAGAGGGGAATCTTCAGAGGGACTCCGGAGGGCCTGGTGATGTCCGAGTATTCGCTCAGTAATTCATGGTATCGCGAGTGGCCGACCAACGCTTTGACATGCGCTGGAAATGGATTTGACAACTCCAATGGGACAGAAATTAAAGCGACGGCGTCTTTAAGTCTTTGGTTCCTTAATTCCACAAGTAAACTATAAAATTTTAGGAAATCGGCGCCTGTTATGGATTTAGACACATCTGCTTTGACGTAACGCCAAAAAAAGTCTCGTCCCAAGCTAAATTTAGTGGCAAGGTGATTCTGCCGTACGTGGAAATCTCGGAATTATTTGCGGCGTACAACTGGTATTTAACTTTTTCTCTCAGGCCTCTCAGATACTGTCGGGGATGAACACTCAAGTCAGAGCCAGTGTCTGCAAGAAAACATATCCCGTACGAATATCCTCGAGGTGCGACGAGCCCCAGGGAAAGTAACTGGCCCCTTCGTTCCGAACGCATGACACCCCTTGCTTAGGGCCGCTTTTCAGAACCTGACAAAATATCTTGAGTCCTCACTCTACCTCGATATATATATATAACATTAGGGTGGTCCTTATTTTAAAAGTTTTCGAATTTCTTTTGGGACGCCCCCCCAGTTTTGTTCCATTTGGTGGGAAAATAAATCATGAAAATTATTTTTGCAATCCGATACCGGAGAAACGTGCCGCATGGTACTTAAAGTTAAGAAATTTTGGTATTTTTGGGTGTTTTTTTTATTTTTATTTTATTCTCAAACCACCGGATACATCTCTTATTGGCCATTTTACACCGGGGTGTTCAACAAATGTAACAAGTAAACGTACACAAACGACCATGCCCTGGACCGGGGAAACCTACCCAGGCGGGACTCGAACCCGCGACCTCTTGTTGGCAGGCGAGAACTTTACCCCGCCGCCACCGAGGCCGGCGGAGTAAAGGACATACGTGAGTTTTTCTTCGGACATACGTGAAGATGATGTCACTCTCGGACTATTCTATCCCTTTTTTGACTTATACAACGACGTTATATTGACGAAGTTTAAAGTTTATCTAAAGAATTTTAATCCTTTTACGACGAGTGAGAAAGATCAGCAAAAAATGAGAGTATGCAACTCGCGTGCCACCAAAAGTGTCTGACTGGGGGGACGCGCGCTCACTCTCGGTGCGATATCTCGGGAAACAAACAGGAAGAAGAAAGGTTTCTCGGGTTTTCCACCGGTTGATGTCGTCCATGTCTCCCGACGTTTCGATCTGCGACTTGCTGATCATCCTCAGGGGATCTTCCGAATCTAAGATCATACAAAACAGGAAGAAATTAAATAAATTTGAGGCAAACTCTGTAAATGTCTAAAAAGTCGTTGTAGAAGCCAAAAAAGGGATAGAATAGTCCGAGAGTGACGTCATCTTCACTTATGTCCAAAAAACACCCAAAAATATCAACATTCAAAACTTTAAGTGCCATGAGGCACGTTTTCCCGGTATCCAATTGCAAAAATAATTTTCACGATGTATTTTCTCTCCAAATGGAACAGAACTGGGGGGGCGTCTTAAAAGAAATTCGAAAACTTTTAAAATAAGGACCACCCTAATATAACATACGTTAACACTCATACCATGTACCTACCTTAAATTGGACCCATTATCTCATATTACTTACGGTTTCCTTGTCATTAAACACCATGAAGTATGCGTTCAATTAATTCAACTGGAGTATTGACAGTCGTTTATGTTTCCACGATAACCTTTGATTGGCTACGCCTGGCATAGTGATGAAATTTTTTTAATGATAGTGCCATCCTTAGCTAGCTTCTTTTAAGCAGGTGAAAATTCCAGCCCTACCGATCGCTACGTGCTTTATTAGCGATATAGATAAGCAAATATAAGTTTCCGCCGTCCGCTGATATTTGATTACTCCGTTCTATATGTAAACAATCGCATCTGGTGACACGGGTGGATGGGGCTATGCGACTTAATTGGATTATTAATTGGCCTATAGCTACAGAAAAAATTACCTGCAAACGCTAAAAGATTTGATCGTTCCCACTTCAACAGTTGAAAGCCAATATTTACGTTGGGAAGACTCAACACTCCTATCAGAGTGACTGGATGAAGACTGGTGTATGTATACACTTGAAAATTTAATTAGCAAGAGGCGGTGAGGTGGATTAACGCTTCAGATAATTTTCTGAAAACAATTGGTGAGCTTATTTATTTCTCAAAATGATTATGCGCTATCATTAAATGGAAAAAATAATGAAAGATGAGGTGCGGAGGGAGGAACGAAGCGAGAAGATTAAGAAAGATTTGAAAGTTATGCGTACATATATATAACTCTTGGTGAACGCAAGTGATCTCAGTCAAGCTGAGTTTGCTGCGGAACGAGAATTATAACTCAAGACCGTATTGGTTCTGCCTAGGTCAGGAAGTAATCAGCGATACAGTGCCCCTAGAAATTTCTCAAGGTACGTCTGAGTGATTTTAAGGATTATTCATATTTTTATGACATATAAGGGTCAACCCTTAAGTAGTCACGTCGGATCTATATGACCCGAGAGTTTTTTTAATGAAAGAAGTTTAAATCAGTTAAAAATATTTTAGCAATTTGGGTTCTATGTAATCTCGTAACGAACTTTTTCCCTTTCTGTCCATGCCATTTTGTGCCCGAATACATGCATTATGTTTCGTAATTTATCGTTTTGACCCGACCCGAGTTTTTGCGTCTAGAAAAATACCTCTCTACGACTCTTCGTGAGCAAGTCGTGAGCGCATTTAAAATTTGATACAGCACATGAATAACGACTGCACTTGCAAAGTATCTGTAAAACTATGAGTTGGACAACAGAACCTTGTGGAAAAAAAATCTCAAACGTTTCATGAGTTTTTTTTACTTAAAGCGAGATTTATTTCCAATCATGTCCATGAGATTTTGCTATCCTCGGTGGTAAAATCCTCGCCTGCCAAGCAAGTGGTCGCGGGTTCAATTCCCGTTTGGGTAGTTTGCACTTATTCAGGGCATGACCGTTCTTGCACGTGTAATTTTTAAATTTGTAAAAAAAACTTGTAAAAGCCGAGGGTGCTGTTTTTGGTGGTGTGAGAATAAATAAAATTAAAATAAATAATATGACTATTATTACTTTAAAGTTTTAAACTCTGCGTCAATTTGACCCGAAGGGAATAGTTACCTAACTATATCTCACGATACTACTAAAGGGTTCCTATGTATTGTCGTTATGATTTCATAAAATGTGTGAAGGAATACTTATGTTCACAACACTGAAAGCGGCTGGAGCAGCGGGCTATTGCGGGGTGAATATTTCTGTCCGTTGAAGATGAAATATCCCTCCGCGCCGCAAAGTAAAGGAATATAATTTCAGCAGGTTTATTCGCTGCATAAACTCCAGGGAAAGTAGTTAATTATTTAAATACACAAACAATAATGTGAGTGGGCATGGCACCTCTAACTTGTTTAATGATAATATTTTACACTGAGGTCAGCAATGAGATACGATAGTATATCGGGAAAGTGTGAACGGAACGCTAGTTGTTACCTCTGTCAGTGCGAGCTTTATGTAAATAATTTAAGGATACAGGGACTGGTCATGGTGAAAACTTTACGTAGTGCTCCGCAATGCACAAATAGTGTGACAATTCCACATAGAAAAAAATCATTTAACATAATCGGATTTCGAACCCGTATCTCCCGATTTACGTTCGATTGCTTTTGTCACTTAACTTACCGAGACATCATTCCCCTCAAGGGAAATTCATAGTCTATATCCGACAGAATGGTCCTGACTTCTGACCATGTTATGTGACTGACAGAACAAGTCGTCCACACTGTGCCACAGACGGAGAGCAGAGGCAAAAGATTCCACGGTAGCCTAACTAGTTAAAGCAATCGACCGGAAATCGTGAGATCAGGTTCGAATCCAGGTCAAGGCAAATGATTTTTATCTATGTGGAATGTTCACACAATTTTTGCATTGCGGGTGACTCCGTAAAGTTATCACCGTGGCTGGTCCCGGTATACTCAAATTAGTCAAGAGCGAACACCTCTCAGTGTTCAAAATTGGAAGTTTGCTATCCGGTAGTGTCGTACTGCGCAAGGCTTCAACTGCTAGTCGCAAAGTATGCTCAGCAGTCCAGAAATTTTTCCCGTATATTCCAAGTATTTTCATTGACGGGAGAGACACCTCACAGCTTAACTGGTACTAAACCACTTCAGCGGAATTCGGGAGACCCGGGTTCCATTCACGGTCCAGGTGAGTGATTTACTTATCCGTAGAATTGTCGCATGTAATGCAAGAACTTTGGTTTGTCACACGGCAAATCCGACCGGCTCGACTGTTGTGCGTTCCGGCCAGAAAATCGATTATAAGCGAAAAAAGCGCGAGACATAGATATGTGCGAAGAAAGCCCACAAGGGCCAACGTGACAGTTTAGGGAGGGGGTTACGTCATCAGGAAATCTAAACTTGGAGTTGAGTCATCAAGCGATACGATAGCTGAGGTACATTCCTCCTAGCCACCCACCCATCAGAAATGTCATCAAGTGATGCAATAGATGATCTCTGCATTCTCTTCGAGTTTTCACCGCGTCCTTTGGCTGTTGGCGACAACATTTTCGCTGACAATTGCAGTCAGCGCCTTCATCTCGAAGGTCAAACTGTTGTCGACAAAAGCCAACGGACGCGGTGAAACCCCGAAGAGAATGCAGAAATCATCTGATCAACGCCGCGAAAATCTTCGAACCGACACGTAATGCAATAGTTCAGGTCCTACCAAGCATCCGCACCACCTCATCCACCGTATATGTGTCATTACTGTTGTGGTGGTCCTCCAGGTCACTTCATAGGCATCAATCGTCTGTTTTAGCGTTTTAAACTCACCAGGATTAAATTTATAGTTACTAGTTTACTTAATGTTTTGAATATTTAATTCTATACAGTATTCTAGATGGTTTATTTATGGAAGTCATAACTACTGACAAGGGTAAGCCTACAGCACATTGTATCGGATGCGCACATAGGGATTTAAGGAAGAAAATGGATGGGTTAATAGTTTGACTTTCCTTATTTCTGAGAAGACAAGGGCTGGATTCATTTTGCAACCCCATAAGTGTTACCTCTGCGCATCTTTCGTGAAACCCTTGAAAATCTCTACGATCACAAATGGCGACATATTCATCAGGTTTTCTTTCTCTCTACAGTGTGGACAGTGGTACTTTATGTGAAGTGACGGTTTCTCTAAGGAAAGAAAATGATGGTCTCTAGAAGTCGCATCGCGAGCATCCTCGTCTTGACAATTGCGACTTACCTCGCATCAGGACATGTCATTAGCAGAGAACACGGTAAGAACTAACGCTACCAACGAGAAGAAAGATCTGCTGCTCATCTGGCGAATCACCTGGATAAAATCTTCACGTGTTTCCAACCGGCCTGAGAGAGTATAATGAGGGTTTACGGGAGGTTATAAAATAAAAAAAAGCGCAAGTTTAAGCACCGCGAGCTTAGCTAAAAAATTAAAAAATATGTTTTTCGCACTCGTCCGGCCACTCCTTGATTATGCAAACAATAGTTGCTCCAAGAATGTGTTCATTATGAACATGGTCGTAATGATGGTAACATTGATTAGAAATATTTTAAGACAGATCCCTGGATAATCTAGGATACGTCAAGCGTGTTGTGGAAAGATATTCGGATGAAAAAAAAATAGAAAAGCGAGGTGCTATTTCGCACTCCTACAGCATTACCTTCCATAAGCAGCGAGCGTACGGGATCCGGCGCAGAAAGACTTATTCCCTGAACTTAATAGTATACTAGGGAAAGCTGCGCGATTCTTCCGAAACTACTGCGGCCGTACAGAAAGCGTTACACAGGTTTTAAACGATTTATGATGGGAGTGACTAGAGACTTATGAGGCTGCAGGATAAGCTTAGATTTCTTGAACAATTGAGGATGGAAATCTTTCTGAGCGACATGAATTCTCCAAATGATTATGTTATTAACAAGCATATAAACAGACGAAAATGACCACGCTAAAATAGCAAAACATTCAATTTCTATTAATTATCGCAATTGACATGTTTCCTGTTTAATACTTTTAATAAAATAGGATAATAATTAACTTAAGTCATTGAAATTAGCGATATTTGAGTTGTTTTAAATGAAAAAGGAAACAGAAACTGATTTTTTCGGATTTTCCAATGTTTCGGAAGAGCCGAGGCTGTGATATCTCAGGAACCGCACGCGCCGTCCGGCGGTCACGTAAGATTGTCGCAGACAGATATTCAATAGATACCCTTGCCTGCTGCTTCACCCACAGCTCTAGCATTTAATAATCAATACCCCCTGTCCCGGAGAACGTGCGAACTAAGTCATTGGCATCTTTGGTGTGAGCCGAGTGAATAAAGAAAAAAACGGGAAGGACATAAATTACCTCCCTGAATTTTTCCCTCGTAATGCTCTCATGCAACCGGGAATTTTTAAGCAGTATGCCCCTTACATCGGGGAAATAATCATATCCGTCGCAGTATGAGAACTCGTAAAAGATCCTGCTACGCTTTCTTCCCCATATTTCCCTAAGCATGTTTCGCCCACGACTCACCTACAATGGAGTTAACTCCCGTCGGGACATCTGCGAACACAGCTAACATATTGGGCTTTGAAACTGCCTTAGGGCAAAATGGTTTCGGTGGCGTTGTGGATAATATATCATGTAACGAACAGAAGTTCCACGGATTAAATCTTAATGATGAATGATTTGATGCTGCACAAGCACTGTAGACATTTTTCTGATCTTAAAGCTTCGCAAAAAACCTACCACGAGGTCCAGAGGATTTATCATAGCTATTGAATTCTACGCCCTTAAATTAATTTGTTGAAATTCAACTCTTATCTTTCACGATCATTAGGGCAGTTGACTGTGGAGTGAATTTTGACTACCTTTTCTGCGTCGTCCAGACCCGCTACAAGGCTTACAACATAAGCTGCATGTGCCATGTATCACAGCCTACGCTTCTTCACTCGTTCAAGGGAAAACTTCTAGAGTTCCTCAAAGCAAAATGAAAGTATATTTTTGAGCCACCTTGATACTTCCGACAAATCAGTCGTCTTTTCAACTCAGTATTGCAATGCTTTGGTCAATATTCTAGGTCCAATAATAGTTTCCCGAGGCTTGCATTGGAACAACTTAATGCTTTGCAATATAAAAAGAAGAGAATGCGGTGCATTGATATAGGTTACGGAAAATTTGATGTCCATTTGAAACTTAAATGATGTCTTTTATGTAGATATCCAAAGCAAATGATCAATTTGGTCATCAACCATTTGCTCTCATGTTAAAATGAGAGGTGTAAATAGACGTTTGTGACCTCATTTCTTTGAAACTTGGTATATAACCACATAGATGATCCCTCGAACGCATATTTTATTAAAAACATTAATAGAAAATTAGATCTTCATTAAAATAGTTGTATCTGAAGTCAGCTTTAAATGTTTTTTTTTATTCTGTAAACTGACACAAGAAGATAATCATAAAAGTATAAATTATAATTTAAATCTACTGCCAAGTTATTTATTAAACCGTAAATATTACAGAAATTTGAATGGGTGGAAAGGGACTTTAATGAAATCGACTCTATGTTTGAGTAATAAGGAGAAAATGACTTATTTTCTAAAAATTTTCTCCTTGATAATCGAATTATATTAATATTTTCCGAGCTAAACGCCTATACAGATGTGTATATATCTCATGGGCTCATATATATTTTCCCTCGTGAATTTCAGGCTTAATCAATCTATTGGTCCTTTAATATGTTTGCTCTTATTCAAACTGAATGTTTTTTTAAATATCTAATCCGATCTTTGATGCTAGCTTTCTTTATCAAATCCTGCATAATTCCCCTCTTCTCTAAAGCACATACATATGCTGCACCATGCAGCCATTTACCTGTCTTTTCATATTTTGTGCCTGATTCGATTTCCGCAAGGTATTTAATGTCCACGATTAAACTAAATAAATTATCACCTTTAGATACTTGTAATTTTGTTTAAGTAACTGCTTCACTTCATCTTTAATGCACATTTCAACTATGCAACAATCACGAATGTTAATCCCTCAAAAAAAGTGAAAAGGAAATAATCACCTGTATATGAGGGAAAGTTTTAGTTAATTTTCGGCGGCTTACTGGAAGTACTTTCTTGCTAAGAAAATGGCAACACTCGAGCAAATACTATAATTCAAGGCATGGTCAAAACACCCTGATGCACCTCATCATTGAAATGAGAATAGGTACTTGAAATTTAAGCCAAAAAATGAAGATGACACAACGAATGGTCATTGTTGCAATCGCAAGAATAAAATCTCTTCATTGATAATATTCTTCATGTGGCGTTTGGGGGGTACCAAGGGAGTTGGAATATCTGGAGGTAGTGTTTCCTAGTCTATAACATGGTCATTGTTACGCCATCTTTGTTTCTTACTATTTTTGGACTTTGTTTCTCACTTATATATTTCGAGGTGGCAAAGTGCGCTGCAAGTGCGATAAATTTAGTGAAAAATGCATTCATAATCATAAGTACCTAGGCGGTGATTATCATAGGGGTTATCTCATGATTCGCGATAATTCTGTTAATGTATAAGCTCTGTGTCCTGTTAGCCATTTTATTCGTGAAGATATCCTTGAAAATATACTTTTGTACTGTAATTACTAGGTTTACATTGAGTATAATAAAATTAAATACCAGTTTAAGCGCAGGGAAATGATTATTTTACACTCGTAAAATTTACTTTCAGCTCAACTGGTTGTAGAACGTAACCGTGGTGATTGAAATTAATTTTTCCCTGGGAAAAGATGTTTGAGACATAACTCCAAGAAGCCTACCAATGAAGTAAGAAAAAAAGGTTTACGATATGTGCACCACAGTTTGTGTTTAATGTATTAACGAGTTATGACGAAAATTTTCACCAAATTGTAAGAGTCGACCAAATGTTTTGGTCAAAGTGGGCGTGGCAAATCCTACCCAAGCACCCCCATTCCTGCCACACTTCGCTCAACGCTCGGAACCAGTGGTGCCCCCTCCAGTATAGTACAACCTCCTCGGGGGGAGCCACACAAAAACTGGCCATACTTCCAACGCCTTGGGTGAGTAGGGGGTGATCTTTTCTGACTCTTCGGAGTCCATTGATTGTTGCCGACATATTTATTAAAAATCATATCATTTAGGTTTTCCTTTTAGAAGAAGCTAATCATTGATCATCGCATCAGCAGACTCTGATTGCCACGATTTTAACCTAACTAATGTTTCAATAAATTAACGATTGTCTCATGTTTTTCATTTTATCCTTAGACCATTTAAGTAAGTAGACCTGCCGTTCGGGCGGAACGCTGTGGTCAATATCGCACGGCGTGGCAGTGAGTGGGATGAGGGAGCGTGACGTCACGGTTGGGAATGCAGACGATATTCCGTATTTGCGCTTGAGATATTTTAACGCTCATCCGCTGCAAAGTCGCTGAAAAGCGACGATATTGGGCACGCAAAATGATTATACACTTAATAAATATATTTTTACGATGAACTAAGGCATTTTATAGCCTTTTACTGTGCGAAAAAAGCTAAATGAATCAAGATAAAGCGAGAAGCGATCGTATTAAATAAATTGATTAAGAATGTCATATGTAAACATGGGCGTACCCAGCGAAGGGCAGGGGGAGCAGCTATCCCCCTAGGAGCTAAAATCGCAAAAGTTTTAAGCAAAATCAGTACTGAATTGAAACGAAAGTATTCAACAAATTTTCTTCAAACCAACGAAAAATGATATGTATTAGTATAAGTTAAGTAACTGAAATAAAAAAATGTTTTCAATGAAATAATCTCATAAACTAATAAAGCGCTGTTATAATGTTCTTATAACGTTGGTTTCATTCATCTTTTCCATGCTAAAATGTCACAACTTGGCTTGCCCCCCCCTTCTAGATCGTGGCTTCCCCCCCTAGACCATGGCTTTCCTCCCCCTAGACCATGGCTTCACCCCCTCTAGGTAAAAAGAAAGGGTTCAGGAAAGTATCTCGTACTTTTTTCCGCAAAAACCAGTTTATTGCGATCTCGGTAATCTTTAATAAAAATAATTAAACAAATCGTTTTATTTATGAGCCCAGCACAATGAAGCATAGATTAACGTATTTACACTGAAAATACGTATTTTGAAAAATCCTACGTGAGGTTAGAAAGAAGGCGTGGAGCAAAATTCCACTATATCTCGCAAAGGATGAAGGGAGGGGTCCATAAAAAGGCAAAATTATTTTAGAAGTATTACTTATTACTAGAAGTTTAACCTAACGGTGACATTCCTAGAAAATGAATATTAAGACTGTCCCAACGGTCGTGTGTCATTTTTAAACCGTAATTTTAGTAACTTTGCATCGAGCAATATTCATGAAAATTGGCACACTTATACGGGGAAAGGTCCTAAGTTTTGTTGAGTTTAAGCTAAATTTTACAATTTTGACCTTTTGACCTCACAATGTGGGTCCAAACCAAATATTTTAATTTGCCTTATGTGGTTTTAATGTAAAAAATCGAGATTGAAAAATGTCCGAATTTCATTGACCAAAATGTCAATTCTTGGGTTTTCGGACACAAGAAACCCGAAAAAAAGCACTTTAATTTACGAAAATTCAACCGTTGGCCCACTAAGGTCACCGTCAAGGTCATAAGGGTGGCAAAAAGAATAGCATACCAACAAAGGTGTAGATCCATGGATTTTATAGGGCACCCAAGTCATTGGTATTGTCCGAATACCCGTATTATTCACTAATTGACCTCCAAGGTTAATACGGAGGTCAAAGGCCATAGAGGTAAACGTCCGGCCATCGTGACACCCAGGTTTCGAACCATATGTTTTGAAGGGTGCCGAAGTCGATATTTCAGTTAATAGATCCATATTGTTGATTTTTTGACCACCGAGGTCTCAATGGGGGTCAAAGGTCATAGAGTTAAATGTCTGGCCATCATGATAACCAACGTGTCCAACCATAGGTTTTGAAGG